>NW_004443966.1:8808585-8866671 GCF_000243295.1 Trichechus manatus latirostris | reverse complement strand
AGGTATATGTATGTTTGATATGTATACATACGCACACACACACACACACACACACACATACACACACACACACACACACACACACACACACATATATACGTATATACACAGAGGGAGAATGAGACATTTCTTTCAAGGAAACAGCTCCCTTGGTTGCAGAGGTTGGCAAGTTTGTGGGTGAAGCATTAGGGTGGAGGTTTCTCCTGACTCGCCTAGCTGCGGGGGCTGACGAATCCAAGATTGGCAGGTAAAACAGCAGGCTACTGGCTCATAGGCCGCAGGGATTGACAAATCCCAAGAGCGGCAGAAAATATTGGTAGGCCACTGGTTCAAGTCCCAAGAACCAGAGGTCAGATGATATAATAAGCCAGATGCAGGATCCAGAGTGAGCAAAAGCCAGCAAGCTTTGCCAGAACGTCCATATACATATTGGATGAAGGCCACACCCTCAAGGAAACTCTCCTTACAACTGATTGGCTGATCACATCAAGGCGGTGATTACATTATATCACAAAAGGGAGGATAAGTACATCATTACATAACTGCCAAACTACATCATTATGTAACTGCCAAACCACTGCGAATCATGACCCAGCCAAGCTGACACATGACCTTAACCGTATATTTTATATATATACATAAAACCAAACCAAACCAAACTTGTTGCTATCAAGTCAGTTCTGACTCATAGCTATATATATGAAAACCAAACCCACTGCCACTGAGTCGATTCCAACTCATAGCAACCTGGTAGGGTTTCCAAGGCCGTAAATCTTTACAGAAGCATACTGCCACATTTCTCCTGCGAAGCTGCTGGTGGTTTCAAACCACCGACCTTTTTGTTAGCAGTCAATTGCTTTAACCACTGTACCACCAGGGCTCCGTATATATACATATGTATATATACAGATAATACTATATATATACACATATATGCATATATATATATATATTATGGAGCTCTAGTGGTTCAGTGTTTAAGAGTTCAGGCTGCTAACCAAAAGGTCAGCAGTTCAAATCCACCAGCTGCTCATTGGAAATCCTGTGGGGCAGTTCTACTCTGGCCTATAGGATCGCTATGAGTCAGAATCAACTCGATGGCAATGGGTTTGGTTTTAGGTTTATATATATATAATAAAATAAAAAACTGGAAAAACAGTTGCAATATATATGATCAATGGTTAATATCTTAAATATGGAAAGATAAAGAGGAAACAGATGACTATCCCAACAGAAAAGTGCTAATGGTCCAAAAACAAGAAAAGTATTACAACGATAGTGAAATACAGCAAAACACCCTATAGTTCTACTGGATTGGCAGAGACAGGGAAAAACATAATGCCCATTATTCTCAATGTGTAAAGAAAGAGGCATTTTCGTACATTTACATCTGGCATGTACATTAGTTTTAACTTTCTGGGGGGTAATTTAGCAGCTTCTATTAAAAACCTTAAAGTGTGTATAACTTTTGACTCAGCAAAATGCACATACCCTTTGACTAAGTTATTCCTCCTCTAGGAATTTATCCTAATAATCAAAGATGTACACAAAGACTTACCTATAAGAATGTTTGCTACAATGTTATTTTAAGAGAGAAGATTTGGGGGAATGGAGCATTAAATGCTAAAATTTGTGAGCTGGGTGGTAGGTACATAGGTCTTCATTATTGTATTAGTTTTCTATTGCTGCTGTAACAAATTACCACAAATTTAGTGGCTTAAAACAACACAAACCTATTATCTTACAGTTCTCTAGTTCAGAAGTCTGACCCAGGTCTTACTGGGCTAAAATCCAGGCATCGGCAAAGCTGGGTTCCTTTCTGGAAGCTTAGGGAAGAATCCATTCCTTGCCTTTTCCAGCTTCTACAGGCTGCCTGCAGTCCTTTGCTCCCAGCATCTTCCTCTATCTTCAGTGCCAGCAACATAGCATCTCTCTGACTCCGCCTCCACTGTCACATCTCTCTCTCTTTCTTCTTCTATCTTCCTCTTCCACTTTTAAGGAAACTTGTGATTACATTGGTCCTACCCAGATAATCCAGGAAAATCTCCTGACTTTAAGGTCATCTGATTAGTAATCTTAATTCCATCTGCAACTTTAATTCCTTTTTGCCACGTAACCTAATATATTTACAAATTCTGAGGGTTAGGAGATGGACATGTTTGGGAGCCATTATTCTGCCTACTGCAATTGTATTATTTTATGTACTTGTTGTTCTTGTTAGGTGCCGTGGAATCGGTTCCGACTCGTGGCAACCCTATGTACAACAGAACGAAACGATGCCCGGTCCTGTGCCGTCCTCACAATCATGTTTGAGCCCATTGTTGCAGCCACTGTGTCAATCCATTTTGTCGAGGGTTTTCCTCTTTTTTGCTGACACTCTGCTTTACCAAGCATGATATCCTTCTCCGGGGACTGGTCCCTCCTGATAACACATCCAAAGTATGTGAGACAAAGTCTCATCATCCTCCCTTCTAAGGAGTATTCTGGCTGTACTTCTTCCAAGACAGATCTGTTTGTTCTTCTGGCAGTCTGTGGTATATTCAGTATTCTTCACCATCACCATAATTCAAGGGCATCAGTTCTTCTTCTGTCTCCCATATTCACTGGCCAGCTTTCTCATGCATGTGAGGCGATTGAAAATACCATGGCTTGGGTCAGGCGCACCTTAGTCCTCAGAGTGACATCTTTTCTTTTTAATAATTTAAAGAAGTCTTTTGCAGCAGATTTTCCCAATGCAATATGTCATTTGATTTCTTGACTGCTGCTTCCATGGGCATTGATTGTGGATCCAAGTAAAATGAAACCCTTGACTTCAATATTTTCTCCATTTATCATGATGTTGCTTATTGGTTCAGTTGTGAGGATTTCTGTTTTATATTGAGGTGCCAGCCACCAGCCACTCTGCAGGAAAAAGATGTGGCAATCTGCTTCCATAAAGATCACAGCCTTGGAAACCCTATGGAGGAGTTTCACTCTGTCCTATAGGGTCGCTATGAGTCGGAATTGACAGCATACAACAACAACCACAGTAAGGGTGACAGCTGGGATTCAAAATGAGGTCTGCCAACTCCAGCGTCTCCTGCTACACCAAGAAAGGACCACATCATTATACAGGTGATTATGTGGATTTTCGTCCAGGAAATCTAGTCTCCTTACAAATATGAACCTTAGGCCTAAACATCCCAGTGTGTACACTTCTGGTTACAAAGTTCACTTGTGGCACATGATACAACATTAAGCATAAGGACTAGGAATTTCTACCCAACTATAGGGATTTCTGCATATGCATGAGACGGATATATCGTGTAAAATTAACCAATACATTTTTGCAGGTATTAAAAGTTGAATTGAATGCAGAGAATTAAGTACCCTCAGCACTGGTTTGTTGAAACATCTCAAATGATATTCTGTCAACTCCTGGAGCCTTGTTTTTCACCAATAGCTTCAGTGAAGCTTGGACTTCCTTCTTCAGTACCATTGGTTCACGATCATATGCTACCTCCTGATCTGTATGAAAATACTTAATTAAAAATAAACACCAGACGTTCTTCACAGAGTCGCTAAGATCTCCTGCTTCAGCAGTGCTTGAAGGAACCAGCGCTGGCCAACCTTCCGCCGACCAGCTGCTCCCAGCCAGCCTTCTGTCACCTCCTCACAGCAGCGCCCTCGGATGTCCCAAGGGCCCTGCCACCACTCCAGCGCCTCTCATACACTGCCGCCATGATGACCGCATCCCCCTCACAGGTGCTCCAGAACTACTATCAGGACTCGCAGGCCGCCATCAACCACCAGATCAATCTGGAACTCGTCGTCTCCTACGTCTACCTGTTCACGTCTTACTACTATGATGTGACTTTGAATAATTTTGCCAAATGATTTCTTTACCAATCTCAGGAGGAGAGGGAACATGCTGAGAAATCTGAAGCTGCAGAACCGGCAGGTGGTGGAATCTTCATTCATGATATCAAGATACCAGATGTGATGACTGGGAGAGTGGGCTGAATGCAATGGAGTGTGAGTTACACTTGGAAAAAAGCGTGTATCAGTCACTACTCGAACTGCACAAACTGGCCACTGACAAGAACGACCCCCATTTGTGTGACTTCATTGAGACTCATTACCTAAATGAGCAGGTGAAATCCATCAAAGGACTGGGTGACTACATAACCAACTTGCACAAGATGGGGGCCCTGGAATCTGGCCTGGTGGAATTTCTCTTTGACAAGCACACCCTAGGAGACAGTCATGGAGACAGCTAAGCTTTAGCCTGGCTGCACCATAGCCACAGGGGTGACTTCCGTGGTCACCAAGACAGTGCATGCATGTGGGGTGTACCTTTATCTTTTCTATAAATTGTACCAAACATGCACTTAAGTTCTTTCATTTGTACCATCCCTTCAAATAAAGTAATTTGGTACCCCCACCTCCCAGCCCGTACCCCCCACCAAAAAAAAAACAACTCAAGCCTAATGTCCAAAAGAAAACAGATCTGTCTTGAAAGACGGAATGCTCCTTAGAAGCAAGGATGGCGAGATTTTGTCTCACATACTTTGGACATGTTATCAGGAGGGACCAGTCCCTAGAGAAGGACATCATGCTTGGTAGAGGGTCAGGGAAAAACAGAAAAATCCCCAACAAGATGGATTGACACAGTGGCTGCCACAATGGGCCCAAGCATAACAACAACCATGAGGATAGATGTTACGTGCTCATAAAAAATCATGGGGTAAAACCAAAATGACGGTGTAGGTGAATATATAGTAACACGGAGCATAGTTCATTATGTGGTAAGTGGGGGAAAAAAATCAAGTCTACAAAAGAATATGCACAAGATGATCCCAATTATGTCGAACCTAAACCCAAAACATATCTATATGCAAATAACTAAAAAATATCTGGAAAGATACAGGTAAAAGTGTTAATAATGTTTAACTCTGAATGACGGTTTTTTCAGTTATTTGTCTGCCTTTTTCAAAAATGTGTATTATACAGGTATTTTTGTGAACAGAAATTAAAAGTTATTAATAACGTCTATGCAGGGCAATCTTCTGGTCCGGTGTCTCCCTGGTTTCTTAGCTTTCAATCACACTCCTTCGCACCCGGCCCTCAAGCTTGTCCTCATCAAACTATTTCGTGTCTCCTTGTACGGGGACAGTCACCGCTTTCGAGGCCCAAGCTGTCCGCTCTGGACAGTACGTGTAATTCTCATAGGGCACTAAGGAGCCTCGCGGGGGACTAAGCACAGCGAGTACTTCTTTAAAAGTTTTTCAGGACAAAGCAAACAAGGCACAGCCGTATTCCCAAAGAACATAGAAGCCTGCACCATGGAAGCTGGCTGCACAAGTGTATGAGCCTCTTTGAGGCTCGCTGGCGCCGTCCGATTTTTCTCGTTTTTAATACAGAAAAGAACAGAGAATAGCATCGCAGCCCCATGTGCCCACCCGCAGCGCACCGAGAGCGGACGAGCTTGGCGCCCGGGCCGTGGGATGCGCGGCCCAGCGGGTCCGCTCGCTCAGGGTCCGGCGCGCCCTCTCAACACCTTACACCCAAGCAGGTCCTCATCCGCCTGAGCGTGTCCCGGAGCCCCGTGGTCCAGAGCGAAGCCACCGTCCCAGCCCAAAAGCCCGTTCCCGCCTCCACCACTGAGAGGAGCGCCTAGAGCGGACCGGCCCGCCCGGCCGCTCCGCTCCGCCCTTCCCAGCCTCCTCTAGCCCGGAAGTTGATACGGTGCGCAGATCGCGAGCTGTTCGTTAAGGGTGTCGTTGTACTTCTGCACGCGCTGGACAGCCGAGAGCGTCACCATGCCTGTGAGTTGTTGATTCTGCGTTTTGGGTTTGTTTCGGACTTCTCTGTCTGGCGAGGGGTGAAGGAGGGCGCTAGCCTGGCAGGTCCTTCAGCCCACGGGGCTGTACCGTCCGTGGCGAGGCGGCTCGGATCGCGCAGCTCCTTGGCGCGTGGCGGGCTTGTTGAGACTTGCCCGGGCAGCGCACCGTGTCGGGCCCGGTCTCGGTGTGGAGCCGGGAGGACCCGGCGCCGCCCCGGGGTGCCATCTGGAGTCGGTGGCTAGTGGGGAAGCGGCTCTCAGAGTAATTTATTCAGTCCCCTTGGTTTTTGGTGGGCGCCCGCTAGTTTGAGATCTTTGGGGTCTTATTGGTTTCCCCCCACTTCATGCGTCTCGCTGGCCTGCCTTCTTGGGGAGGCGGATTTCCTGCTTGGTTCTTTTTCAAAAACGGTCTACGCAGTGGCTTTACGTATTAATTCTGTCAAGGGCAGTCACACCTCTGCCACTCAGCTCTTGTCAGATATTGAACCCTAGGGCCAGAAATCAGACTCGCGATGTCATCCTCCTGTCTGCCTCAGCGATTTCTGCCACAGCAATCCGGGGTCGGGGTCACATCCTTGCTTAGCTCCGCAGTTTTGTTTTACTGGAAATTATTAATCACTTGAGTAAAGAAGAATGGCGTTAGCCTTTACATATGGTTTCTGATCGTCATAAAGCCCTTTTATAGGGACTTGGAGAAGGCAAATCTAGTGACAGTAAACAGGCTTTAAAAAATAACAACTACAGTGTCTTGCATCTGCTGAATATGATCATTATTCTTATTTTTGCATGTAATAATATATATTTTTATTTTTTAAATTCAGTTGGCTAGGGATTTATTACATCCGTCCTTGGAAGATGAAAAGAAAAAGCATAAAAAGAAACGACTAGTTCAAAGCCCAAATTCTTATTTTATGGATGTAAAATGTCCAGGTAAAACTTCAAATCTTAATTCTTTCCTAAGAAAAACTTCTGTAGGGATTGCTAGTTAGGTGTGTATATTTAGATGCGTTAGGACCCTCTGTTGAATAGAAGTTGGATTACAGAATTAGAAACGTCATAAGGGACATTTTCACAAAACAGTTTGGGGGGCGAAGGTGAGAATCCAAAGAGGATATGATTTTTGACTTACTAAGTCTTTAAGCTTTCAAGTGATTAGTTCTCTTTTTCATGATGCATTGAAAAGCATGGCGTCTCTTCAGTTTAATGCTGTGCTACCCTGTATGGTGGCCGTTAGCCATATGTGGCTACTGAGCACTTGAAATGTGGCTAATCAAAATGGGGATATTCTTAAAGTGTAAATTAAACACCAGATTTTGAAACTGTAGAATGGAAAAGAAAACCTATTGACTATCTGTTGAAATTATAACATTTTGGAAATAATGAGTTCAATAAATTATTTATTTTTACTTTTTAAACTGTGGCTACTAGAAAAGTTAGTTGCATATGTGGCTTGCTATTGGACAGCGCTGAAGTTCTTAATTGTTTACAGGGTCTTCCCTAGAAACGTGTTTAACAGGTACTGTGTTTTCTTTTGCTTTTCACTTTTAACATTACCTTTTTAAATTTTTTTTAGGTTGCTACAAGATTACCACGGTTTTCAGCCATGCTCAGACAGTGGTTCTTTGTGTAGGTTGCTCAACAGTGTTGTGCCAGCCTACAGGAGGAAAAGCCAGACTCACAGAAGGTACTAGACAACTTCTGTCATTGCCAGCTAAGCAACAGATAACTAATGGTGCATGCCAGAGGTTTTATTTTTATGAGCAAGTACTTAATGACTAATAGAAAAATCTAATCGTCATTCCTCTTTCACATTACTGCAGTAAGAAAAACATAACAGCTATGTATATGGTTTTCCATATACTGTACAATTCCATATATTGTAGGTTTATAGTACCGTAATAGTATTTGAAATTTTTTGTGATATTTTGTGGAGCTGTGAATTCCATGTTCCTGCTGGAAGAGTTACAAGAGGATTGGCAACAAATCAAGATCTATTTTGTATCACCTGGTGAGATCTATGTTGAATTCAGAAGAAGAATTTAAGAGCAGTATTGCTCTTGAAAGTATACTTGCAAAGTTTCTGAAATCTTTAAGTCATGCCAGGAGCTTAGAATTTTGTGCCCATATGCTAACAGATGGCTAAAAGGGTGCATCTGTACCAGTTTTCCTACTAGTTCTGAAAAGACCCTAATAAAAATTACTTCCTTAAGAAAGTAATGCAGAATAGTTCCAAAAAATGAAGAGTGTATCTTCTGACAGCTTGTGTTAGAGAGTTTTAACTGCTGAATTCAGGTTCCTGCGTGTCGTACATAGATTCCGTTGTAGCACTGGAGGAACAGGAGTGACGGGGTCACACTAGAGTAGACCCAAATATAACAGATTGATTATAGCGAATTTCTGCTATAAAAGGGTGAATAACCTGAATATGAATATTAATCGAATATTTCTAAAGCTAAGGTTTTTTTGTCACTGAAACTATACCAAAGATAGATTTCTGTTTAATATGCTCTCGTGATTCCTTTGCAGGTTGTTCATTTAGAAGAAAGCAACACTAATGCTCCAAACAAATTCCTGAATTTCTGTTGTCACAGAAAGCCTTATCAGTTCAGTAATTCTAGTTAATCTACCAAGATAATGTAATTAACGTTTCATGGTTTTTTTTTTTTGTAAAGTACACGGCAGTCATCTATTTTGGTGTCAGTTTTTTCAATAAAGTTTTGATTATGGGCAAATCCTCTTTTTTTCCTTTCTTTTATGCATGAATATACTATACATTCATATATACTGTGTGTATGAATTTGGTTTATACATTAAAAAAATGTATTCTGATTAGTTTGTGTTTCACAAGAGTAGAAATGCTAAATTTTTGATTTTCAGTCCTTTTCCTAATTGCTGTGAACAGAAGTAAATGATTACAAATGGAAAGAAACCCATTAGTTTGCTAGTTACATAGTTTTGCTATTAGAACAAAAACAATACACGGATGTACAGTAAAACCTGCGAAAGCTAGAACCTATGTAAGGCAGAAAGCTGTCAGAGAAGAAAACTAAAATATTTTTCACTAAAACAAGCAATAGAAAAGTGGTAAGACTGCACCCTATCAAAGGCTGAAAACTTGCAAGACTTGGAAAAACAAAGCAGTCCGATCGAGTTCCGGCTGTCACAGGTTTTCTGTACAGGCATACCTTGGAGATATACTGCAGGTTCAGTTCCAGATCACTGCAGTAAAGTGAATATCGCAATAAAGTCACGTGAATTTTTTGGTTTCCTGATGCATGTAAAAGTCATGTTTACACTATATTGTAGTCAGTTAAGTGTGCAATAGCATTATGTCTAAAAAAACAATGTACACACCTTAATTAAAAAATACTTTATTGCTGAAAAATGTTAACCATCATCTGAGCCTTCAGCAAGTCGTAATCTTTTTGCTGGTGGAGGGTCTTGCCTTGATGTTGATGGCTGCTGACTGCTCAGGGTGGTGGTTGCTGAAGGTTGGGGTGGCTGTGGCAATTTCTTAAAATAAGATGAGTAAAGTTTGCCACATCGATTGATGCTTCCTTTCACAGAAGATTCCTCTAGCACACAATGCTGTCTCATAGCATTTTACCCACAGTAGAACTTCTTTCAAAATTGGAGTCAGTCCTCTCAAGCCCTGCCGCTGCTTTATCAACTACGTTTATGTAATATCGTAAATCCTTTGTTGTCATTTCAACAATGTTCACAGCATCTTCCTCAGGAGCAGATCCCATCTCAAGAAACCACTTTCTTTGCTTATCCTCATCGGTTAGTTTTATCATGAGTTTGCAGCAATTCAGTCACATCTTCAGGCTCCACTTCTTAGTTCTCTTGCTGTTTACATCTGCAGTTAACCTCCTCCACTGTCATCCATGAGGGTTAGAATCAAACTCCTGTTAATGTTGATATTTTCACTGACGCCTATGAAACGTGAATCTTAATGGCATCTAGAATGGTGAATCCTTCCTGGAAGGTTTTCAGTTTACTTTGCCCAGATCCATCAGGAATCACTATGGCAGCTATAGCCTTGCACAATGTATTTCTTAAATAATAAGACTTGAAAGTTGAAATTAATCCTTGATCCATGGGCTGCAAAATGGATGTTCTTAGCAGGCATGAAAATGACATTAATCTGTGTACGTCTCCATCAGAGCTCTTGAGTGACCAGGTGCATTGTCAATGAGCAGCAATATTTTGAAAGGCATCTTTTTTTCTGAGCAGATCTCAATAGTGGCTTAAAATACACAGTAAACCATGCTGTCATCCAGGCTTTGTTCCATGTATGGAGCATAGGCAGGATAGATTCAGCGTAATTCTTAAGAGCCCTAGGATTTTCAGAATGGTAAATGAGCACTGGCTTTAACTTAAGTGACCAGCTGCATGAGGCCCTAACAAGTCAGCCCATCCTTTGAAGCCAGGCATTGACTTCTCCTCTCTAGCTATGAAAGTCCTAGATGGCATCTTCTTCCAGTATAAGGCTGTTTCGTCTACCTTGAAAATGGGTTGTTGAGCGTTCCCACCTTCATCAATTACCTTAGCTAGATTTTCCGGATTAACTTGTTGCAGCTTCTACATCAGCACCTGCTGCTACACCTTGCATTTTTATGTTACAGAGATGGCTTCTTTAAACCTCATGAACCAACCTCTGCTAGCTTCAGACTTTTCTTCTGCAGCTTCCTCACCTCAGTTGTCAAAGGATTGAAGAGCGTTAAGGCCTTGCTCTGGATTAGGCTTTGGCTTAAGGGAATGTTGTGGCTGGTTTGATCTCCTATGCAGACCACTAAAACTTTCTCCATATCAGCAATGAGGCTGGTTTGCTTTCTTACCATTCGTGTGTTCACTGGAGTAACCCTTTTAATTTCCTTCAAGAACTCTTCCTTTGCATTCACAGCTTGGCTAACTGTTGCAAGAAGCCTAACTTTTGGCATGTCTTGGCTTTTGACATGCCTTCCTCACTAAGCTTAATTATTCTACCTTTCGATGTAAAGTGAGAGACGTGTGACTCTTTCTTTCACTTGAACACTTAAAGGGCACTGTAGGATTATTAATTGGCCTAATTTCAGTATTGTTGTGTGTCAGGGAATAGGGAGGCCCGCAGAGAGGGAAAGAGATGGAGGAACAGCCAGTTGGTGGAGCAGTCAGAACACACACGTTTATCGATTAAGTTCACTGTCTTATATGGGCGTGGTTCATGGCGCCCCAAAACAATTGTAACAGTAACATCAAATACCACTGATCACAGATCACCGTAAGAGATAAATGATGAAAAAGTTTGAAATATTGCGAGAATTACCAAAACGTGACACAGAGACACAAAGTGAGCACTTGCTGTTGGAAAAGTGGTGCAACAGACTTGCTTGATGGAGGGTTGCCACAAACCTTCAGTTTGTAAAAAACACAGTATCTGCAAAATGCAATAAAATGAGGTATGCCTGTACTTACTTGATGCAGTAACAATCACAGTGTAGTTAAGGAACTTGGATGATCTGGGTGGGCCCAATGCAATCACATCAGAAAGAGGCAGGAGAGTCAGGGTCAGAAGATGTTGACAATGGAAGCAGAAGCTGGAGTGATGTGGAGCCATGAGCCAATGAATGGCAAAGAAAAAAGGCAAAGAGATAAATTCTCCCCTAGAACCTCCAAAAAAGAACAAAGCCCCATCACCACGTGGATTTTAGCCCCAGGAGACCCATTTCAGACTTCTGACTTCCAAAACTATAATAAATCTGTGTCGTTTAAACCAAATTTGTTACAGCAGCAATAGAAAACTAATAACATGACCCAACTATCTTTAGTTGTGTTTCTAATATGGAAAAATTTTTTAAGGAAGAGCCAATGAGAAGGAATTCTAGGACTACAGCAATTATTCTGGCTTCTTTCCATTCCCCAACACCTCAGTCATCATGTGTGCCTATTAGAGTAACATGATACACAGTCAAACGTGAGAGCTGGAACGTGATGGGACTGCCTTGTTTTTCTGGGTCTTGCAAGTTTTCCTCCTTTGACAGGGTACAGTCTTCCCATTTTTTTTTACTGCTTGTTTTAGTGGAAAATATTTGAGGTTTCCTTCTCTGACAGGTTTCTGCCTTACCTTATAATCATCAAAATAGCAAAATTTGAGACATTCTTGCCAGGAGAATGGACAAAGGGAAGAATATCTTCCTATACTGCTGGTGGAAAGCAATCTGTTACCACCTGTTAACATTAAAATATTTACCTTTCTAACCAGAAATCCCACATCTGAAAATCTGTCCCATAGAAACAAAAGCATCAGTATTAAGGACATATTTAAATATATGGCAGCACTGTTTGCATTAAGGAAAAAGAAAACTAGAAACAATAGGAAAATGTTGAATAAGTTAAGGTACTTCCATACCATGGACTACTATGCAGCCATTGAAAAGAAGAAGGGAACGCAGTGAGAGTCCTACATCACACCATGTATGAACTAACTCAAAATGGATCAAATCTAAATGTAAGCACCAAAACTATCCATCTCTTAAAAGAAAACATAGGCATGACTCTTCATGACGCTGGATGAGGCAATGGTTTCTTTGATACAACACAAAAAGCACAAGCAACGAAAGAAAAACTGGATTTCAACAAAATTAAAATGAAAATACTACAAAACATGAGAAAATATTAGTAAGTCATATATATCTGAACAGACATTTCTCCAAAGAAGATACAAATGGCCAATAAGCATATGAAAAGATGCTCAACATTATTAGAAAAATGCAAATCAAAACCACAATGAGATACTACTCACACCCACTAAGATGGCTATAATAAATAATATGAACAGATTCATTATGGCAAATTTCTGGTACAAAAGGGTAAATAACCTATATATGAATATTAATCTAATATTCCTAAAGGTAAAGTTTGTGGCGAGGACATGGAGAGATTGAAACCATCATCCACTGCTGGTGGGAATGTAACAGTGCAGTTGCTGTGGAAAACAGTTTAGCAATTTCTCAAAAAGTTAAACATAGAGTTGCCATGTGGCCCCGTTGTTCCACTTCTAGGTATATACCCAAGAGAACTGAAAATGTATGTCCACACAAAAACATGTATCCAAACATTCATAACAGCATTATTCATAGTAGCCAGAAAGTGGAAACAACCCAATGTCCACTAACTGATGAACGATTAAACAAAATGTTGTATATTCAGACAATGGGATATAATTCAGCCAGAAACAGGAATAAAGTTCTGACACAGCTACAACATGGATGAACCTTGAAACCATTATGCCATGTGAAAAAAGCCAGACAAGAAGTCACATAACAGAATGATTCCACTTACATGAGATGTCTAGAATGGGCAAATCCATAAAGACAGAAAGTAGATTCTTGGTTGCAAGGGGCTGGGACAGGAGAGGAGGAGATTGCTGCTTGCAATGAAATGAGTGCTAATGGGTATGGAGTTTCTTTTTGGGGTGATGAAAATGTTCTGGAATTAGACAGTGGTGATGGTTGCACAACCTTTACATATACTAAAAACCACTGATGTGTACACATTGAAAGAGTGAATTTTATGGTATGCAAACTGTGAACTATATCTCAATAATAAAAATACATGATCGGAAAGAAACAGATAACACAGATTTTAGTACCTGGAAGCGGAGCGCTGTCATAACAAAAACCTAAAACGTGGGGGTGGATGTGAATGGAGCAGTGAGTGGAAGTTGGAAGACTCTGAAAAGAGTGTTAGTGAAATCCTGAGGAGCCTTGAAGGAACTGTGGAGAAGCCTTTGCGGAGACTGCAGATGTGGACCTAAAGTAAGGAAACCGGACGAAAGGGGATCCATGTTATGTGGTGGCAGGAAGTCCTGCAACACTGCCGCCAGCAATCACGTGGAAAGCAGAAAATGCGTCTAACGGACCGAGTGATCTAGCCAAGATTTCCAGACACAGTGTTGAATGCCTCCTGGCTTCTTGCTGCTTAAAAGAAAATGCAAGCGAGAGAAGCTAAAGGAAGAACTATTAAACAAAAAGCAGTCAATATTTGATGGTTTTGAAAATTCCCCTTGTCTCCAGATGGCAAATGATGTTAAAATTAAGAAATAATTTCAAGGCAAAGATAAAATCTAGGGTACTGCCAGGAAAATATGGTCTAAATATGAAAGTCAAGGGTATGACTGTAAAATATTTTCCTAAGACTTCAGAAAGAACCAAGATGGTGCCTCAGCAAGGCATTCAAACAACAGGACTTCTTAGATGCTATGGATGTTTTCTCTCAAGAAGCCCAAGTCAGAGAAGGGCTTTCCTTAAAGGGATTTTTGGGTGTGACTATTATCTAATAGGAGCCCTGGTGGCATAGTGGTTAAGAGCTCAGCTGTTAACCAAAAGGCTGGCAGTTTGAATCCACCAGCTGCTCCTTGGAAACCCTATGGGGCAGTTCTACTCTGTCCTACAGGGTCGCTATGAGTCGGAATCGATTTGACGGCAATGGGTTTGGTTTGGTTTTATTGTCTAATGGCACAAATCCCAATAAGATTCACAGGAGACACACTGTTTTCTTTTTTTTTTTTTAAATCATATTGGTAGAAACACTGCCAACTTAGACTTCAATGTACATTAAGAGTACAAAATGGAAGAGGCCTTTGGACCCCTCAACTTTGACAGGCAGAAAGCAGGCTGAGAAAACTACTCAACTGCAAACACATGCTACTGTTCGTGAAAAAAGGAAAGAGAACTCAGAGAGCAGAAACAAGAGCCCAGAGCGCAGAGCCAAGGGCTAAGGAGAATTATTTCCAAACCTTGAGTACTAAGCAAAGAGTGGTCAACCCGTGAAATTCTACGGCCAGTAGCTCCTATATGCCTCCCATTCCCCCCCGCCTTTTTGAACAGAAGGGTCTACAGCAGTTATCTTCTGTCCCACACCGTATGTTGCATATGTAGGAAACAGATAACTTGTCCCTTTAGTTCACAGGTCTTCAGATCAACAGGAACCACACTCGACTTGCTGCACTTAAGGAACTACTCCCAAGGAGCCTCATTCATAACCAGACCTGATTTAGGTGACAAGACACTGGACTTTGAGCTGATACTATAATGGGATGAAACTTTTGGGGACCTCAGGAGAAGGTGAGTGTATTTTACATGGGGGAGGGATATGAAACATTAGGGGCCAGAGGAAATACCGTGGTAGCCAACCTCCAAGATGACCCCCAGTGATCCCACCTCCTGATATTCACACCCTCGTGTACTTCTCCAACACTGTATCAGGGTTGGTCTATGTGACCTATGGGATATGGAAAAAGTGATGGTATGTGACTTCTGATGCTGGATTACAAAGGACACTGCCTTCTGCCTTGTTCTCTCTCTCAGATCACTTGGCTCTGGGGGAAGCCAACTGCCATGCCATCGAGACACTCAAGCAGCCCTATGAAAGGCACACATGATGACAAACTGAGGCCTCTTGCCAACAGCTCGTGAGGAACAGAGGACTACTGCCAAGAGCCATGTGAGTGAGCCATCTTGGAAGCATATCCTCCAGCTCCAGAGAAGCCTTCAAATGACTGCAACCCTGGCCAACATCCTGTCGACAACCTCACTCGAGACTGTGCCAGACCCACCCAGCTAAGCTACCCACAAGTCCTGAGCCACAGACACTGTGAAATAATAAATGCTTGTTGTTTTAAGACAATAAACTGTTATGCAGCAATAGATAACTAAGACACCATTCCTCATAATCTCATTTCTGCTGTCATTTGAAAAGAAAAAGACTTGGAAGCTTCTGTTGAATGCGATTTTCTCTATATTACAACATTCAAAAAATACATATTTTTAATCAGAATATTTTATTTCAAGTGTTAACACTTTTTCAAAAAGTAAAAACCATACAGTTTCTTCCCTGAGTATAAAGAACTAATCCTACGATAAAAGACATTTACAAAATTAAGCAATTAGAGGTACATAATTCTCTGCATTCAATTATATTCTATTAAAAATGTATTCTTAAAAATCTCATGTCTTTAGAGACTTCAATATTTAAAAACAAAACAGCTCATTTTGCACCTGTGATCTTAAGGTATCAATCTGATCTGTCTTTATCAAATTCCAGAGCAATCTTTAAAGCAGTGCTGTTGAGGCCGACAGACTGCATGTTACATATGATAGAAACAACTATTCCTCTTGGGGGGACCTTGTTATTTGTAGCGTCTCCATCCAGTTCTTCAGGAAGAACCAGCAGGACACTACTGGCACCCACTGCACCTCCAGTATGAGAGGCATAATGCCGCTGCTTCCTACAAGAACCATATGTTTGCTTCTTTTCCACCACGCCCCACGCCATCGCATATTTACCCTCTTTATCCCAAGACATCTCTGTGTTAGGGACCGGTGTCCAAATCATAACCATAGTTTCTGGTTTGAGATACCCAGGTAGAAGATTTTCATTTGAGTTCTTAAACAGTCCAACTTGGTAACCATACAGCATCGCATTCCCAAACTTCAGAAGGTCGCCCACTGTAGACAGAAATCCACCACCAGCCCATTTGTAGGAGTTATCCACGTAAGGTGTGTTGACAAGACGTCTATTTTTATTGTAAACATAAAATCTAAAATGAAATAAGAGTAGTCATTAACAATATTCTCCTACTGACTTTACACATGATGATGAATAGAAAAATGGGTGCACGAAATAGACTGTATTTCAATGTAGTGATCATATATCCTCAGAACTAATCACTAGTTTTCAGTATGACTCGGATCCCAACAAAGCACAGATAACTGAGTAAGGCAGTCTAATTCCCTTGTGAGTTAAAGTATAAAAGTGTGTCTTTTTTTCTATTGGCTTGGCTTGCCCATGCTGAGGGGACTTAATTCTCTGTATTCAACTCAACTTTTAATACCTGCAAAAATGTACTGGTTAATATTACACATGATATATCTGCCTCATGCATATACAGAAATACCTATAGTTAGGTAGAAATTCCTAGTCCTTGTGCTTAATGTTAAATCATGTGCCACAAGTGAATTTTGTAACTAAAAGTGTACATGTACACACTGGGATGTTTAGGCATAAGGTTCACACTTGTCAGCGGACTAGATTTCCTGGACAAAAATCCACATCATCACCTGTATAATGATGTGGTCCTCTCTTGGTGCAGCAGGAGAGGCTGGAGTTGGCGACCTCATTTTGAATCCCAGCTCTCACCCTTACTGTGGTTGTTGTGTGCCGTCAATGCCGACTCACAGCGACCCTACAGAACAGAGTGAAACTCCTCCATAGGGTTTCCAAGGCTGTAATCTTTATGGAAGCAGATTGCCACATCTGTCTCCTGCAGAGTGGCTGGTGGGTTCGAACCGCTGATCTTTTGGTTAGCAGCCAAGAGCTTAACCACTGAGCCACCGGGGCTCCTTTCATCCTTACTAGTGTATGCTTATTTTATTTAACATTTATATGGTTCTTACTATGTACCAGCTGTTGTTCTGTGAGAACCATATGAATATGAACTAATTCATTCTTATAACAATGTTAGGAGGTAGGTACTGTTATAACCTCCATTTTACTGATGAGAAAACAGCACAGAGAGTAGAAATAACTTGTCCAAAGTCACACAGCTTATAAGCTGCAGAGGTGGATTCAAACCCAGGCAGTCTGGCATCCCTATTCTTTGCTGCCTTTCTGCCTCAGCATCCTAATTTGTATAACGAGGATAAAAATACCTACTTGGCAGAGTTGTTGTAAAAGGTATGAATATAAGTTATGAATATATGTATAAAGCACTTAGCATATTTCTGGTAGGTACTTAAAATGAAATTTTGGCTCATGAGGAATCTTTCACTTTGCTGACTCTTCACCTCTAACGCTCTTCATCTTCTTTCTACCTCAGTTATTCATAAGACTGTCAGACCTGAACCTCACCCTCACTTTTAACTGTTATTTCTAAGGTCTCAAACCCAAAAATTACTTCCTGTCACTATGACTTCCAATCCTTCCAACTCCCTCCCACTGAGACTGCCCCCATGGAGACCTCCATCTATTTCCCTGGTCTCTTCCCTATTTTCTTGGGTCTTTTAGTTCCTAGTGATTTCACTTGCTTTCTGCTTTAGCTTGAACTATATGACCAGCCATTTCAACTATCTCAATTGTGGTCTCATTAGAACCTTTGCGTTCTTCGCTCTTTTACGCTACACTAATCTACCAATGAGCCCTGGTGGCGCAGTGGTTAAGCAGTTGGCTGCTAACTAAAAGACTGGCAGTTCGAATCTACCAGCTGCTTCTTGGAAACCCTATGGGGGCCGTTCTACTCTGTCCTGTAGGGTCACTATGAGTCAGAATCAACCTGACGGCGACGGGTAATCTACCAATCCTCGATGAATCTAAATATCCCTTTCCTTGGTTACTTATCTGCTAAGAAATGCTGCAGAAATTTATATAACAAAGCTGACTGACCCCACTTCGTACTCTTGCCAAGGGTTTTCGTTGCTGTTATCAAAAATCTTTCATTCTTCTTCTGCTGATTCCCTGGTACATTCTTCATAACACCTCTTCCCAATCTCTTCTACTCTCAATCCTCTACCCTCAGCCCCAATCAGCAGATAACAATACTTTTTGTTTTACTAAAAGAATTGGGGTCATCCAAAATGAGCTAGAATTTCTGTCTCTATCTCAAATATATTTACATTATCCATTCTCTTCTCCTTCTCTCTAGTTATTCAAGAAAATTTCCTGTTGCTTCTAAGACTAATTCCACTACCTGCATCTCTGTCCAACCTTGCTCTACCAGTTATATTTCCTAGACTGTTTTGTCTCCATGCAGCCTATTCTCCATGCAGAAGCCAAAGAGTGTGTCTCCTGCTTCTCCCATCCATTTGCTACCCTCCAATGGCTACTACTGCAATGAGAACAAAACCCAAACTTCTCAGCATGGCCTACAAGACAATCAGTGGTCCTCAACCGAAGCAATACCAACTCCTATGGGAAACTTTTGGAGATACTTTTTTTAGCTGTCACAATTATTAGAGGGCTCTACTGACATTCACTGGATAGGGGTCCAAGTACCCTAAATGTTTTATGATGCATGGAGCAGTCCCACACAATGGTGCATTCTCCCACATCCTGTAAGACCTTCAAATATTCCACCAGATATTCATGGAAGTAAAAAAACCCGTTTTTAGTAGGCTGAGCCTAGAATCCTCTCCACTTTACATATAAACAAAGTACTTTTTGCACATTTTTCCTAGACGATGAATTTTTCTTGACTGCAACCAGTGAAAATAGAAAAAAGAGCGAACTTAACTTGTCCAAAACTTCACTTAGAGTTGGTCACCGTTTTAGAAAACCATGTCACCAAGAGCATAAGTTGAGGCACGAACACAATCTACCTGTTATCGATCTGCATTTGCAGCTGTCACATTTCCAGTACTTCTATGTATTAAGCTGTATCTGATATTTATTATGTCTTCTAACATCATAGTGAGTAAACTTATACATATCGAAATATGATTTATTATAAATTACACTCCTTTTTTCTTTATATTTAAGTTAGCATACTATTTTTAGAATTATGAATATAGTTTATATTATCTATGGCTTTCATTTCAGAAATTAAAGAAGGCATTATGAAATATTTGTTCAATTAAGGGGCACTGGGTCTACTGGCATTGAGATTCACTGTCCAATATGATTTAGACCCTGCTTACCTTTTCTACCTCATCACTCAGACAACCACCTTGTCCTGCCTTTCATGCCTGGTTTATTTCTATACTTGAACAAGGCAAGCTAGCTCTCCTTATCATTTATGTCTCAGTTCAACTGGCATGGCCTCAAAGAAAAAAAAAAAAAACAACCCATTGCTGTAGAGTCGATTCCAATTCACAGCAACCATATAGGACAGAGCAGAACTGCCCCATAGGGTTTCCAAGGAGCAGTGGTGGATTCAAACTGCTGACCTTTTTGGTTAGCAGCCAAACGCTTAACCACTGCACCACCAGGGCTCAAAGAGGCCTTATCTAAACTGTGCATTTTAAACAGATTGCCATGTCCCCTTCCCTGTTACTTTATATTCCATTGCCCTGTTTTACTGTCTTCATATCAATATCTGAAATTCTTAAATTATTTGTTGACATGTTTGTCTATCTTTTCCCATAGAATGTAAGTTTCATAAGGGCAGGGACCTTATCTTCCTTGTTCATTGATGATCCTCCTACCTAGAACAGTACTTGTCGTACAGGACATGCTTATTAAATATGTTGAATAAAAAAAGCATCAATTGCTGGACAAACATTTAATGAAGAAACCTTGCAAGGCACTGGAGAGGCAAGTAAACTACCCGCTGGGGCTGCTCTCAAGGGGCTGACTGGATGGCACTCCCCAACTTCAATGCACCATAAGAAACACCTGGGAATTCTGGTAAAACGCAGATTCTGCTGCAGAAGGTCTGCTGGGGCCTGAAATTCTGCACTTCTAACAAGCTCCCTGGAGCTCTGGGAGTGTAGTGGTTGAGTACTTGACTGCTAAAGGAAAGGCTAGTAGTTTGAACCCACTAGATGCTCCTTAGGAGAAAGATGTGGCAATCTGCTTCCATAAAGATTACAGCCTTGGAAATCCTACGGGGCAGTTCTACTCTGTCCTATAGGGTCACTATGAGTCGGAATCGACTCAAACGCAACGGCTAACAAGCTCCCAGGTGGTTCCTGGTTCCTGGACCCCGATTTGAGAAACAAGGTTGTGGGATGACTAGCAAGCTGGGTGTGAGGAGTCCTCAACACCAGTGAAAATGAGCATTGTTAAAATGGCGCGGGGAGCAAGCCTGGAGCACCTTTGGAACTACGGAGTAGTTCAGTGTGCCTAGAGCACAAGGTCTGAGGGGGAAGGTGGTAAGATGTGATGCTGGAGGAGTAGACAAATACCTTTTTGTGCCATGCTAAGAACTTTGACTCCTTCACCTTAGTTCACAAAATGCTCGTTTCCTCCATCCTATAGGGGGAGAAAAGCTTTCATCCTTGCTACAGATTCCAGCAACCAGTCCTTTCTCCTCATTTACTGCCAAACGTCATGAAATAATCCACACCTGCTGTTTCCATAGACTCATCCTCTCCATTCATTCTTCAGCTTCTTAAAATCTGGCTTCTGTTCCTCCATCACTACTAAACAGCTCTCTTATGGGTTATCAAAGGAGCTTCTACTTCTCCTTTTGCAGTGCTCATCCTATTTATCCCCTGGAGTACTGTTCACCAGCATTTCCCTGACACTTCTCTCAGGCCACTGAGCTTTCCAAGCTCTCTCTTCTAGCTCTCAACCCTATGACTCTCTGTGCCCCTCCAAGGACCAGTGGCTCCAGTGGTACCAGGTCCGCAAAGAAATAACTACAAATACCAGAGACAGCTGCAAATCTGCACCTGTACCCAACCCCCATTCCAGATTCATATCTGGGTTTTCTACAAACACTAATACTCAAATTTGGTTTGGGAGAAAAGGAGCTGAAGGACAGGAAAAAGTTTAACAGAATTCCCTGCAGGCCTCCTCCTCCTCCCAAAAGTATACCCTCTCTTCAAAATTCATAACTTTGGAGGGGATATGGGCAAACATAATTCTAAAACTGACCCTTCTTCCTCCAAGATTCCCATATGTCCCCTAAAAGTCCAACTTATAATATTCAGTGAAGAAGGGGTGGCAGTGAGGAAAGGGATGGCCACAGGTATGCGCTTTGAAGATTTAAAAAAAAAGTCTGCAGAGGATCTTAATATTTTTTTTTTTTGAGAACCAATGACTTGATATGTAGTCTTTCATGTCTCAAAATCAACATGTCTACAATTAATCTCTTCCAAACCTTCTCATATTTTTCTCTCCATTAAAACCCACACCATAAACTCTTGGATGACTCCCTTGTCCTCAACCCTCATATCCAATAAGATGCAAAATCCTATTTACTCATCCTCTGCATTGTGTCTTAGCTTTTTCCTTTTCATTTCAAGGACCACTTCCCTATTTAGGCCTTCATTACGTTCTGCTTCAACTCTATCACACTTGTAATTCCAGCCAATCAGGTAAAATTAAAGGTAAAAGAAGTTACCTAACGGAAATACATTTTCTGAGAAATATATCGATCAGTGAACTTCAAGCCTGTAAACAAGGAGATAATTGCCAGTGTGTTTGTTAACAATAATTCAGCTTTGTATAACTTTCTTTTAACAGTACAGCATTTTAAACCCCTCATATCAAGGCTGGAAATTAGGACTCCTCAGTCATTTTTCCTTTAAGATATAGAAATATGGAGAATTCTAGACTTTAACCTAGAATTCCAGACTTTAAATAGGCAAATTCTAGACTTTAATCTCTTGGTTCCTTTTTAGTGGCTTTTCAGGAAAATTTTGTCCCGCTGTATGGCAAACTTGACTATTTCAACTTCTTAAGGAATTTCTGCTTATAAGAATGGAATACAGACACAAGTTCTTGAGTAAGTTATTGAGACATCTTCATAACTGAAAAACTAATAGAATGACACCAATGAAACAATGATAAACAAACCTCCTCTTCCTACTTAAGTATCTCCAGATTCTGCACAAGAACATTATTATATAACCACATAAATCTACATCTACAAACTCAGAAATTCAAAATATTTTTTATTTTTTTAAATGCCTTTTAAATCCTTTTCGAAACAATATGTACCACTTTCTATTTTGTTACAAGAAGTTTAAAAACTCACGGAATTTGTAATGCATATTATGAAAACCACTCCCACTTTAGCATTTAGTATAAACATTTGTATGAACCTACTACTATCTCTACAGAGCCTGTCAGCTAAAGGCATAAAAAAGAGCTTGATAAGGAGATATTGCTTAATTCTGGAAGACACTCTAGAAAGTTAATAGATGGTAAAGGCCATATATACTGTCAAAATATAGCGAACACTTCGGCAAACATTCATTTTATTTGGTTTTGGTCCCACCGAATTATCAATTTAAGAGATTTTCATTGCAAACAATGTGCCAAATACATAGAAAATATGAACAGTGTCTAATAAGCTAAGGCATTGGCTAAGAATTCCTCTGTCAACAAACTCAGTGTCTTGGAGGCAGGGCCAAGATGGCGGAGTAGTCAGACGCTTCCGGTGAACCCTCTCACAACAAAGACCCGAAAAAATAAGCGAATCGATTATATATGGCAACCTGGGAGCCCTGAACATCAAAGGCAGAGTTGAGGAACCAGACTGAGTGGCAGGGGGAGGAAGAGATGGTTCAGAAGCAGCGAGGAGTTGCCAGACTTGACCTGGTGAGAGCCTGAGCCCTTCAGGCCTGATCAACTTCAGGGTGAGTGGTGAGGCAAGCAAGCAGCAGTGCTCGGGGGGCATGTTTTCTGCACCGGGAGAAACCCAGTGCCAGAGAGTCTACACGGCCACCCAGAACCAGTGAGAAGCAGCCCTGGAGGATCGGTGAAAGATAAGTACTTGAGTATGGCCTACTGCATGGATCAAAAACACCCCCTTAGGGAAAAACCTCTCTCCCATTTACCTCCCTACTGCCTGCTCTGCACTGGGTCCCAGGTAGGCTTCAGCAATTGCTGAGTCCCCTGGGCTGGAAGCAGGATCCGTCACACGCCTAGAGTCATTATCCCTGCCTTGGAGACTGAACAAATTAACAAACACGGGAAAAAATAAACTGTTGGCTCCCCTAAGCCAGGAACCCAGGGTAGGCACAGCTCCTTTGTCTAGGCACAGGCATAAGGAAGCCACGAACTTTGAGTACCTTTCCCCCTGCAGAGACTTGTGTGGGCCCATTTCAACAGCGTAGGCCCTCATTACCGCAGTACAACAGGGTATACACTGGAAGTCTAACTTGAACTGTGAAGTGGCAGATTCTTGACATTTGACACTGCTCTGCCCATTAAGCAGGGTCTTCACCTACTCACATAAGGGGCCTGAGGACTGGTGGCTCCACCCATGCCACCTAGCCACCTGCAATAGGGGCCCATGAATAAAAGGTGCCCTCCAGTCCTTATGGCCAACAGCATTAGGTGCTTGTAGGCCAGCTGCAAAACCCACCCACCTACGTGCTCTAGGGAACAGGAGTATGTCAGCCCCCTGCCTAGCTCAGAGTGTGTCCCCCTGCTGCAGCCAGATGCCTGTGCCTATACCAATCACCCATGCCCGTCTAGGACTCTAAGTGAGAGCCTGCACCACACACTTGGTGGCTATCTACCTGGCACCTGAGCTGAATCCACACAGGAGGAATGCGTGGACTCCTGAGCTCACATAGTAACAGATCTAACCACCTGGTGACAGGACATTAGCGCTTTAAAGGTGCAATAATCAAACTTGTTCATACGAGCAGTATATTTGGGCATATCAAAACAAAACGAGAAGCTAGGACACAGTAATCAAACATAAAATGAATAAATACAATAATTTATTGATGGCTCGGAGACAACAGTCAATAACAAATCACATAAAGAGGCAATCCATGATGGCTTCAACAAGCTCCCAAAACAAAGAATCTAGAAATTTTCCAGAGGAGGAAAATTTCTTGCAATTACCGGAGGCAGAATACAAACGATTAATATACAGAAATCTTCAAGAAATTAGGAAGGAAATTAATCAAAATGCAGAACACACAACAGAGGAAATTTAAAAGATTAGAGAAGAGCATAAAGACAAATTTAACAGGCTGCAAGAATCCACAGAGAGACAGTAATCAGAAATCCAGAAGATTAACAATAAAATTTCAGAATTAGACAACTCAATAGAAAGTCACAGGAGCAGAATTGAGGCAACGGAAGTCAGAATTAGCGAGATTGAAGATAAAGCACTTGACACCAACTTATTTGAAGAAAAATCAGATAAGGGGATAAAAAAAAAATGAAGAAACCCTAAGAATTATGAGGGACTCTATCAAGAGGAATAACCTATGAGTGATTGGAGTACCAGAACAAGGGGGGATAACAGAAAATACAGAGAGAATTGTTGAAGATGTGTTGGCAGAAAACTTCCCTGATATTGTGAAAGATGACAAGATATCTATCCAAGATGCTCATTAAACCCCACATAAGGTAGATCCCAAAAGAATTCACCCAGACATATTATAATCAAACTTGCCAAAACCAAAGATAAAGAGAGAATTTTAAGAGCGGCTAGGGAGAAACAAAAAAGTCATCTACAAAGGACAGTCAATAAGAATAAGCTTGGACTACTCACCAGAAACCATGCAGGCAAGAAGGCAATGGGATGACATATATAAAGCCTTGAAGGAAAAAAACTGCCAGCCAAGAATTATATATCCAGCAAAACTGTCTCTCAAATATGATGGCGAAATTAGGGCATTTCCAGATAAACTGAAGTTTAGGGAATTTGCAAAAACCAAACCAAAATTACAAGAAATACTAAAAGGAGTCCTCCGATTAGAAAATCAGTAACATCAGATAGCAACCCAAGACTAGAACACAGGACAGAGCAACCAGATATCAACCCAGACAGAGAAGTCACAAAAGTAAAACAAAGCTAAAACACAGAAAATAGGGAAACAGATGTCAATATGTAAAAGATGACAACATTAAAACAAAAAAGAGGGACGTAAAAAATGTAGACATAGATTTTTCATAGGAGAGGCAGTCAAGGCGATATAAAGAAATAAAAGACTGGTATAAACTTAGAAAAATAGGGATAAATATTAAGGTAACCACAAAGGAAACTAACAATCCTACAAGTCAAAATAAAAAAACTAGACAAATATAAAGACTCAGCAAACACAAAATCAACAACAATGAAAAAGATGAAAAGAAAACACATAAAGAAAAATGACTCAGCACAGAAAATTAAGTGGAACAAAGAAACTGAACACCACACAAAAAGAGACATCCAAATGACAGCACTAAACTCACACCTATCAATAATTACGCTGAATGTAAATGGACTAAATACACCAATAAAGAGACTGAGAGTGGTAGATTAGATAAAAAAACATGATCCATCTATCTGCTGCCTACAAGAGACACATTTTAGACTTAAAGACACAAACAAGCTAAAACTCAAAGGATGGAAAAAATATATCAAGCAAACAACACTCAAAAAAGAGCAGGAGTGGCAATACTAACCTCGGACAAAATAGACTTTAAAGTAAAATCCACTACACAGGATAAGGAAAGACATTATATAATGATTAAAGAGTCAATACACCAGGAGGACATAACTATAATAAATATTTATGCACCAAATGACAGGGCTCCAAAATATATAAAACGAACTCTAACAGCACTGAAAAGAGAGATAGAAGCTCCACAATAGTAGTAGAAGACTTCAACACACCACTTTCGGTGAAGGACAGAACATCCAAAAAGAAGCTCAACAAAGACAAGGAAGAGCTAAATGCTACAATCAACCAACTTGATCTCATAGACATATACCAAACACTCCACCCAACAGCAGCCAAGTATACTTTCTTTTCAATGCACATGGAACATTCTCCAGAAAAGACCACATATTAGGCCATAAAGCAAGCCTTAACAAAATCCAAAGCATCAAAATATTACAAAGCATTTTTTCTGACCGTAAAGCCATAAAAGTAGAAATCAATAACAGAAAAAGCAAGGAAAAAAAATCAAACACATGGAAACTGAACAACACCTTGCTCAGAAACTGCTGGGTTACAGAAGAAATTAAGGATGGAATAAAGAAATTCATAGAATCAAATGAGAACAAAAACATGTCCTACCAGAACCTTTGGGACACAGCAAAAGCAGTTCTCAGAGGTCAGTTCATAGCAATAAGAAGAAAGGGACAAAATCAAAACATTAACCCTACAACTCAAACAAGTAGAAAGAGAGCAGCAAAAGAAGCCCTCAGGTGCCAGAAGAAAGGAAATAATAAGAATTAGAGCAGAATTAAATGAAATAGAGAATAGAAAAACAATTGAAAGAGTCAACAAGACCAAAAGCGGTTCTTTGAAAAGATCAGCAAAACTGATAAACTACTGGCCAAACTGACAAAAGAAAAACAGGAGAGGAAGCAAATAACCTGTATAAGAAATGAGATGTGTGATATCACAACAGACCCAACTGAAATTAAAAGAATTGTAATATAATACTATGAAAAATTGTACTCTAACAAATTTGGAAACACAGAGGAAATGGACAAATTTCTAGAAACAAACTGAGTGTCTTTCAATGGCAAGAACATTCACTCCACGCCTTTGTAGACTGTTCGCCTAAAGGGTTATTTAGTTCACGTGCAGAGACTGCTACTTGCCTACACAGAATCAATGTTCCTATCCTTGCATTTAAGAAAACCACAATTTTATTCAAGACAACAATGTACTCAGCTAAAACTAATTTTCCTACCATCTCCCTTACAGCTAAGTGTGACCTTGTGACTATATTCTGGCCTAACAAATGTAATCGTATTTCAGGGTGGGATTCTGGGGAAATACTTTAAACAAGTGAATAAGATACTGGAAGGCAACATTTAAAAAACAAGCATATACACACAGAGAAACGATAAAGAACATAAATATTTACTCTTGGGATATAATTAACTCTAAAAATTCTTGGTCAGGATGTTATAAACAGACTTAATTTATGATTATGCCCAAGGAGTCAGTAGAGTAAATAACAAAGTTGTAAACATTTTATTTCCTGCAAAATGGTACTATGAAACAAGTGAATAGAAACATGCATTGACTAAGTTTTACTTTTAAGGTTTTTGCAGGTATCATTGAAAAGATTCCTTGTACTCCCTGGACTCCCTAAAAAACTGGTGCCTTTACACTCTTTAAAAAAAAAAAAAATTATAAAAGAAGAATCAGAGTTGAGCTTTAGAGGCCCAAACAGGTACTGTGCCAAGTGAAAAAAAACAAAGCAAATGGACAGAACACTTTCCTAGGTAACAGTATTTCTTTTTCCATTTAGTGGCCTATTTTACTTCAGCAGCCCATGTAACCTAACAAAAACGAATCAACTATCCCATCAGAGCCACTGGGTACTACTAAAAAAAGCCAGAGCTGATAGGAAACTAACACTAGAAATGGAAACCCACTGCATTTTGGCAGAGAATGGGAGATAAAATGCCCTTCTCCCCCTCCATATAGATGTTGTTGCGTGCCATCCATTCAATTCTGGCTCATAGTTGGCATTCATTATCAAATGCCCAGATTTGCACCAAAATAAACTCATGCATCTTGCCATCTTTACTAAAGAATTTTTTTTAAATATTTAACTGACTACTTCTGGTATTTGTCAATTTTTCTTATGCTTCCCAGTAGAATATAAAGTTGGACCTAAAAATAAACATTAGGAGTCTGAAGTGGTTGAGAAGGACAGGCCACTTAAAAATTAAAATATATTGCTTGCTGCTAACCTAATTTCTTTTGGGTCCAAAAAATCTCTTTCAAGACATAGACTGATTTGCAATGCACATTTAATCCTTTTAAATAAGCTGATAATTAAAAAAAAAAAATCATTTCATTGTTATTTCTTTAGAAAGTGCCTTTAAACCATTTGTAAAGTATGTACTAACAGAAATATGCAAGGTTAAAGTAACAGCTGATTTATGAAATGTGCAACCTTTCCATCAACAATCCAAACAATAATAAGTAAAAGTAGAATGGAAAAGAAAGCACAACCGTAAAATTTAGTCATTAGCTTCAAAATTCTCTCCCAATGCACTCTTTACAAAGTACTAGTAAAAATTATGACCCTTGATATTATTTCATTGAAATGGTTTTCAAACTTTTTAAGTCTCAACCCACAGTAAGGAATACATTTTTCATTTTGACTGAGTACACACGTACGTACATACACACACACACACCCCTCTGGAACAGAAGTTTTATAAAATAAACAGCAGCAGAGATGGCTGGTTGTCCACAAAATCCATTCTTCTCTTCCTCCTAAGTAATAGAATTATAGCAATGCATATGTCTGCTCAGCTAGAAACTACATTTCCCAGCTTCCTTTGCAGTTAAGTGTGCCCACATGGCTAAGTTCTGCAACACACATGAGCAGCTGTTTTCTATTATACTCTATTCCATTAAAGGAAGAAATGCTGGTACTCGACTCATTAAATTGATTTTCCATCTCACTAATTGGCCATAACCTGCAATTTGAAAACCACTATACTAGGGAAAATGAAGAAGTAAAAAGAAAAAAACCAGTAAAGAACAAAAATACTCAACAGACTGAGTAATTTTAACCACAACTAATCAAGAGATAATTGAACGGGTCATTTTCTAACCTTCTTGCCTCCCTAACATTTGGCCTGGTAAGTGCCCTTTCCTGTCTGTCTTTGCTCTTTCTGGATTAAAGCTTTTTGAAAAGTTTCCAAGCATTTGCTTTTCAATTTTTTTCTCTCTAATAATAAAACTCCAAATTACTTTTAAAAAAATGAATCTTTATTGCATTTGTTAATACTGTTCAACTTAATTTTTTTCATTTTCTGAAAGGTCTCAAAATTTTCTCTACCAAATAAGCTCAAATATTTATAAAACGAGTTTTAAAAGGCAGTTATCACATGCTTCCGTGTGATTTTGAAGTATACCAGGTCACACAAGGAATCTGAACTATAAATCACAGAAAACCCCTCCATAACACAAAGCATAGCTAAATTTTAAAGTATTAAAAAGCTAAAAAGCCAACTGAACCTTTTTCTATAATAGCAGTAAATGAATTAAATCATGGAATTATCTAAAATCATAGCATTTACCCCTCCTAAGGATAAAAATTCTAGTTACTTTATCAAAGTCAGTGTTCAGAAGCCTCTCCATAAATTATACTACAACCTGAGCAATTTGCCTAGAATTTTCTTTGTATACTAAACCAAATTTCATAAAGTAACTCCAGTTTGATATTTTATATTTAAAAGCTGTAAAAGAAAACTAGGAGAAACCATGGTTTAAATATTTCAAATCTTAATCCCTACAACTAAAAAGTGCCTGAGTAAACATACTAAAGGATGCCAAACTATAAAAGTCTTTTTAAGCCAGATTTTTAAAATGCTCAATCATTTTAGTTAGACGGTGCTTAGACAGTATTTTTATGATATACTAAAAATCTAACGGCATGTAGCAGGGCGTCTACATAATCCAAATCAGAAGAGCATTTTACTGTTCACTGTTAACTCACACAAAATGAAACATAAAGCTCTTTGGTTAAAAGTATAAACATACAGCTAAGCAACTTAATAGCTATTTACCCTTATAAATAGTTTTACCTCTTGATATTTTATATACTTAATATTTTTAAAACAAGGTATTACATAATGACAGTAACAGGCTATATAACTCATTGAATAAAATAAGAAGCCATGAGTGCACAGTGATATGGATAAATACATTCATAAATAAGGGGGAAGGGAAAGCACTTTCCTATAATAGAACATCAGCTCATAAATATAGAATGAATGATGAAATTAGAAAATCACCATTTGTACACCATCACCAGTAGGTGAGAGTTTGATGAGAAACAGGATTTTACATAGTCCCAAAGTATTTCTCCATAATATACCTGTTAATTACAAGGGAAAAACAGTAACTTTATAGTGGAGAAACCAGGCAGGCACCACCTCAACAAAGCATCAAAATTACCATCACCAATAATGGGACAAACTGACATCACGTGTCTCCTGTTATGATCGACTGAGAAGGATACATCATCACTTCTTTGGTACTCCTGCCAAAACTCCTAGCCTGAATCTAAACACGAGCAAACACCAAACCTAAATTAAAGGACATTCTACAAAATAAATGGCCAATACTCTTCAAAAATATCAACACCATAAAAGACAAAGAAAGGAAAGAAAGACTGAGGAACTGCTCCTGATTAAAGGCTACGAAAGAGACATGACAACTAAACGCAATGTGTGATCCTGGACTGGAACCTGGACCAGAATAAAATTTTGTTTTCTTCTCTTGAGAAAAGACATTATTTGGACAATTGGCAAAATATGAATAACGTCTATAAATTTAATAAAAACATTGTATCAATGTTAATTTCCTAAAAGTCCTTGTTTACAGAAAATACACTTTTAAACCTTTAGGGGCAAAAGGGTACCCTGTCTACAACTTATTTCCAAATGGTTTAGGAAAAAAAGAACATAGATAAAGCAAATGTGATAAAATGATAGCATTTGGGAAATTTGGTTGAAGGATATACAGAGATTCTTTGCATCATTCTTGCAACTTTTCCATAAGCCTAAAATTACTTCATAATAATAGTTAAAACAACAGAAAATAATAAAAGGTAGACAAAGCAGTAACTAAACGATAAAAGAAAAAGGTTGACAGAAGAACAAATTAGAGATGCCCACAATGGGTGTAATTTTGGTTTAATTATTTGTGTGCTAGAATTATCATTGCTGTCTTTCACTTAAGGAGCTCGGGGTACTTTATAAACACATTTTATTTCCCTCACTTTATAGATGGAAAAATAGACATATAGAAAAATAGACATATTTGCTCCCAAATGTGTCCAGTTGATTTTGGAACGGAGACCAGTCAAATTAGACACACCAGAAGGTATTCATTTACCTTGCTCTATTGTAAATCACTGGCTCATTCTCTTCCTGCACAGTTGTCAGCATATCCAAGTCATGGAATATTTTCTGCATATAGTCCAAATATTTACATCCTGAAGCTCTTTCTACTATGGCTGCCAGTAGGGTATACCCAAAAGTTGAATACAAAAACTGACTACCTTGAGACATCATTGCAAAGGGGGGAAAAAAAAGAAAATGCTTGATTATTATTTAAAAATATGTGAAATATTTTCCCACAGAAAACTGTCATACCTTTAAAATTAGAATATTTTAATTCAGCATTTAGAAAAAAGGTCATGGATAATATAGCAACAGATTTTGTCAACTTTGCAATGGCCCTGCCTATTCCATGTCCCTGACACAAAGGTAATAAAATAATGATCAGTATTTTAAAATTTCATGTGGTCTGCCTCTTTTATGATTATGAAATAAGCAAATAAATCCTACCTCAAAATAAAACAAAATCTTTCAAACTGGCAACAAAACAGGAAGGTGAAGAAAAGCAAATTTAATTTCTTGAGTCAACTATTTTGTTCTTAATATACCTACTAACTGTTGTTTAAGGCATGAATAGGTGTATTAGTTCTTATTTTAATAAAATACATAAAAACCTTGTTTCAAATACATATTGAAATACATATATTGTTTCAAATACATACTTTTAAATCATTTTGTACTCTAGAAACTTTAGAATGTATTATCTGTACTAAAAACGGGTGGGAACCTTACTTTTTAAGGCAAAGTCCATGCTTACATTTTATTTGCCTTTGTTAATTATCCCTATGTCATATCCATTCATGGTAAAAAAACAAGTTTTAAAAAATGAAAATGGAATAAAAGTACATTAACCTATTGTATACCAAGTGTTTTCAGTATGCACTATACCTATATACATATGTACACACACACAAAAACAAAGTTAATTATTTCTGTAGATTAGCTTTTTGGGAAATAAAACAAAGCTGATGAACACTGATTTCTTTAAAAAGGCACAAAATAAGTTGAGCGATGTAAGTTCTAACTAAACACTAAAATATTAGCAATACTTTATCATGTCCACTTTGGTCTAGGTTTTATTTGGAGGACGATTACTCCAATATTTCTCCATAATTTTTCCATGAACGTCTTGATACTGAGAACCAGCTAAATGCCTGGGTAGTCTTAAATGAGGCTAAATCTAAATAACTGAGGCTTTGTTAGAACTGCAAGACAAGCGTTGGACTGGCAATCAAACCCAAGTCACAATCATCAACCTCATCTATCTTCTGGATTTAGTGAAAATTAATACTTCAATAATGACAACTTTGTTAAGAGAAGAAATTAACACTCACCAGGTTTAAAGAACAAAGGATCATTTTTAAATAATCTTAAGGATTCAATTGAATTTTCAAACTTTTCTTTCAAATATAATTCGCCTTGTTCAAAATCATTCTTTTTCTTGCCAGGCTTTGAATTCCGGCCTTTGGCTTCATTATCCTGCTCTATCTGAGCTTTAGCGAAGTCATTCTTTTCATTACTTTTGCCTCCTTTCTCTCTCAACTGTTTCTCTTGGTCGAATTCCATTGTCTCTTTCATCATCTTCAAGGCTTTATAAGCTTTCTCCTCTTTCACCTTTTTCATGTCTTTTTCATAGTGACGAATTCCACTTAAATGGGAAATCAGTAATCTTGTTGTGACAGAAACCTAATTGTAAAAACACAAAAATTAAATTACAATATTAAGCTGTACAACAAAAAGTCAATAGCCTTTGCACACTGCCTCAGTGATCTTTTCCATTTTGAACTGCAGCTGGAAAAATATATCTTGTACAGCTTTTTAGCCTAAACTGCAGAAAAATACCCATCTGGCTACTATCTAGATTAAAAATACAAAACCAGAAACAATCTAACCCATTAAAAAGAGTTAAAAATATCCAAAAAATCCTATGAAACATTTTGAATATAAATTCTAGCATAAACTATTTAAGTTGCCATTAATAAAATAAACTCTGAGTTTCACTACCTTTTCACCTTCATATTCCTTTTCTGGAAACTCAGGAACATAATATTGTACTGGAATATCAAGATCCAGTTTTCCTGCTTCCCACAATTTGGCAAGAGCAACCATGGTGAGACTTTTGCTGATGCTGGCAATTCTCATAACCGTCTCTGGTTTACATGGTACACGGTTCTCAACATCAGCGTAACCTAAACCTTTGGGGGGAAGAAAGCAAAAAGTCACTATTAACAGGCTCATGGTCAAAGGAGTTTTCAAAAACTGAGATAATACTATCTTAAAACATCCTATGTAGCAATCTAAGGAAGATATTCTACTTTTGTAAGTTAACCAAAACTGCGTATGTAAGGGATGAGAGTCTTAGAAAAACTGATGACAATTTCACCTTGTAACTAAACTAAAATTGTACCCTTGGGTCATGGTAATTTTCCATCTGATTCAAATACTAATTTTTCTGAGCTTATCTAAACAATTTAGTCATTCTACATTTTAAATAAATTAATTCACATTCTTTAGAGAAAACATCATTGTTCTTATTCAGATATTGTTGACTTTTTGCCTTTCCAATGAATTCCTTAAAATAGCAATCCAATTCAAATGAATGTGAACAAATCTGCAAACCCAATGTAGTAATTTAATTCAGCTACAAACCAGAACAAAAACTATGTACCTACAGGGTCGCTGTGAGTCAGAACTGACTCGACCGCAACGGGTTTGGTTTTGGTTTGGTATGGTACACGACCAATTTAAGGCTTCCTAGAAAAATTTTAAAGTTTGGTTTACATCTTCTAGACAGACTGAAAATACGGAAATCTAAGATTTATAAAGAACTGGGATCTGAAAAGAAAGAGTGATAAACAACTGGGATCTGTTTTTAAACTCTAAGTGTGGATTAAGCAGAAAAATATCTGCATAAAAACAAAATCCTCACCGAAAAAGAAGCTGACATTTACATAATTTTTTTTTACTACAAACTAGGCATATTGATTAGGTTATACTTACACTTGGGGGAAGAATCGTGTTTCTTTAAAATCAAACCCTGCTGTTCCCGTCAATGATTCCTAAAACTACTATTTTCTTTAAATAACGTCTGCAATATCATTTCCTAAAAGTTGTTGCTGTTAGTTGCCGTCGACTCAGCTCTGGCTCATGGTAACTTCACGCATAACAGAAAAAAACCTTTGCCTGGTCCTGCACCATCTTCCTGATCACTGGGTACGTTTGAGCCCACTGTTGCAACCACCATGTCAGTCCATCTCACGGAAGGTTTCCCTCCTTTTCACTGACCCTCCACTTTATCAAATATGATGTACTTTTCTAGCAACTGTTCTTTCCTCATGATGTGTCCAAAGTAAGGGAGTCGAAGTCTTGCCATCTTCGCTTCTAAGGAACATTCTGGTTGTACTTCCTCCAGGACTGATTCGTTTGTTCTTTTGACAGTCCATGGGATATTCGATACTCTTTGCCAATACCACAATTAAAATGCGTCAATTGCCTTTTGATCTTTTTTCATTGTCCAGCTTTCACATACACGTGAGGCAACTGAAAAGACCATGGCTTGGGTCAGGGGCACCTTAGTCATCAAAGTGACAACTTTGCTTTTTAATACTTTAAAGAGGTCTTTTGCATCAGATTTTCCCAATGCAATACATTGTTTGATTTCTTGACTGCTGCTTCCACGGGTGTTGATTGTGGATCCCAGTAGAATGATCACCTTGACAAATTCAACTTCTTTGCCATTCATCATGATGTTGCTTATTGGTCCAGCTGTGAGGATTTTTATTTTCTTTATGTTCAGATGTAATCCATACTGATACAGCAAGCAAGGCTGTATCATCTACATATCGTAGGTTGTTAATGAGTCTTCCTCCAATCCTGATGCCATGTTCTTCTCACATAGTCCAGCTTCTTGGATTATTCGTTCAGCGTACAGATTGACTAAGTAGAGTGAAAGGATACAACCCTGCCACACACCTTTTCCAATTCTGAACCACAGAGTATCCCCTTACTCGTTCAAGCAACCGCACAGGTTCCACATGAACACAACTAAGTGTTCTGAGATTTCCATTCTTTTTAATGTTATCCATAATTTGTTATGATCCAAATAGTCAAATGCCTTTCCGTACTCAATAAAACACAGGTAAACATCTTTCTGGTATTCTCTACCTTCTGCCAAGATCCATTTGATATCAGAAACGATATCTCTCATTCCACATCCCCTTCTGAATTCAGCTTGAACTTCTAGTAGTTTCCTGTCAATGCATGGTTAAAGTCTTGTTTGAATTATTTTTAGGAAAATTTTGCTAACATATAATATTAATGATATTGTTAGATAATTTCTGAATTTCGTTTGATTGCCTTTCTTTGGAATGGGCGCCAATAAGGATCTCTTCCAGTAGGTTGACCAGGTAGCTGTCTTCCAAACTTCTTGAGTGCTTCCAGCACTGCATCTGTTTGGTGAAGCATCTCAATGTTTTACCTATAGACTTCTTTGGTATTGCAATTCCCAGCCTTGAATTTTCTATTTCATTCTTTCAGCTTGAGAAATGCCAATCGTGCTCTTCCCTTCTGGTTTTCTAACTCCAGGTCTTTGCACATTTCATCATAATATTTAATCTTGACTTCTCAAGATGCCCTTTGAAATCTTCTGTTCAGCTCTTTTACTTCATCGTTTCTCCCATTTGTTTTAGCTACTCTGTGCTTGATAGAATTTTGCAAAGTCAACGACCTAGTCATTGGAAATACTTTTCTTCAACAACATAAACGGCAACTATATACGTGGACCTCGCCAGACGGAATACTCAAGAATCAAATCGACTACATCTGTGGAAAGAGACGATTCACCCAGTGGCTGAACGCGGAACAGACCATCGATTGCTCATATACAAGCTGAAACTGAAGAAAATTAGAGCAAGTTCACGAGAGCAAAAATATGACTTTGAGTATACCCCACTTGAATTTAGAGACCATCTCAAGAACAGATTTGACAAACTGCGTCTTCAAAGCAGAGTCAACCTTAATGACGTAGATAGAGTAAAGCCTTTGGGATCTCCATTTGCTGATGTGACATGACTCAAAATGAGAAGTAACAGCTGCAAACATCCATTAGTAATCAGAATGTGAAATGCAGAACATATGAATCAAAGAAAACTGAAAGTCGTCAAAAATGAAATGGAACGTTTAAAGATCGATATCATAGCCATTGTTGTGGTTAGGTGCCGTCGAGCTGGTTCTGACGCACAGCAACCCTATGTACAACAGAACAAAACACTACCTGGTCTTGTGCCATCCTCACAATCATTGTTACATCTGAGCCCACTGTTGCAGCTACTGTGTCAATTCATCTTGTTGACGATCTTTCTTTCTTTTGTTGACCCTCTTCTTTACCAAGCATGATGTCCTTCTCCAGAGATTGGTCCCTCCTGATAACATGTCCAAAGTGCATGAGACAAAGTCTTGCCATCCTCACTTCCAAGGAGCATTCTGGCTGTACCTCTTCTAAGACAGATCTGTTCCTTCTTCTGGCAGTCCAAGGTATATTCAACAGTCTTCACCAACACCATAATTCACAGGCATCAAGTCTTCTTCAGTCTTCCTTATTCATTGTCCAGCTCTTGCATGCACATGAGGCAACTGAAAACACCACGGCTTGGATCAGGCACACCTGAGTCCTTAGTACAGAATAGTGACTCAATAAATTGTTGACTAAATGAAAAAAGGAAAGTACAGAAATCCTTACACCTTATCTACCCATGAGGGTTACCTACAAATTAGCAGTTAGCAGACTATTCTATATACAGCTTTTGGACCAATAAATCCAGTCCTAATAGAAAACTGGAGTAGAAACAAGCCATCTTTAAGACTCCAATTTATTCATTAATCACATTTTAAATCTTGTTATAGAAAACCCAATTCTTTACTCTGTTGGATATGTTTTCTCTACAATACTGTATGATTTTACCTAAACCAAATAGCATTTCATGGGATTCATTCCTAATAAAACATCAAGATTTCATTAACCAATTGACATAAAACAAGCCACTAAATCAACACTTTTCAGAGCCCACCTTCTGACCAGACTTCTTTTCCATCCACAGAAACTCCAACCACTATGCCCGGTGCGCCGACCTCATCCTATGAGCAAAGGTTAAAAGAATACACAATTCAAAGATGGGCTGGATAGCATCTGCCAATGCTTTCCCCGGGCCCCGCCTCCCTGGCTCGGCCCCGCCCTTGCCCCGCCCACCGCGGCTCAGGTATCGCCTGGTCGCTAACCACGAGGGGTGAGCCCGGACAGCAGGGGTTGGGGAGGAGAGGGGGCGGTCCCCGAGGCGGGCGGTGATATCCGCCTGACTTGGGCAACCCCCGGGAACATCGGAGCTTGGCCAGGCGGTAGGGAAACGGGAAGTCTTTTTCGGAAGCCCAGGGTGGGGTCCGCTATGCCTCGGGGATGCGCACGGAAGGTCCTATCCCCGGGTGACGCCGGGGGCGACGGATCAGGGAAGGGGCTCGGGACCCCCGGCCGCCCACGCCCGGCGCCCGCACCTTGATCCTGTGCAGCAGGTCGCGGCTGTTCTTGATGGCCTTGGCGAAGCGCTTGGAGAGGGGCGGCGTCGGGGTCTGCGGAGCCCACGGGGCGAGGGACTGCTCGGGCTGCCGCGGTGCCTCGGCCTGAGGCGACGCCTCGGGGTCGGGGGCTGCGGGAGGCGGTGCGGGGGCCGCGCCCCTCAGCCCGCCCGCCAGCTTCACCCCGAGCTCCAGCCCCTTCCCCTCCCCGAGGCCTCCGACCCAGCCGTGGCCGAGCGGCGGCAGCCTGGCGCGCTGGTGGACTCCACGCCGCCCGCAGCCCCAGGCCCAGCCCCCGAGGTTCGCGGCCCGCGCCGTCACGGAGGACCGGACCCGGTACATGGCGTCCGTGGGCAGCCAGCCGCGGCGGAGCTCGCTGAGGCCCAGCCGGCGGCGTCGTGCGGGGGGAGGGGCGGTGACCGCGCCCAGACCTTAGCAGTCGAGGCCCGAAGGCTGGAGCGCCGATCGCATCGAGCCCTTCCTTTTTCGTTTTCTTGTCTCATTCTTGGTATTTCTTCGTCTTTCTCTCCTTCCTTCTTTCTCTGTCTCCCGGCAGATCAAGAAGTGTGATCTCCTCTGAGAAGTCTTCCTAGTCCCCGCCCTCGACGGCAGTTCTAGCCGCACCCTCTTGCCCCTCAGTGTGCACACCTCCTTAATTACAGTACAGTTAACACATTGTATCATTTAACGTGTCAGATTTATCACCACACTGTGACCTCCCTGAGAGTAGTGACTTTCAGTTTTGGATTTTCAGTTCCTAGAGAGCGGCACGCAGCAGACGCTCAGCAGGCATCTCATTTCCTCTCAGAATGTTCTTCTTTTATATCTCTTGCCATCTCTCCATTCTTTATGTCTCATTTCAGCTCCTTCCATTTCCCTGAGGTCCTTCTAAAATCTCTTACTTCGGTAGGTCCAGCTATACACCACATCAAACATAAGTTATGTCCAGGCTATATACACGTATGTATATACATACATGTATATACATACATGTGTGTATATATATATATACACACACACGTATTTGCAAGGAGCCCTGGTGGCGCAGTAGCCAAGCGCTTGGCTGCTAACTGAAAGGTCAGCAGTTGGAACTCCCCAGCCACTTGGAGGGAGAAAGATGTGGCAGTCTGCTTCCACAGCCTTGGAAACCCTGTGAGGCAGTTCCACTCTGCCCTGTAGGGCCCCTATGAGTCAGCAATGAGTTTGGGTTTCCATTTTTTTGCTGTAATTTTTAAAATTTTGCTTTTAAATTTTTTTAATGCATAAGTAATTTATAATTCACAGTTAGCTCTAATTTCTTAGCGTCTACAGATGATCACAGATTCTTGTAAAATAAGAACTCTAACCTTAAATTGGAGCCCTGGTGGTGCAGTGGTTAAGAGCTCAGCTGCTAACCAAAAGGTGAGCAGTTCGAATCCACCAGCTGCTCCTTGGAATCCCCATGGGGCAGTCCTTCTCTGTTCTATAGGGTCGTTAACTCAATGGCAACAGGTTTAAACATAAATTGCTACAAAATATAAAACATATACAGTATATACAGTAATCCTAATTTTTAAACAATTAAGTTGCCATAATGTTAATTTTGAAGATATTAAACATTTGTCAATTCCAACTTTGCAATTTTCTTTTTATATTTTGTATTTACATTAATAATAATACATATATTTTAAGTCCTCAAAAGATTTTTTAAGGGCTGGTGGGCCTTAGGCATTGGAGCAATATGCCCAGTGTATAAAATGACCCTGTCTTTCCTCACAGATGAAATGTAGAGAGAGATTTCTCAGACTTAATAAGCTGTTGTCAAGAGAAAACACTGCAAAAATCCTGAGCTGATAATTATCTAATTGGAGGAAAAGGCAATAAAGGTAAACACACCCAGTCAGAAGATACTGAAGCTAAAGGAGTATAAAGTGCTGGGGCTACTCACAGAGCCCAAGACCCCAAGAGATCAGAGGTCCCTGGGCCACCACCCATAGTTAGAGTGCAGAGGTGCACTCTGTCAAGATGGCGTTGGAGGGTGCCACCATGAGGGCCCTCACTCCAAGCACATGGCAATGAGAGAGAAAATACAAAGAGAAAAGATGTAAAAGACATAGCCAGTGGTGGTTACAATGAGCGCTCACTTTATCATTCCTTAAACTGTATAGGTATGTTTTATACACTCCTCTGTACTTCTCCTTGGATCAGAAATGGAACAGAAACAGAACCATGTAGGGGGTCAAAGCCAAGAGCTGACTCAGGACTGGGAGTCACACGGATCAGGTGGAAGAAAAGTAAACCACTAGACATCGATAGGCAAAAAGTGAACCTTGATCTAAGTCTCACACCTTATACAAAACTTAACTCAGAATAGTTCATGGAATTAAATGAAAAAATGTAAAACCATAAAACTTTTAGAAAAAAAAATCGAACATTTTGGAATCTGAGCTATGTAAAAAGTTCTTAGACTTGACACCAAAGGCATGATCCATAAAAGGAAAAATTGATAAATTGCACTTCATCAAAATTAAAAACTTTTGCTCTGAGTAAGACCCTGTTAAGAGGATGCAAAGACAAGCTATTGAATGAGAGAAAATATTCGCAAACCACATCTCTAACAAAGGACTAGTATCTAGAATATATAAAGAACTCTCAGAAACTCATCAATAAAAAACCCAAACAATCCAATTAGATAATGGGCAAAAGATATGAAGAGACGTTTCACTGAAGAGATATTTCACTAAAGACGGCGGATAAGCATATGAAAAGATGTTGGACATCATTAGCCACTAGGGAAATGCAAATTAAAACCACAATGAGATATCGCTACACACCTATTAGAAAGGCAAAAAAATAATGACAGCCATTCACAACAGCCAAAAGGTGAAAACAACCTGAATGTTCATCAAGAGATGAATGGATACACAAAATGTGGTACATGCATACTACTCAGCAGGAGAAGTGAAGTCTTGATACATGCTACAGTATGGATGGAACTTGGAAAACATTATGCTGAGAGAAATAAACCAGTCACAAAAGGACAAATATCATATGACCTCTCTCATATGAAAAGATAAGAAAAGGCAAATGTATAGAGAACAAAATTTATTAGTGGTTACCAGGGGCAGGAGGGAGGGGGGAAAAGAGGGGCTAACGGTGATGGAAAAATTGCGTTAAGGGTATGGTCACACAGCTGATTATTGTAATTGCTGTCAATAAGTTGTACACCTGTAAAAACTTGAATTGGCAAAAGTTGTGTGACAGATATATTTACAACAATGACCAAAAAAAGTAAAAAGAGTAGCTGCTGAGGCTGCTTAGGTGCAACCAAACACTTCATGGGATTTGGTTCCTTGGCTGGGAGGTTTAGGGTCATGGTTTCTTGGGACGTCTCAGTACAGTGCGTCTGTTCCACCTCCTAGTTCATTGCACAGTGTCTGGAGTCTTAAAAGCTTGCCAGCAGCCATCCAAGGCACAACAATTGGTCTCTATTCACCTGGAGCAACAGAGGAAGAAGGAGAGTCAGGAGTTGGAGGAGGATATGGAATGTGTGGCTAATTGCCTCCATGAACAACTGCCTCCTTTGTCATGAGACCAGAAGAACTGGCTGGTGCCTAGCTACCATTACTGAATATTTTGATCAAAGACACCATAAAAGAATCCTGATCAAAAGGGGAAAATGCAGAACAGAATTTCAAATTCTCATGGACGCTAGACTTTCTGGAGCCATTGAGGGTAGATGAACCCCTGAAACTATGGCCCTGAGATAACCTTTAAACCATAAACCAAAAATATCCCCTGAAGTCATCTCAAAACTGAGAAATAGTTTCACTTAACTAGTGAAAAAGTTCTGCCTTGAGCATTATGCTCTTTTAAGAACTATCTACCCATTGCTATCGAGTCAATTCTGACTCATAGTGACCCTGTAGGACAGAGTAAAACTGCCCCATAGCGTTTCCAAGGAATGGCTGGTGGACTTGAACTGTCCACATATTGGATAGCAGCTGAGCTCTTAATCACTGCGCCACCAGGGCTCCAAGAACTATCTATATGGGATCAAATTGAAAATAGCAACTCAAAAGATTAGACAGGATCCTTAGGGGGCAGTGAGTTAATGAAGGAGGAACAACTCAGAAAAGGCTGGTGAAAACGATTGTACAACTCAAAGAATGTAATCAATGTCACTGAATTGTACACGTACAAACTCTTGAACTGGTATATGTTTTGCTGTGTATATTCTGAACAACAAAAAATATATTGAAAAAAAAACCCAAAACCCTGATGAGCACAGTTCTACTCTGACACTCGTGGGGTTACCCAGAGTCACAGTCAACTAGACAGCAACTACTCCCTTCTGCCTCGTCCCTCACACCCACACCCACTGCCAGGAAGTGGTGTGTAGAAAGGTTGTAGACAGGAAGTGGTCACTGGTGCACGTTCCAAGAGTGTGGCCTGGGGTGTGGGCCATGTAGCTGTGAGAGCTTTGGGGAGCCAGGCCCTCAGAAGGCCTGCTTGTCTCTGAGCATTGAACCCCGAACACCAAAGACCAGGACTTTGCAGCCAGCGTTCTGTGAAGGCCTCCTGACTAAACCCGTTGCTAAGGGGGTGAAATGCCCAGGAAGATTCACCCCACCAAGCAGTCTCCATAGGCGTGGGGACCCTCACTGCCACAGCTACGACCACACTGACAACTTTCTGGGGTTCTTGTTTAATACTAAAGGAGCCCTGGTGGTACAAAGGTTAAAGCAATCGACGGCTAACTGAAAGGTTAGTGGTTTGAGGGACAAAGATGTGGCAGTCTGCCCCCGCAGAGATTTACAGCCTTGGAAACTGTGGGCTTGCTATGAGTCTGGATTGACTCGGTGGCAGTTGTTTTGGTTTGTTTAATACTAAGGTTGATATTGTACTTTCTACTAGTTTTGATGGGTTGGGGGCCCTAGCTGTATTTAATTTGATTTATACAAATACAAAGATAAGGCATTATCTGCACCCTGAGTCTCAAGGACAATGACATTTTTATTCAATGAATGAGCGAACGAGTAAAGTAATTCATATTGATTATACTCTCAGGCCTAAATAAGGTGCAGTGGATATTTGTTATTCTTTTGGGCCCCCTTCAGAAGAACATCTTTCCTTTATTTGGGCGAATTGCTTATCTTACAAATAGCACTTCCCTCAGGAATAACAATAATAGCAAATGCTTTTACAGTTTTAAGCACTATGTAAAATCCCTGGGTGGTGCAAAAGGCTAACCCACTTGGCTGCTAATTGAAAGGCTGGAGTTTTGAGTCCACTCAGAGGTGCCTTGAAAGAAAGGCCTGGCTATCTACTTCCAAAAAAATCAGCCACTGAAAACCCTGTGGCACACAGTTCTGTTCTGACACACATCGGGTCACCATGAGTCCAAATCAACTGACAGACAACTGGATGTATATCATCTCATTTAAGCATCACAACTCTCAAAGTGGATAGTGCTATTATTGCCATCTGATACATGAAGAGAAACCCTGGTGATCATGAGCTCGGTTGCTAACCAAAGGGTCAGCAGTTCGAATCCGTCAGCCACTCCTTGGAAACCCCATGGGGCAGTTCTGCTTTGTCCTATGGTGTCGCTATGAGTCAGAATTGACTCGAGAGCAATGGGTTTGGTTTGGTTTGGTTATACATGAAGAGATGGCGGTACAGAGAGGTTAAGTAATTTGCCCAAAGCCACACAGTGATGCCAGGAATGTACCTGCCCAGTCTTCCTTCCCGCAGCAACAGGAATGTGAAGTAAGCTCCACCAGTCAGAGGTGCCCGTTTTTGGAAGCTGGTGATGCCATCGAGGGTGATGGCCGAAACATCCAGCGACGGCAGGGGCTCTTGCAGCGTGTCCAGTCCCCATCTGGGCAGCGGGGCTATCCCACAGCATACTCAGGCTCTGTTCCAGGCTAGACTCAGGACTCCCAACCCCTCAGCTTTTGGGGCTCCCTAATATTGAATACTCCAGTATGTGTCTCCTTTACACCTGCTGTCCCAAAACCCAAAAACCAAACCCACTGCCGTCGAGTCCATTCCAACTCATAGCGACCCTACAGTACAAAGCAGAACTGCCCTGTAGGTTTCTAAGGAGCAGCTGGTGGATTTGAACTGCCAACCTTTTGGTTAGCAGCCGAGCTCTTAACCACTACGCCACCAGAGCTCCACACCTGCTGTCCAGGCACAACTAAAAATAGCGCCCTTTCCCTCTCAAATGGACTGATAAAACATACGGTCAGCCTAGCCAATACGCTTTAATAAATTCCTTGTCCACTTGAACTGGCTGGAGTTATTTCTGTAATTTGCAGCTAAGAACATGCCTGATACACAAGACTCTTCAGAATCAGGCCCCTCTCTTCTCCCTCCCTCATTTCCCTCTGAAGTTCTCAGAAAACACAGGGCTGTTAAATGCCCCCAGGCCTTTGCACAGACTTTCTTTCTTCCTAGAATATTATCTTCTCCAGCGTCCACCTGGAAAACTCCTGCCCCAGAGAGTGTCAGGCACCCCCTTTCTCCCTCTTCCCATCTTACACTCTTCTATTATTACAAAAAAACAAAAAACAGACAAATTATGGTGCAGTCAAAACTGACTCATGGAGACCTCACATGTTTGGGAGCAGAACCACGCTCCACAGGGTTTTCAATGGCCGAGGCCTTTCAGAAGAAGAGAGCCAGGTCTTTCTTCCTCCAAGGTGCCTCCGGGTACTTCTTCAAGTCTGCTTTTTTCTTTTCTCCATCACTGTTCAGCTTCAGGACAATTCAGCTGAGCAGGGGGTGCTTTGATTCTGGAAAACTGTTATTTTTGAGCTCAGTTATGCATTTTTAAAAGACAAAAAATATTATATTTTATCTAGCGTTTCTGAGTGTTTAGAATGAGTCATTTCCCATGTTCCTTTAGTTGACCATAATTCTAGGGGGTTTTAAAAGAACAGTGTCTTAGTTATCTAGTGCTGCTATAACAGAAATACCACAAGTGTGTGGCCTTAACGAACACAAATTTATTTTCTCACAATTTAGGAAGCTAGAAGTCTGAATTCAGAGCACCAGCTCTAGGGGAAGACTTTCTCTGTCTGTCAGGTCTGGGGAAAATCCTTGTCTCTTCAGCTTCTGTTCCTTGGTGATCTTCAAGTGAAGTGGCATCTGTCCTCTTTCTGCACTTCCTTGTCTGTGTGACTAATCTGCTCTTTTTATATCTCAGAAGAGGTTGGTTGAAGAACCTACACTGACATGGTCTTATTAACATAACAAAGAAAAGCCCTATTCCCAAATGGGATTACATCTATAGGTATTAAGGTGAGGATTTATAACATATATTTCTTGGGGACACAATTCAATCCATAACCAACAGGGAGATCTAATATTTAATTTCAAGTTGTCTACATCTTTGAATTTAAATCATCTTCCATCTCTATAAACCTTCAGTAAGGTCTACCATAGGCGCGCGCGCACACACACACACACACACACACACAAACCAAACCCATTGCCATCAAGTTGATTCTGACTTATATCGACCCTATAGGATAGAGTAGAACTGCCCCGTAGGGTTTGAAAGGGGCATCTGGTGGATTCAAACTGCCGCCCTTATGCCACCAGAGTTTCCCCATAGATACAATACCTTGTTTAAGATTTATTTTTCTTGCCTCTTTGCTTTTTTGGGTAAAATCTAGGAAAGAGACTGCGTTTCATATCTAGGTTGATATATGTAAAACAGAGACAGCACTTGTGGGTCATTGGGAGGATCCATAAATTCAACTAATTCAGTAGAAACAGGCCAGTTTGGAGCCAAAGGTGACCATGGGCAACGTGAGAGATTGGGTTCCTTGGGAAGCTGATGCTGAGACAGAGATTAGCATTCAGGAAGTTTATTAAAAAGTGCTCTTGGGATGAGCACTCATGGAAGGGGAGAAAAGGAAGCAAGACTGGGCAGGAGAAGTACAAGACTGGGTAGGAAGAGAAGTTGGACTCCAATTCCATCTCAACAAAGGCCTCAAGGAAACCCATGGGGAAATCTGAAGCTGGAATGGCCCTTCAGAGTTATCCTGAGTTGGGGCAAGGAGGCCAGGCCTTTCTCCTCTGCATTGACCAGTCACTGGATGTTGGCTGCCTTGGAAAGTGGTATGACCTTGAATGACCTCTTCAGCCTAGATGTTCCATGGAGAGCTGACAGCTGACTACCTTCAAGCAGCACTCCTAGAAGTGAGGGAATAGATCCTTCAGATCTGAGTGGGATCTGGGCAGCACATCACAGCGTCCACCACAAAAGGTAAGAGTTCTAGAAGTTGCAGAAATCTTGGTGGTAGAAAGAGTAAAGTGAATGTTTAAGCCTTTTTTTGTTTGTTTTAATAGATCTTCAGATATTTATTTTCTAACATTTTAATAATATCTTCACATTTTTGTTAGGCTGTAGATCCCTGAGTCCATGTAGGTACTCTATGACCATATTTATGACTGTTAATCTGTCGTTGGCTCATGGCAATTGATCCTCCGACACCCTTTCCCTCCCCAGATAATTCATGTAAGTCAGTCTTGGTAATCCCATTCCCTTTGCCATCACTGGTTTAGAAGTGGATATGTGACAGAGAGGAAGTTTGCCAGGCCTCTTGGAGAAGATTTCCTGTATCCTAAGAAGGAGACATGGGAAGTCATAGCTGGATGTGACGAGTGGAACTATAGTGGACACCTTGCTATGAGCCAGACCCCATCTTTTTATTAAGTGAGATTTTAAACTTTTCCTGTTTGGGGATTGGGATTTTCAGTTACTTGTGGTTGAAAACCCACTAAATCATATACCTATAATTAAAAGACATTTAGAATTATGCTGAGTGAAAAACATCAATACCAAAATGTTACATATTATATGATTCCATTTATATAACATTCTTCAAATGACAAAACTATAGAAATGCAGAACAGATTAGTATTTGCCAGGGAAGAGCTAAGACTCCTAACCAAAATGTTGGCAGTTTGAATCCACCAGCCGCTCCTTGGAAACCCTATAGGGCAGTTCTACTCAACGGCAATGGGTTTGGATTTTTGGTTTAGGGGGTTAGAGAGCCCTGGTGGTGCAGTGGTTAAGTACTCATCTACTAACCAAAAGGTCAGCTGTTCAAACCCATGAGCCGCTCCGCAGGAGAAAAAGGTGGCAGTCTGCTTCCATAAAGATTTACAGCCTTGGAAGCTCTGTGGGGGCAGTTCTACTTTGTCTTTTAGAGTTGCTATGAGTCAGAATCGACTCTACAACAACGGGTTACCCTAGGCTGCTCTAAGAACTACACTCTGATAACAGCCTAGGCAAGAATCTGACACCCCTCTACCCCCATCCTGGCAATTGGATGGTGGCACCTACACGGGTTATGTGGGCACTGAAGATAAATGGGTTTAGGGGCTAAGGGAAGGGTGATGGAACTGTTCTGTGTCTTGACTGTGGTGGTGGATACACAAACCTACACAAATGAGAAAATTGTATCGAATTAAACACACACACACATACACACACACGAATGAGTACAAGTAAAACTGGGGAAATTTGAATAAATGAGGTAACCTGTTGCTGTGAGCGCCTATTTTAGTCTCATAGTGCTAAATAATTTCCAGTTGCAGATGTTAAAAATCCAGAAGGCACTGTAGAACACAGCAGATTACACTATTCATCTTGCCTGCGCTGCTCCAAGGGCCTGCTGCAATTGCCAACATCCGATGTACTAGTCCTGTGTGGAACACAATCCCACCTATGGCACACAGGCTGCATTCAATTCACTGCAACCATAAAACCTCTTACTACAGGCCTGGGCTTCCATGCTGGAACATACAAAGATAAGCAAGGCCAACAGGGCCCACAAGCTCACAGTCAGCAGGGAAGACGGTTGGAGAACCCTTGCACATGGGTGCCTGCAAGGGGCAAGTGGGGCTGAAGTCCCAAGCCGTGTGTCTGGCTCTGGAGGAAGGGGCGCCTCTTTCTAATATGCAAAAGGAGCAAGGTGTGTGCTCCAGGAGCCCTGGGCCAATGTACAGACTTGTCGTGAGCTCCCATCGAGTTGGCCCCAACTGACAGCCAGGGGTGGCATAACCAGTAAGCAAGGTACACATGGGCTTACAGGAAGCAAGGTAAACACAGACAGGCTTAACAGTGTTTACCCACTAATCTGTAGTGCACAATTTTACACGTGTTTCACCACATCAAATATGAAAAAACAGGTGAAATTGTGCATTACAGATTAGTAAGTAAGCACGAGCAAGCCGTGCGTACCTCATGGCGACCCCATGCACAATGGGAGTGGACCGCTGTGATCCATAGGGTTTTCATTGGCTGATTTTCAGAAGTAGATAACCAGGCCTTTCTTCCTGGTCCTTCTTAGTCTGGAGGCTCCACTGAAACCTGTTTAGCAACATGTGAGCCTCCACTGACAGATAGGTGTTGGCTGTGCACGAGGTGCAGTGGCTGGGAATCGAACCCAGGTCTCCCCCATGGGCAGTGAGAATTCTACCACCAAAGGACCACTGCTGCCAGTGTACAGACTTAGAACTCATTAATGTAAGTGTCATAATTGAGGTAGATCCCAAGAGCCATGGGAAGAGAGAAGAGAGCAGGTGGTTCTTCCTGGGGATGAGAGTTAAGGGGAGTGATGTGTCTGAAGGGCCTTCTTCTCTGGTTTTAACAATCGGTTAGGGTTATTTTCCTCTGGATTCTGTGCACTGGTAGCCTCATCCATTACGGGGTGACTTTTATGTATAACATTGTCTCAAGGTTTGGGGACTATCTTCCTTAGCCCATATGTGCTGGCCGTTCAAAAACAATCTCTCATTCTCCATTGGCTGCGTTTCCCACTTGGTGTCTGCCTCTCTGAAATTCATTCAGTAACTGTTCCCTGGGTGGCGCAGACAGTTAAGTGCTCCACTACCAGACGAAAGGTTGGCAGTTTGAACCCACCCAGAGGTGCCTCAGAAGACATGGCCGGCAATCTGCTTCTGAAAGGTCACAGCCTTGAAAACCCTATGGAGCAGTTCTATCTGCACACATGGAGTGGAGCAGAGAGCCCAGTAGGGATGATGGGTCTTTGTCAAATAATCACACTCATGAGTATGTAATTATAAATAGAGATAATTGCTCTTAAGGAAGGTCTGTGGTTAATGAAGGCTTAAAGCAAAGGGACCTGCCCTAGATTGGGATTGTCAAGGGAGGCATCCCTAAGAAAGTGCCATTTGAACTGCATGGGATCGATGGGTGGAGGAGCAAAGTGGGGGCAGCTGAACAGCTAATGTGGCTGAGGCAGAGAGGGAGGGGCTCAAGGGTCCCGAGGCGGCTGCCGAGGCAAGCAGAGGCCATGGGAAGGATTTAAGTGTTAACCTAAGAACGGAAGGTTTTAAGCAAGGGAAAAGAAGTGACCGACCAGATTTTCGAGCTGAAATCACTGCTGTGGTTGCAGCGTGGAGGACAGGTTCTTGGGGAGGAGGGGGCAGAAGAGGGGCAGAGAAAGCTCTCAGGAGGCTCTTGCCATAGCAGAGCTGAGATACGAAGGTGACCTGGCCAGGGTGGTGGCAATGGAAAAAGGGAAAAGTGGTTTGTTTCATGGAGTAAAAATCAACAGGACTTAGTGAAATTTTGAATTTAGAAGGGGAGGGAATGGAAGGTTTCCAAGATGAACACCAGCTTGATGGCTTATATAACTTACTATGAACTGGACTGATGTTTACATTCAATTGCAACGAAACATTTTAAAAAGGATGAGATGCCAGCTCTTGTGTATTTTAGGACAGCCTTAATGAGGCGGCTGCCTTCTAGTGCTTCATCCTCGTGAACCTCTTCAATGAACATGGTAGTAACTTCTGAAAGAAGTTTACAGATTCAAATTCAAGTCCTTGGGTGGCCCCATGCTTGATGTTTTTACCGTCAGAATCCCCCTACATTCTTTGTGACGGGGGAGGGACCGTCTCTAAGCCAAAACACCAGCAAGAGGGGGCTGACCTTGGAGCAAGAGGCTTACAATAAATTGCAGAATTCTGGGAATCTAACCCCAAGAATGCTGGCCCCTTCCCCCACTTGTGACTGTCTTTTGAACTGTAGGATTTGGCAGCCAGTCAAACCAAATAACTCTGGCAAAAGCTAATGTAGTCCAGAACAATCTCGGCCTCATTGCTTCAGATGACAGCCTTTAATGGGCTTGTCTCAGAATCCTTGCTCTTTACAATTAGAATGAATTCTCCAGTACTATGAGAATGTACATAGACTTTTTTTCTTCGACATTCTTTTCTATAACAAGGCATTTGGTTGCTTCATTTGGAGAGAATTTCTTTTTTCTTTTTTTTTTTTAATTGTGCTTTAGGTGAAAGTTTACAGCACAAATTAATTTCTCATATAAAAGTTTATACACATACTGTTATGTGACACTAGTTGCAATCCCTATAATGTGACGGCACACTCCCCCTTTCCATCCAACCAGCTCCTGCCCCTTCCTGCCTTCTCAACCTGCTTCCAGACAGGAGCCACCCATTTGGTCTCGTGTATCTGCTTGAACTAAGAAGCATACTCTTCATGAGTATTATTTTATGTTTTATAGTCCAGTCTAATCTTTGTCTGAAGAGTGGGCTTTGGGAATGGTTTTAGTTCTGGGTAAACAGAGAGTCCGGGGGCCATGCTTTCCGGGGTTCCTCCAGTCTCAGTCAGACCATTAAATCTAGTCTTCTTACTAGAATTTGAGTTCTGCACCCTACCTTTCTCCTGCTCCATCAGGGACTCTCTGTTGTGTTCCCTGTCAGGGCAGTCATTGGTGTTAGCCGGGCACCATCTAGTTCTTCTGGTCTCAGGCTGATGGAGTCTCTGGCTTATGTGGCTCTTTTGCCTCTTGGGCTGATATTTTCCTTGAGTCTTTGGTGTTCTTCATTCTCCTTTGCTCCAGGTGGGTTGGGACCAATTGACGCATCTTAAATGGCCGCTGGCAAGCTTTTAAGACTCCAGACGCCACTCGCTAAAGTGGGATGCAGAACATTTTCTTAATAAATTTTGTTATGCCAATTGACCTAGATGTTCCCTGGAAAGAATTTCTAAGATTTCAAATTCGAATGTCTGGTCCTAAGTATGCTGGTGGCACCACTTGGATATCTGAATTAAACAACAACAACAAAAAGCAACCTGTTGCCATCCAGTTGTTTCCAACTTATGGCGGCCCCACGTGTTGCAGAATAGAACTGTACTCCAAAGGGTTTTCAAGGCTGTGACCTTTCGGAAGCAGACCACCAGGCCTTTCTTCCAAGGCAGTTAGTAGTTGAGTGCTTAACCGTTTGTGCCACCTAAGGACTCCTAATTAAAGTCACTTGTGAAAGAGAGTGGGTCCCTTTGGAACATCCAGTCAGATTCTGCTCTCCAAGGGTCAGAGACCCGGCCCCAGCTCAGCAGAGGGGCAGCGAGGGAGACCAGTGTGTACCCTGAAGGCTTCCAGAGAGAGAGCCCGGCATTGGGCTCAGAGCCAGGCTCTTGTTTTTTGTTCAGTTACGCATTATGAGAAGGAGAGGGAATGAGGAAAGCAAATTAATGCTTGGTAACAGTTGCATCCAATGCATATCTAGGGCCTCAGTGCCTCAGATTCGAGCTCTGCACACATCTGAGCCCCAGCCCCTTACCCCCAACCCCTATTTCATCATTTAAATCTGATTCTTAACCTTGGCTGAACTTTGAATCACCTGGGGGAGGTGGTGGTGGTGGTGGAAGAGAGCTTTAAAAAACCTGATTCCTGTGATAATGACTTCATTCATTACCACATGGTATGTGAGCCACGTGGACTCACCCCAATCATCTCTCGCCTGGTGGTCTATAAGGCTGTCACTGGTGGCCTATAAGGCCGTCACTGGTGGCCTATAAGGCTCTCACCTGGTGGCCTATAAGGCTGTCACTGGTGGCCTATAAGGCCGTCACTGGTGGCCTATAAGGCTCTCACCTGGTGGCCTATAAGGCTGTCACCTGGTGGCCTATAAGGCCGTCACTGGTGGCCTATAAGGCTCTCACCTGGTGGCCTGTAAGGAAACTGGCCACTTCCGTTCCCTTCTCAGCAAGCCCCTGTTCTCTCATTCTGGTCCACCCACGCAGCACACCTCCCTCCCACAGGGAGACGCTCACCTGGGTTTCCTGTTCAGGCCCAGTCGCCACAGCCTGTCTGTGCACTGGAACCTTGTGTTCTTTGAGAACATGGCTGCTCACTCACCCCACGGCTCTCTCCTTTTTGGCCTCCTCCAATTTCGGCCTCCAAAAACCAGATCGTGGCTCTGACCTGCTAGGTGGGTGCCTGGGCCTCCCATGGGGGTTGGGAGCAGATGCTTACATCTTCATTAGCAATCTATGAAGTAGGCGCTAATATTATCCCCATTTGATAGTTGAAGAGACTAATGCTCAAAAAGGCTAAGTGATTCACACAAACCACCCAGCTCTGGGCTTTAATCCAAAAACTCCTTTATTCTATTTTTATCTGTAAAATAGAAAAAAGTTATCACCCACTTACCCGAGCGATGAGGATTAAAGAGACATAGATGCAAATCTAGTGAGACTAGCAGAAATAAGGCTCAGGTCATTGAGGGGCAACTGAATAAATGGTGGACATTAAATATCGCTCCAAATGTTTCTACAGAAATCATGAAATCTCAGATCGCCTTTTTATTTGCACATTCCTTCCCAGTAACTCTTTTCTCTGCTCAGCCTCCCTTTCTGGGCCGGGTATAAGGTGGCATCTTTCCATGTGGGTTCTACTCGGGGCACCAAGAAAGATGATCCAAACAGACTTTATTTGTTCCTTTCAAAGGCCTTTCTTGCCCTTGGGTTGGTTATGTACACAAAAGCCTGAGGGATTCTAAGACAAAGATCCCCAAATTCTAAGGAGCTACCTTCCAGCCTAGATTCAATGCGCTGTTCAATAGTTCACTCCGCCAACCTTTCCACCATCTTAAAGAGAAGGAAATACTGTAACTCATGGGGCAGCTTTTCTTACACTCAGAGCCATTTTGCACTTCAGGTGAAAAGAATATTATAAAACAATCCCAGGTGCAGGCCCAAAGGACTTAGCAGGTGACAGTCACAGCCTCCAGAAGCATCCTCCACGGTACGTGGCCAAAGGCTTAGCTTCTCTCTGAAGGATCGTAACTTCCCACTTTCATCCTAAATGGCCTTTTCTTATTAAGTTGTTAGGTGCAGGCTCTCTGAGAAAATCTGAAGAGGCCCTTCCTGTAATACTTTCAAGAAGCTTCAAGTGCAGCTATACCAGCAGGGTCCTCTAGGAAAGATAAGTTAGAACATTTTAGTATGTCAGGGACTTGCATCACAGTTAGGAAAACAATTTGGGAACTTTCGAGAACAGGGTAGGCAGTCTCTCAGAGGTCTGCACCATCTGGATGGAGTTAAGGGGTCAGAAGCCTCGGGAAGGAAGCCCCATAGGCCCTTCTACCTCACAGCATCAGCTTTGGCTCCACCAGGCACCCAGAGGGTGAATTCCATCTCTGCTGCTTATCGTTTTGTTGCCAACTGAGACCCTTTTTGAGCCTTAGTTCCCTCAGCACAACTATAAGAGTGAAATAAAAATTTTTAAAAAACCCACACCTGTTGCCATCCAGTCGACCCCATAGAGGGCCCTTCTAAATTGTGCACCCCAGGTGCCTCCCTCACCTCACCCTGGTCCTTCCCTGGGTAACAATGTCTGCCTTACAGGGATTTATAAGACTTAAATTAAATGATGTATGGAAAAAGGCCTGGCATACAATATGCATTCAATAAATGTTAGCTTTCTTTCTCTCCTAAAAATATCACTTCAGGAGGAATTATATCCTTACCTGACGAGGTCTGGTGGCCAAGTGGTTAAGCAGCTCGGCTGCTAACTGAAAGGTCGGTGGTTGTAACCCACTAGCCGCTCTGCAGAAGAAAGATGTGGCAGTCTGCTTCCATAAAGATCCCAGCCTTGGAAACCCTGTGGGCAGTTCTACTCTGCCCTATAGGGTCGCTGTGTGTCGGAATCTACTCAAGGGCAACAGGTTTGGTTTTCCGGGTCTCGTGCTTGGTTCATGAATATGGCACCAGCCCCAGCCACAAGGCAAGCGCTTATTCTCTGCTCATATTTACTTTTCTTTGGTCAGGAGTTAACTAGTTTCAGATATGCATTATTTTGGTTTTGTAGCTCTGTATATATTTAATATGTTTTGTTTTTACAGCTGTACAACAGCGATAAGCGTAAGGGGTTTACACAGAATTCCATGTGAATGTATATTGAAGTGGCATTCAAATAAAACTAATTTGAGGAAGTCTAACAGGCCATCAGAAACGTTTCCTTTTAAAAGGACATGACCACAAACTCCAAATAATTCAAATTAATAATATCAATATAAAGATGTTTTGCCGAAGCTGAGTTGCCACTAGCAGAGTAAATGCGGTGATGATGCCAGTGAGGAAGCTGCAGGTTGCCGAAGGACAGTTTCGGAAAAATGCGACATTGTGACTTTCATGCAAATACAAAAGCAATGTGTCAAAGACTGTATTCAACTCATGAATGTATGAGGGAAATAGGAAGACGTAAAGACCAGTTGAACACGTGTGCGGGGGTAGGTATTTATGATTGCTACGTTAGCTACTGTATCTGTTAATGTCCTTAAAGGGCAATAAATGATAACCTTTGGGGTTTTCTTTTCTACTGGACAAAAATTATTTGCATTTTTACCAAGCAAAATTCTATAAGCTAACATGTAATTTCACTAAGTCCGGGGCTTCGATAAATAGTCAAATTAAGTATATACCCTAAGTTCAACAGTTCTCACAGTGTGGTCCCTGAGACCCTTAGGGGTCCTGGGGAAGGTTCCAGGGGATCTGTGTGTTCAAAACTGTTTTCATAATAATATTACTACCAAGACATTACTTGCCTTTTTCACTGTGTTACATTTGAATTGACGATGGAAAAGCAATGGTGGGTGAAATTTCTGTCACTTTCACACAATCCAGGCGATAGTATCAAATTGAACTAGTAGTCATTGTATTCTTCATCATTATGTGCCTGCAGGACAAAGAAAAAAAAAAGCCTGTGTCACTTAACAATGACCTTGATGAAGCTGTGAAGATTCCTTTATTAAAACTTGATCTTTGAGTACAAATTTTTTTAATATTAGGTGTGACAAAATGAGAAGTATGCATAAAGCATTTCTGTTGCATATCCAAATGTAATAGCTGCCTTAAGGAAAAGCACTTGTACAATTGCGTTGCGAGCTGAGCTAGCCACTTTCTTTCATGGAGCACCATTACTACCTAAAAGAATGGCTGATGGACAAACTATGGCTCTTCTGACTTGGGAATCTGGCACACACTTTTCTGAAAATGAACACATTTGAGCCTTTTGAGTTCCTTCATTCTCTTTTGCTCCATACAAGTAGAGACCAATAGTTGCATCTTAGATGGCCACTTGCAAGCTTTTAAGACCCTAGACACTACTCACCAAACTCAAGGGTAGAACACTGACTTTGTGAACTATGTTATGCCAATTGACTAAGCTGTCCCCCAAGACAACGCTCCCAAGCCCTTGGTCCCAGTAAACCAATCCCACGAGTTGTTTGGATAAATCTAGGAAGCCCATAACTGTGCCCTCTGTGAGGTTTGCTCTATATGTGGGTACTATGCAGCACACACAAACGTGTGTATACATATGCCTACGGATACACCTATAAATACACGTGCATTTACTTGCATGTGCCTCCCTATACACACATATGCATCCATATCTACCTATGTAACCACACACATATTTTTTGGTTGTTTTTACTGTTGCAAAATTATATATGTTATAGCATTTACCAAAATTGTCCATTTTTCTCCAGTACTTCTTAGTGTCTTTTAATACCTTGGTCAAGTTGTGCTGACTTTACCCATATTTGGGATTGCTTTTCCCACCACCAAAAGTAACAAGTGTCTATTGTCTAGAAAGTGATTCCCCCTCCCTCTCCCTTCCATCCATGGTAACCATCAAAGAACTTTGCTTTCTGTGTATCTATTCTTGACTTTTCATAATAGTGGGGCCATTCAATATTTGTCCTTTTGTGATTGATTTATTTCACTCAGCATGATGTCCCTGGTATGAATTCCACTTGATCATAATGTATTGTTTTTTGATATGCCATTGAATTCTGTTGGCTAGAATTTTGTTGAGAATTTTTGTGCCTATATTCATGAGGGATATTGGTCTGTAATTTTCTTTTTTTGTGATGTCTTTGCCTGGCTTTGGTATCAGGGTTATGCTGGCTTCATAGAATGAAATAGGGAGTATTCCTTCCTTTTCTACTTTTTGGAATAGTTTGAGGAGAACTGGTGTCAACTCTTCTCTGAATGTTTGATAGAATTCTCCAGTGAAGCCATCTGGGCTAGGTCTTTTTTTGGTTGGGAGTTTTTTAATGACATCTTCAATTTCTTCTTTTGTTATGGGACTGTTCAAATTTTCTACCTCTACTTGTGTTAGTTTAGGTAGGTAGTATGTTTCTAGAAGTTTGCCCATTTCTTCTAGGTTTTCAAATTTGTTGGAGTACAATTTTTCATAGTACTCTGTTATGATCCTTTTTATCTCAGTTGATTCTGGTGTAATGTCACTCATCTCATTTCTTATTTTGGTTATTTGCATCTTCTCATATTTTCCTTTGTCACTTTGGCCAGTAGTCTGTCAATTTTATCAATCCCTTCAAAGAACCGACTTCTAGTCTTGTTGATTTTCTCTATTGTTTTTCTGTTTTCTATTTCTTTTATTTCTGCTCTGATCTTTATTGTTTCCTTTTTTTCTGGTGACTGTGGACTTTTTTTGCTGCTGCTTTTTTATTTGTGTGAGTTGTAAGGTTAAGCTATTGATTTTGTCCGTTTCTTCTTTTTTGATGTGTGCATTTGTTGCTAGAAATTCTCCTATGAGCGCTGCTTTTGCTGAGTCCCCAAAAGTTTTGGTATGTTGTGTTTTCATTCTCATTTGACTCTAAGAATTTTTAAAATTCATTTTTAATTTGTTCTATTACTCAATAGTTTTTAAATAAGGTTTTATTCAGTTTCCATGTATTTAATTTTTTCCTTATTCTTTCTGTTATTGATTTCTAGTTTTATAGTGTTACGATCAGAAAAGATGCTTTGTATTATTATAATGTTTTTTACTGAGGCTTGCTTTGTGGCCTAAAATATGATCTATTCTGGAGAACGATCCATGTACTGTGCTGCTGTTAGGTGGTGTGTTCTGTATATGTCTGCGAGGTCGAGTTGTGTTATTTAGATCTTCTGTATCTTTGCTGAGTTTCTTTCTAGTTGTTCTGTCCATCATTGAAAGTGGTGTGTTAAAGTCTCCTACTATTATCATAGAACTATTTCTCTTTTCAGTTCTGTTAGAGTTTATGTATTTTGGAGCTCTGTCATTGGGTGTGTAAATATTTATTACGGTTACGTCTTCTTGGTGGATTGACCCTTTAATCGTTATATAATGCCCTTCTTTGTCTCTTATAATGGATTTTGACTTAAAGTCTATTTTACCAGAGATTATTTTTGCCACTTCTGTTCTCTTTTATTACTGTTGGCTTGATGCATTTTTTTGCATCCTTTGATTTTTAACCTGTTTGTCTTTTTTTTTTTATACCAATCAAATGATTTATTATCCTGCATATATGCTTTCATTGGTTTTTTTTTCTTTTTTATTGTGCTTTAGATGAAGGCTTACAGAGCAAATTAGTCATTAAACAATTAATACACATATTGTTTTGTGCCATTGGTTGCCAACCCCGTGACATGTCAACACCTTCCCCTTCTCAACCTTGGGTTTCCCATTTCCATTTGTTCAGCTTTCCTATCCCCTGCCTGCATTCTTGTCCTTGCCCCTGGGCTGGTGTGCCCATTTAGTCTCGTATGCATGGTTGAACTATGTGTATTACTGTTTGTTTTATGGGCCTGTCTAATCTTTGGCTGAAAGGTGAACCTCAGGAGTGACTTCAGCACTGAGTTAAAAGGGTGTCCAGGGGCTATACTCTCAGGGTTTCTCCAGTCTCTGTCAGACCAGCAAATTGGGTCTTTCTTTGTGAGTTAGAGTTTTGTTCTACATTTTCCTCCAGCTCTGTCCGGGACCCTCTATTGTAATCCCTGTCAGAGCAGTTGGTGGTGGTAGCTGGGCACCATCTAGCTGTACTGGACTCAGTCTGGTGAAGGCTGTGGTAGTTGTGGTCCATTAGTCCTTTGGACTAATCTTTC
>NW_004443966.1:8757078-8808485 GCF_000243295.1 Trichechus manatus latirostris | reverse complement strand
GAAGGCTGTGGTAGTTGTGGTCCATTAGTCCTTTGGACTAATCTTTCCCTTGTGTCTTTGGTTTTCTTCATTCTCCCTTGCTCCAGACAGGGTGGTACCAGTGGAGTATCTTAGATGGCCACTTACAAGCTTTTAAGAACCCAACCACTACTCACCAAAGTAGGATGTAGAACATTTTCTTTATAAACTATGTTATGCCAATTGAGCTAGATGTCCCCTGAGACCTATTTATGTCTTTGTGTCTAAGGTTTGTCACTTGTAGGCAACGTATTGGTGGGTCATTTTTTTTTTTAAATCCATTCTGCCACTCTGTCTCTTGACTGGTGCATTTAAACAATTTACATTCAATTTATTATTGATAGGTATGAATTTACTGCTACCATTTTGTTATGTTTTTGTGTGTGTGGTGTTAACAGTCTCTTGGTTCCACTTAACTTTCTGTGCTGAGTTTTTTGTTTATAGATTTTCTTTTCATGTCCTTCATTGTTGTTGGTTTTGTGTTTACTGAGTCTTGTTTATTTTCTTCTTTATTTTGATGAGTAGATTTATTAATTTTCTTTGTGGTTATTCTGAAATTTACCTTTATCTTCCTAAGTTTAACACAGTCTTTTATATCTTGGTATCATCTTGACTTCCTCTCCATATGGAAGTTCTGTATAACCACACCATTTACTCTCCCTGTTTGTTTTGAAGTTGCTGTTTACAGATTGATATCTCTGGTTCCCTGTTTTCAGTTTTGCAGCTTTATTTCACTTTTGAGAATTCTTTCTTTGGGTTGGTATCTGGGTGATGCTGTCGTGTGCCTTAATCTCAAGTTGTTGTCTGATGTCGTTGGTTCTCTGTCCGAAGGACTCCCTTTAATATTTCTTGTAAGGTTGGTCTAGTTTTTTATAAATTTCCTTAATTTCTATTTATCTAAGAATGTCATGGTTTTACCATCATATTTGAAAGACAATTTTGCTGGATATATGATTCTTGATTGACAATTCTTTTCTTTCAGGATTTTATATATATATAAAATATATATATCCCATTGTCTTCTTGCCTGTATAGTTTCTGTTGAGAAGTCAGCCCTTAGTCTTATTGGTGCCCCTTTGTAGGTGACATTTTGTTTTTCATGAGCTGCTCTCAGAATTCTTTGTTCATCTTTGGTTTTGGAAAGTTTGATTATGATAATGTCTTGGTGAATTTCTTTTGGGGTCTATCCTGAATGCGGTTCATTGAGCTACTTGGATGGAAAACTTCTTGTCTTTCATGATATTAGGGAAGTTTTCTGCCAATAAATCTTCAAAAATTCTCTCTGTACTTTTTTTTTTTCTCCTACTGTTCTGGAATTCCTATTATGTGTAAATTATTCCTCTTGATAGTGTCCCACATAACTCTTAGGCTTTCTTCTTTTTCATTTTTTTTTTTCTGATTGTTCCTCAAACAAATTAGTATCAAGGGATTTGTCCTCTATTTTGTGGATTCTTTCTTCCATTGATTTGTCTATTTCTGATATTTTATCGTTACTCTTCTGGATTTCTAGTTGTTGTTTTTGCATGGTTTCTAATTGTCTATTTATTTTGTCAATTTGTTCTTGTATTGTTTTCCTGAATTCTTCTAGGATGTTGTCTGTGTTTTCCTTGATCTCTTTGAGGATCCTATATATGTTTTTGAATTTCTTATCAGGTAGTTCTATTACCATTTTTTCCTCAGAAAGGTTTTCTGCCCTTTTTTGGTCACTTGTTTGAGCCATCTTGTTTCTTCATATGATTTGTTATTGTCTGCTGTGTTCGAGGCATTACAGTGTTATTTACTTATTTATTGATTGATTATATGTATATTTGTTTTGTGCTTTTTTTATATTTGGTTTCATGTATCTGGTACTTTGTTTCTTCTCTTTCTCTTTAGAATGTCTTTCTTCATTTGTATTATTTTAATTGTTGTTTTTGTAGTTCTGGTCTATGTGTGACTTTGGTGGTGTCTGTCAGCTGGGTGTGATTTCCTCTGACTAGTGGGTATGGTGAGTCTCACCACATGTGAGTCCTCCGTGGTTAGGCTCATATGCCTTCCCTTTCCGATTGAGTGGAGGTGGGAGAGCAGGTTCTTTCTCTGATATTGGGTGACAAGTGTTGGATGGTCAGGGTCCTTCCACAGCCCTGTGGGACCATGGGGTCCTTTCGGTTTTGTGCTAGCAGTTAGCTTGTTCTCTGGAGGTCAGGGCAGGATATCACTGTATCTGCTATGAGGTAGTGCTACCCAAATGGACGGGGTAGGCCCCCTGTGCATACATGAATTGGCAACTCAGTAGGTGGTGGGGTATCAAGGAGTTTCAGTGCAAGTGCAAACAGCCTGTAGGAAATATTTGGGTGTGGGATGTGTGACATTGCAGCCGGGCAGATGTTGGATGAGGGCACTAGGATCTCCTGTTCATCGTTTGGCAGAGGTGCAGATGGGGCCTGTCAGGATGTGACTGCATTGCTGATGAGGTGAAGTGTCTGTCTGGTTGGTCACGGGGGCACGGGTACAGGGAGCGTTCTTGCCGGTAGCTGGGTTGGGCACTGCATGTGTGCACCGCTGGTTGCTGGGTGGTCGGGGCGAGGGTGCATGGGTCACTGGCCACCAGGTGGTGGCATGGAAACTCACACTACTGGTCACCAGGTAAGCAGGGTGGCAGGGGTAAGGGAGGGGGGTCTTGCACCTCTGGTCACTGATCTGACAGCGGGAACGCATGCCAGTGATCACGGGTGTGTGGGGCAGCTAGGGGTGCGTGGTGCGGGCGCAGAGCTCCTGCACCTCAGGGAGGGGTAGTGGGTGTGGCCAGGCCTGCACACAGCAGTGCGAGCCGCCACTGGCACCTCACGGAAGGGATAGTGAGTATGGTGGTGGTTGGTCACAGCACGGGCTTCCTGTGCCTCAGTGATGGGTGGTGGGTGCCTCAGGGCACACATGAATGCATATGACAGGCAGGGTGACTGCTTGCACTGGGTCAATTATAGGGGAGGCTCTAGTTGTTATTCTGTGGATTGACTTTTTGCTGGGTGGCTCCTGTATAAATGGCTGGGTGCTTCCACCAACAAGCAGTCCCTGCACTAATTCATAGCTCCCTCCCTTCTTGCACTCACCAGAGGGGCTGGAACTCTCACCTGCCCCTGTATTCCTGCCCTTTACTCCCTGCAAGTGTGCACTCCCCATCTACACTTTCTTCTCCTCTAAGGCCTCGATGACTCAGTCTGTTTCATTGCTCTAGTGGCACTTCTTTGTGGTTCCCTTGTTTCAAAGCTATACCACTCCCGTGCTTCCCTCTTTCAGGACTGCCCCATCCTTGGCCACATCCTGCCCACCTTGTCATTTCTTTCCAGTGTCGTTTGCACAGAATCTCTGCCATTAGCTGTGTTCTCTTTGGGGTTGCTTTCCTGGGTTCCTCACTCTCAGTTGTCGTTCAATGTCGTCTGGAAATGGTGATCCTGCTCTGCGCCTATAGGCAGGGCACAGTCGATACACAAACCTCTGTTTTCCCGCTGGCCTCTTTCTACCTCTCCTTCCTGTTGGTGCTCAGTATGTTTCTTGAACTCTCTGTTTGATGTTCTGGGATCCGACGTTGTTTTTTGTGTCTATTTTACTTAGTTTCTTGAGTCTTTCTTGTCAGAGAGCTGTTACAGTGTGTGTATTGACCTATTCCTAAGTATTTTATTATTTTTATGCTGCTGTAAATGGAATTGTTTTGTTAATTTCATTCTGCATTATTCATTGCTAGTCTCTTGATATACAACTGATTTTTGTATATTGATCTTGTATTCTGCAACCTTGCTGAACTCATTTATTAGCTCTAAGATTTTTGTGGATTTGTTAGAATTTTATACATAAAAAATCATGTTATCTGTGGATAGAAATAGTTTTACTTTTTCATTTCCAATTTGGATGCCTTTTCTTTCTTTTTCGTGCCTTATTGCACTGGCTAGAATTCTCAGCACTGTGTTGAATAAGAGTGGCGAGAGCAGACATCCTTGTCTTGTTGCTAGTCGTAGGGGGAAAGCATTTAGTCTTTCACCATTAAGTATTATGTTAGCTCTGGGTTTTTCATAGCTGCCCTTTATCACATTGAGGAAGTTCCTGTCTATTCCTAGTTTGTTGAAAGGATATTGAATTTTGTCAAATGTTTTTTCTGTTTTTATCTTTTTTTTTTTGTCCTTTAGTCTATTAATATGGTGTATTACACTGATTCATTTTCATATGTTGAACTAACCTTGCATTCCTGGTATAAATCCCACTTGGTCATGGTGTGTAATCTCCACTATATGCTGCTGGATTTGGTTTGTTAGTATTTTGTTGAGAATTTTTGCTTCTGTATTCATAAGAGATATATTGGTCTGTAGTTTTCTTGGGATGTCCTTGTCTAGTTTTAGTATCAGGGTAATTATGGCTGCATAAAATAAGTTGGGAAGTGTTCTATCCTCTTATATTTCTTGGAAGAGTTTGTAAAGGATTGGTGTTAATTATACTTCAAACATTTGGTACAATTCACCAGTGAAGCCATCTGGTTTTTGTTATCATTTTAAAATGACTTAATAGGTGAATAAAATTCTCAGTTTTAATTTCCAACATGTAAGTATTTATAGATATAAACCATAAACAAAAGTTCTTTGGGATCCTCAATAATTTTTAAGAGTGTAGAGGGGTCCTGAGATAAAAAAAGATCTCAATCCCCATATGACATTGACAGGGCATGCTGCCCACTTTTTTTTTTTTTTGCCTTATTGCCAGGTTTTGGATAATTATATTGACAAGGTTCTTTGGAGTTTGGCAAGTGTATATCCCCATGATAAATCATGATAAATGGAGAAAAGATTGAAGTTGTCAAGGATTTCATTTTACTTAGATCCACAATCAATGCCCATGGATGCAGCAGTCAAGAAATCAAACGACATATTGTATTGTCAAATCTGCTGCAAAAGACCTCTTTAAAGTGTTGAAAAGCAAGGATGTCACTTTGAGGACTAAGGTGCGCCTAACCCAAGCCGCCGTGGTATTTTCAATTGCCTCATATGCATGCGAAAGCTGGACAATGAATAAGGAAAACAGAAGAAGAATTGATGCCTTTGAATTATGGTGTTGGCAAAGAATATTAAATATACCACAGACTGTCAGAATAATGTACAAATCTGTCTTGGAAGAAGTACAGCCAGAATGCTCCTTAGAAGCGAGGATGGCAAGACTTTGTCTCACTTTGGACATGTTATCAGGAGGGATCAGTCCCTAGAGAAGGACATCATGCTTGGTAAAGTAGAGGGTCAATGAAAAAAAGAAAGACCCTTGAGGAGATGGATTGACACAGTGGCTGCAACAATGGGCTCAAACAAAGCAGTGATTGTGAGCATGGCACAGGACTGGGCAGTGTTTCGTTCTGTTGTACACAGGGTTGCTGTAAGTCGGAACCGACTCGACAGCACCTAACAACAATATATCCCCATGGGTTGTGTGATGACTCTGCATACGCACCAGTTTTCTGTTCGAATGACTGGGAAATTGTTCTTCGTACAGTGTTTTGTGATGTTCTTTGGACTGTATTCTTTATATATTAATTCTACCTGTATTCTTCTGTTGTTGTTGTTCCTGGATGGCACAAGTGGTTTGTGATGGGCTGCTAACCTAAAGTTTGTCTATTTGAACCCATCCAGCAACTCCATGGAAGAAAGCCCTGGTGAACTGTTTCCGTAAAGACTGTAGATGAGAAAACCCCATGCAGCAGTTCTACTCTGTTACACATAGGGTCGCCATGAGGCAGAATTGACTTGACAGCAACGAGTTTGTTTTTTGTTCTTTTTTCCCCCTCTAGCCCATGATAATTAAAATAGCATTATTTGGTGGGTCTGCAGATCCTGGTTTGAGAAGCCTGAACTAGCTGGCTCAAGCATTGGGGCCCCGGAACCACGTGCTGAACCTCAGGGATATTTGGAATGCCACTGTTGTTAGCACTAATTTTGTGATTACTTAGTAGTTTATTAAGAGCTGTACCGTCATCCAACTCCTGGCACCTAGACCCAGTCAGAAGGAGTTTTCAGGCAAACAGAATCTGGTGTGATGCTCACAGCGCCTTAGAGGGAGCCAGGCCCCTCAGCTTGGCTATTTCCATCAGTTTCCCAGGGAACTTGAGGGCCAAAAGCCTGCTAGTTTTCTCAGTTCTAGGTTGCCCGTCTGCTAGATGCTTTGCCTGAAAGAAGTGATGTGAAACTTGCAAACCAGCATCTTGGTAATACTCTGGCAGTCCCAGATGGAAGGGACAATTTTAATTATGAAAGCTTTTACCACTAAAAAAATCAGATACCTTTTTCACTATTGTATATTCTGGTTCAGATGCTCTTAATAAAATGCGAAGAGACTGACCAAAACCTCATCTTGACAAATTCAAAATCAGTAGCAAATTATAAAAGGAAATGATTTACTAAGAAAAAAAATAATAATAAACCTAGTATGCTAAAGTAAACAGAGGTGATTTTAGGCATTTAAACCCAAAAAACCAAACCCGTTGCTCTCTAGTTGATTCTGACTCATAGAGACCCTATAGGACAGAGTAGAACTACCCCGTAAGGTTTCTAAGGAGTGGCTGGTGGATTCAAACTGCTGACCTTTTTGTTAGCAGCCGATCTCTTAACCATTACATCACCAGGTCTCCTTTAGCCATTTAAGGATTTTAATTGTTCCTTGGAGTCCCCTGGGTCATGCCAAAAGGTTAATTAATGCCCTGGGCTGCTAACTGAAAGGTTGGAGGTTCTACTCCACCCAGAGGAGCCTCAGAAGAAAGGCCTGGCAATCTACTTTTGAAAAATCAGCCATTGAAAACCCTATGGAGCTCAGTTCTACTCTGACATACAAGGAGTCACCACAAGTCGGAATAAACTTGAGGGCAACTGGTTACTGGTTAATTGTTCCCCATCCTGGTTTGCGCTTTACATAGCTAACTTTTTCTGGCGGGAAGGTAGATTGTAGATGGAAAAAAAGCCATATAACGCTTTAACACTTGAAAAAGTCCAGTCTATCATACGATCTTATTTCATTTTAACAATTGTATGAAGCAGATTTTGTTATCATTGTCTTCAGTCTACAGACGAGGAAACAAGACTCCAAGATGCAAACGCCTTGCCCCATGGTGATGTAGGTCAGAAATGTATCTTGACTCCCTTATTCTAGTACTTCTACTTCTGCTAAGGGTGAACCCCTCTTGCATTTGAAATTGAGCCCAGGTTGGAATTCTTTTATCCTGGCTGTAGATTGGGTCTGGGAAAGACAGTAAGAAAGATCATGCGAGAATCACGCATGAAGGCAAGGAGAGAGGGAGTTGGATGGAGAACATTTGGACAGCAGGTGGCAGCAGTGTCCTTGGAGTTAGTGGTTGTCCAAGGAAAGCAAGGTCAATGGGCACCGTGGAAGGCCTGACTCTAATGCTTCCCTCTGATCTCTCACCTGTCTCACCCTGCAGCGCCTCCTGCTGAGCCAGGAGGGCTATTCTCCATCTAGTGAGGCAGTTCCCATTCTCTGTAGTACATCGACGAGGAACAAATGGGAAAGAAGATGACCAATGAATTCCAGACGTAATTTACAATAGAAATTGTAAATTGCTCCCATCTAGATAATTAATACCTGGCTGGCGCAAACAATTAACGTGCTAGGCTGCCAATAACAAAGTTCACTCAGAGGCACATCAGAAGAAAGTCCTGGCGATCTACTTCTGAAAAATCAGTCATTAAAAACTCTATGGAGCACAGTTCTACTCTGACACACAGGGAGTCACCATGAATCAGAATCACTCAATGGCAATTGTTTTTGTTTGTTTGTTTACAGTTATGTGAACTTGGCCTGTTACTCTCCCTCTCTGTTCCCATACCCTCTTCTGTAAAATGGGGAGAGTAACAGCCATCTGCCTCACAGGGCCACTGCGATGATTAAAGGGACAGGATACACGAGAAGCACTGAGAACAGCACATTGCCTGGTGCGTTCTACACGTGCAGTGCATGCTGCTCACGGTTCTCAGTCTTCGCAGAGGCTTTCCCAGCTGTCATCTCATTTTATCCTCCTACCGTATGTTGAGATGCAGATTTTATAACCATTTAACAGAGAAGACGTTTAGGATGAGCCCAAGGAAGTGAACATTAGCGTGAGCTCTGAAGTCAGACTAGAACTCACACTCCTCTAAGGTGTAGGACCAAGTGCAAGTTATCTAAAGACTCGGTTTCTTTATCTGTAAAATGGGGATAATATTACCTGCCTGTGGGTTTTTTGGAGTCCTGGTGGCACAGTGGTGAAGAGCTCAGTTACTAACCAAAAGGTCAGCAGTTCGAATCCACCAGTTGCTCCTTGGGAACTCTATGGGGCAGTTCTACTCTGTCCTATAGGGTCGCTGTGAGTTGGAATCGACTTAACGGCAATGGGTTTGGATTTGTGGGTTTATTGGGGGGATTAAATAAAACAACCTATATGAAGCCATCTAGTTCCTCAGATACAGTAAACATTAAAGGATGTTTTAAAACAAAATATATAGAAAAGTACAAGAAAGGCAAGTAAAATTATGCACAATCCCACCACCAAGAAATAACCTTATTATTATTGTGGTGTATTTCTTTTCAGCATTTGCAGTAATATGGCTGAGATCACATCGCATATATTCAAGGAATAGCACCAAGGTCCTGCAGCTAAGAAAGCGGCAGAGCTGGGCTTACAAGCGAGGCATGCCATCTTCAAGTCTGGGCTCCTAATCACTTCTCTACACTGCTTCTAGGCAATGAAGGCTGCAATGAAGGCTGAGAAACTCTGACAAAAATATTTAACATGTTTCAAGTTTGAAAATATACACTTACATTCAAAAGCATGTAAAGAAACCAGAAATAGCCAAAACAACCCTATCATATGGTGAAGGCTGGCATTTTGCCCAGAGAAGTAGTATTTCATGGGAAAACATTTTTAATTTCTATAAATTTCTGTTTAGCCAACATTTTGATCATTAAAACACTACCATTTAAGCAGTTACAACTACAGTTGGTAAATTCGGTAAAATCAGTGAACTTATCACTTGACAAATTGATCCAATTGAGAAATGGAGTGAACTGGCTTGTGTCTGTTGGACATGGAGTAGGGCTCAGTATGCACGCAGTAGTTGTTGAGTGAATTAATGCATCAATGAATGAATGAATGAATTGGATCTTGCCATAAATGAAACGATCTTTCCCGCTAGAAATTAATGAGCTTATATGATGACAGCATTTTAAGAGCCTTGAAAAATTTTCTGAGACAGAAGTTCTGGTAGTAGGCTCACGAATACACACGGCATGTGTATCCCCACCCCACCCCACAGTCACGCCTGCGTTCTGTTTCCTCCATCAGCTACGTCGTCTTTGCCTGGTTAGCTACGTCGTCAGAGCTGTGTTTCCCTGCTGGTTCTCAGAATTGAAGCCCACACAATCTGGGGCTTGAGTCAGAAGAAGCAGGTTTGAACAGCCAAGTCCACTCACCCCTGCGCGCTTTCCTCATCTATACAGTGAGGATAATTCCCATGCCTGCCCCTCCTCGCTCCTAGCATCACTGTCCGGATCAAGTAAGGAAGGCGGAAGTTCCCCGGGAGTGGGAAAGTGCTGGATGAATGGTGGTCCCTCGTGAAAACGATTAGCCCTCAGGGCCCTAAGTGACCCTGTCTGCTCTGTGTTGTGGCAGGTGGGCACTGGGGGGTCTTCTCAGGGAAGGAGGGTCAGGCCTGCGCTGGAGGAGGCTCATTCCTCCCCTTTGCACTTCGGCCTCTGCTTTTCTGGTCACTGACATCCACGAAAAAGAGACACCGGGGCCTATTAAACTGTCTCCCCCGGGTCACCTGCTAAGAAAGAACAGGCGACATCAGAGGCCCTGCACCGTCTCCTCGCCGGCCACCCACAGTCATCGGCCTGGAGCCACTGGGGGTGAGGTGAGCAGAGCAGGCGTGGCCCACCCACGGCACTGCCGGGCCCTGCTGGGTCAGGTCGCTGCTGCCACCTGAGCCTGGCCTCGCCCTCTCCACCACCCATGGCTCTGAACCCCACCCCCACCCCCACCCCAGAGGGCTCTGAAGGGTGTCTGCTGGCCACCTTTCCCGCCTCACAGAGAGAAATCCGCAGTCCAGGAAGCTTGCTGGGGAGGGCTGGGGGAGAGGGAATCCAGCTGGCGTGACAGGGAGGGTGAGTACCAGCAGAAGCCAGGGAGCAGGATCAAAGACCAAAACGTGAGGGGGGAGAAAGATGTTTGGAAAGCGTTATTTTTTTTCCCTCCCTTTTCTCAAACATACTCATAAGAGTGAAATCATGAAGGGTGAGGAAAAAAAGTCCTTCAAAGGAAATACAGTCAACAGTGTCGGCTTCTAGGGCTTGAGTGGGTGACGGCACATTCCAGCTGCCACCCGGAGGCCTACCACCACTAAGGGATGTAGCAAGCGGGGGTTCAGGCCTGAGACCCCCAGAGCCTTCCGGCCTCACACCCAGGCCACCTGACTGCACAGGCCACCCACCTGCTGCCACCAGGCACCGATTTACCACCCACCCACTCTGGTTCACTTTCTCTTTCATCGGTTACATTAGCCTATCAGAGACTTAATAGTTTGTTCATTACATTTGAAAGGTGTTTCTTCCTTCCAGAGAGCGTCACACCCACCATTTAAAAGTCCATACCTTTGAGCAGCCCTTCAGGATTGAAAGGGAGCCCCGCGGTGCAGTGGTTAAAGAGCTGGGCTGCTACCAGAAAGGTCTGCAGTTGGAACCCACCAGCCACTCTAGGGGGAGAAAGCTGTGGCAGTCTGCTTCCATAACGATTTACAGCCTTGGAAACGCTACGAGGGCAGTTCTACTCTGTCCTATAAGCTCACTATGAGTTGAAATTGACTCGGTGGCAGTGGATTTATGTTTTTTTGGTTTTCAGGATTGAAAGCCCTTGTGTAGTTTTTGACTCTGAATTAGAAAGGTCCTGAGATTTATGTGAGGAGCTTGGGTCATGCAAGACGTTTGCGATCGGCTGCTAACCTAAAGGTCGGCAGTTCTAACCCACCCCATAGTGCCACAGAAGAAAGGCCTGGCAAACTGCTTCCATAAAGATTACAGCCAGAAAACTCTACGGAGCGGTTATACTCTGCAACACGTGTGTTCGCCATGAGTTGGAACCTACTTGACAGAATTGGGGTCAGTTTTTGTTGTTGGTGGTGGTGGTGAGGTTCATCTAACCCAGTTATTACCCAGATACTGGCTGGGGCCCCGGCTCACTGCTCAGCGATCTAGTTCAACTTGACCTGAACCCCAGTTCAGGGCCTGTAACCAGGGTCTGTGTCCACGGCTAGTTTAATAACTACAGGCCCCTTTTAATTATGGGATCTGCATTCCACAGCATACCGAACACATTAAAACATGCCCACACTTCACATTAAATGTAAATTTTTTGCTGTGGATGAATCGAAAGGGTTTTCTTAGTCCCGCTGTCACCCTTGTTTGGCCTCCAGTGATTCATTTACTACATGGCTGGCTGCCATTTCCGGGCTGTCATCACGCACGCATGGGGAATTTTACAGAGTGACGAAATCAGACCTTAAAATTATTTTCAAATGTAAAAATTTATACTACTAAATTTAAAAACGAATGGAGTTGACATAATTATCTGTTTTATAGACATTTAATTAAAATGGGTTACTTTCAATTTTATAGTTTTCTTTTTATGTTTTAGAACTGATAACTTTTTTTCAGGTCTCACATGTTTCCACAGGCCTTTGAAACAAGCTCATCGGCCGGAGGCCCCGTGCTGGAGGGGCCCACTGACCAGATGGCCCTGCTTGTGGTTGCTGAAAGCCCCTCCCAGGATTTTGGGGTGTCCCTTGCCCCATTTCCAGCATCCTTCCGATTCCCTGTGCCTGCATATCTGCCCCTGCTGTTCTGGTTTTAGCTGATATCAAAACTGGTCACAGAGCTCAGCCCCTTCCATGTTTCCTACAAAATATCCAACCACACTGGCCATTTCATGAGGTTGGTCATTTGACAATTCTGAGGGCCATATGTACCTGGTTGTGGATTGAATTTTGTTCCCCTAGAATGCGTTGAAATCCTAAACCCTGTACCTGTAAATATGACCCTGTTTGGAAATCACAATTTTCTTTTGTTATGTTAATGAGTCGTGTCAGAACAGGATGGGTCCTAAACCTAATCACTTCTGAGTTATAAAAAGAGCAGGACAGATACAGAGACATGTACAGGGGAAGACAGATGCCAAAGATTGCCGGCAGAGACCAGACACCAGGAGAGAGCTCACAGAAGGGACCGATATGGCTAAGGCCCGGATTTGGAATTTTAGCCTCCAGAACTGTGAAAAAAATAAATTTTGTTCTTTAAAGCTACCCACTTGCAGTATGTCTGTTACAGCAGCACTAGGTAACGAAGACACACCTTGAAACTTCTGCCGTCTGGTTGGCACCATCCTTGCCCAACTCCCTCACTCCACGCCCTCTGAACTGCCTACAGCAGGGCCAAGCGCTTAACTGTTTGCACCACCCAGGGACGGTAGTCATTGCTTCTCTTGATGAAAACGGAAAATGGCATAAAATGTAACAGCCCTGTTTGGGATTGGCTCTTGATCTCAATCGCTCAGCAGCATGGGTAGACTGCTCCCCATGAAGCATCATGGCAGACAGGGAGAAGTCAAGCCTGGACCTTGCCCTGGGGAAGGAGACCAGCTCTTTCTGGAGCAGCTTATTTTCTCCTTTGGACTTCCACCCCAGTGACAGCTCAACCCACAGCTCCCTGAAAGACAGGTCCCCTGTCCATCAGAAGGCCCTGAAGCCTTGCCTGACTTCTCCTCAACCTCATCACCACCACTGGTCCTCCCCCCTCGGCAGCTCATTAACATTCTCAGCAGAGAACCAGCAAAAGATGGTGAAAAGAATGCGAGCTTTGTACCTAGCCAGCCCTGGGATCCAATCCCAGCTCTACCACTTCTGGGCTCTGTGTCTTTTCTGAGCCTCAATGTTGTCATCATTAAAATGGGGGTAATATTACCTATTTATGTCGTTGTTGCGAGTATTAAATAAGATAAGCTATTCAAAGCCCATGGAACCAGTGGCAGCTTAGGGGTGGTGGTCTGAAAGCAGGGTCTAGGGCACGTCTTGAAGGTGTATTTTTATAGCATTTCACATGATATAAAGAATATATCATTGTACCAAAGATGGTGGTCTGGCATGTAGTAGTTCCTCTATTTCTTTTTTTTATTTGTGGTAAAAATACGCCTTCTCCTCACCTATTACTATCTCGTTATCCAACATTTTGCATTTACAATACTAAAATCTACTATCTGACTATTTTGTGCATTAACAATCTATGTCTGGCAGTAACACGAAAGTGTGAGGCAAGAGTAACACTGGCTGTGATGTTTAAGGTTATATGTCAGATTGGCTGGGCCATGATTCTCAGTGGTTTGGCCGTTATGCAGTGATGTAGTCATCCTCCATTTTCACATAATGACCTGGTCTTTGGAACCTAGCCATGTCACTAAGTGAGGAGAGGGTGTATATATAACAAAACATTTGCCAAATTAACCGTTTTCACATGTACAGTTCAGTGATTATGTTCATCACATGTTGTGCAACTATTACCACTACGCTTTCCTAAATTTCCACCAGCATTAATAGAAACTCAGTGCCTCCGAAACAATGACTCCCTTCCCCCAACCCTCTCAATCCCTGGCAACTGGTAATAAACATCTGCCTATTTCATAGAAGTAGGATCATATACTATTCATCCTTTTGTGACTAATTTATTTCACTCAGCACAGTGTTTTCAACGTTCACTCATGCTGTGGCACGCATCAGGACTTCATTCTCTTTATGGGTGACTAATATTCCATTGTATGTATGACCACATTTTATTTATCCATTCATCTGTTGATGGACATTTAGCTCTCTCTTGTTATAGAGGACTTGGTTCCGCCCCCCAATAATTTGCCTTCATGGTTCTACCCACATCCCCGCCCCCACCAGCCACAGAAAGACAGTGTTGCATGATGGGAAGTGCTCAGTGTCAGGGACCCTGGATTATAATGTGAACTCTTCTGCCCCCTAGCTGCAAGATCTTGGGCAACTTCCTTCACCAACCTGGTCTTCATACACTTAGGTTTCTCTTCCAATTCTAATCTTTGCTTTCATGACTCTGGGAAAATTCAAAGTTCCTTCCCATCGGGAAAAGATGGAGAATTCCTTGTTTAAAATGCTTATTTCATGACACACACCCCACTACCCTATGAACCAAACCCCAAACCAAACTCATTGCCATCAATTCAGTAGAACTGCTCCATAGGGTTTCCAAGGCGCGGCTGGTAGATTTGAACTTTGGACCTTCTGGTTAGCAGCCAAGCTCTTAACTACTGTGAACATGGGGATGGAAAACTTCACTGCAGACATGGCTGGCAGAGTGACAGCCTGCTGCCTTCCGTGGACGCCCCTCAGTTCACATCCTGAAGGTGGAGCTGATGTTTTAATTGCTGGCTAGCAGTCCAGAGTGTGCCTAGAAGGCTCGTGTGCTGTTGCTGGCCTGAGAATTCTCAGACATTACCCTGCTAAGACACTCTCCTTTCTGCTACGACTTGGACTAATGTGAGACTAACACAATCCCTCTGGTAAATCCAGGAAAATCTAGAATTCCAGCGAGCCGGGGAAAAATCACACCGGATCAGACTTCATCAACTTTCCCGACTGGGAGGTGACGTCCTGACTTGAAAATCCTTGTGCTGGCAACTGAGTCCAAGCATACTTCCCTTGAAGATAGCCAGCTACAAAACCAGAAGTTTGGGAAGAGAATCCAAGTGGGGTCGTGGGGGGGCCAAAATGAACAATTCAATATTTACTGACAAACTTGGGGGTGGGGTGGGGTAGGATGGGAGAAAAGCCAGTTCTGGAATTCCTACCCTGGCCTGTCCCCTCCCCCTCCGCCTTGCAGTATGGAAACCATTTAGCTGCAGACGGATGACTTCCCAGGCATATTGCTGGGAGTGCCCAGAGTAAATCACTTCCTTCTCTACCCCTGGGAAAAGGTTTCTCTCTTGCTTGGATCATCATTCAAACAGTCTGCCTCCAGTGAGCTGAGACCTTGAGATTAAGTATGGAGTGCACCAGCACCGACAGGACTGAGCCTGGAGAAAAATGATCAGAGAAAAGACAAGATACAGAGGACGGGTCTCCGGGGCAATGCAGACCCTGTTTCAGACAACCCTGACCCCCAAACCTGGAGAGAGAACATTCCACTTCTCCCAGCCTAAATAACTATTTTAAACAGAAATTTAGAAGTATTTAGAATAGGGTTTTATTCACAAGATTTGTATTTATCCCCGACTGTTTTGGAATCTCTGTCTCCTAAAGTGAGTATCACTTCCTACTAAAGCTCGTTTACACCTAGTGATTTTATAAAAAACACTGGAACGAACTAATGAGATCGTTATAGGGGTACAAACAGCCCCCCTTTAGAGTGGGGTCAACAAACTTTTTCTGTAAAGGGCCAGATAGCAAATATTTTAGGATTTGTATGGCCTTGTGTTCTCTGTCACAATTAGTCAACTCTGCTATGCTGTAGTCCCTGGTTAACACGTTTGGCTGCTGACGGAAAGGTTGGAGGTTGGAATCCAGCCAGAGGCACCTCGGAAGAAAAGCTTAGTGATCTACTTCCCAAAAAAACAGCCACTGAAAACTCTATGGGAACAGTTCTAGTCTGACACACATAGGGTCGCCATGAGTCGGAATAGACTCGATGGTAACCGGTACTGTTACTGGCCCTTAGCAGTGGCACAAAAGCAGTCACAGACATTACGTAAACAAATGAGTGTGGCTATGTTCCAATAAAACTTTATTTATAAACCCTGAAATTTGAATTTCATATAATTTTCACATATCATGAAATATTATTCTTCTAAGTTTTTTTTTTTTAAATAAAACCATTAAAACATGTAAAAACTATTCTTAGCTCTCAGGCTGTACAAAAATAGACAATGGGCTGAATTTGGCCCTCAGGTTGTAGTCTGCCAATCCCCTGGCTTAGAGCACTCCAGGGAAGGTAACATTTTGCTTTTGGTTAATGTAGTCCTTTGCCTGTGACACTGGTATTTTAAAATAAGATAAGTGAGGGAGGAAAATGAAAGCCAAAGGAATAAATCCCTAATAGGGAATTTCAAGAAGAGCAAGGGACATATTTTGAAGAAAAGTCCCTCATTCGATACCTTGCAAACGACTGATAACTACCTTCAGGCAGAATGAGTTTCCCCTCTATCAAATTCGACAGACTTTTACCGACCTCTGTTATATTCCAGGAATATGTTAAGTGGAAAAGTGATGAAAAAATATAGCCCCTGCCCTCTGGGAGCAGACAAATGCTATTAAATAATGAAGTCTTTTCCATTTAATATCATCCATTCATCAAACATTTATTGAGCATCTGCTATCGTCCAGGCCTGGGTTAGGTGCTGCACATTCCAAGATAACTAAGTGATGAAGATGTTTATGATGAGCGACTTTCTTCCTCACTATCATCTTGTTATTATTTTCTTGAGGGAGAAACTGAGGCACAGAGGGCCAAGCTGGTTGTCCCTGATGGGATATCAGACCAGGGGACCAAAGAGTGACTGTTACCTGCTTTAGCAGGGCTGGGACTCAGGTGAGTGAGGCACCAGGCTTGCAGGTACTTGCTAGACCTCGAGAGTGAGTGCCTCCTTAAATTTTGCTCCCTGATGCTTCAGTGGTCTCCCCCTAAGAACTGCTGTGGTCCTGAGGGGCTTGAACCCCCAGTCTCTTTACAGATCTTACAGATGCCTCTGTAGCCCAGGTTCTTTCTCCCTTCCCCTTAGCAACACAACTTTCCACGTCTCCTCCTTCCGCCAGGCCTTCTACGCTCTGCCCACTCCCCTGGCTCCAAGGAATCCTTGTCGCTGTGAGCATTTGTGGATTTTGGCTACCAAGTGTTGCTTTACGGACCTCTGGTGGCACACTGGTTAAAAGCTTGGCTGCTAACAGAAAGGTCAGTGGTTGGAACCCACCATCCATTCCATGGGAGAAAGATGTGGCAGTCTGCTTCCATAAAGACTTACAGCCTAGGAAACTCTGTGGGGCAGTTCTACTCTGTCCTATGGGTCACTAGGAGTCGGAATCGACTTGACGGCAACGGTTAGTGGTTCTTTGGGGGCAGTGGTGGTTCAATGGTAGAATTCTCACCTGCCATGAGGGAGACCTGGGTTAGATTCCCAGCTAAAGCACCTCACGCTCAGCCACCACCCATCTGTCAGCGGAGGTTTGTGTGCTGCTGTGATACTAAACAGCTTTCAGAGGAGCTTGTTCTCAGACTAGGACAGACTAGGAAGAAAGGCCTGCTGATCTAATCCTAACTAACTCAACGGCATCTAACAGAAACAAGTGTTCCTTTCCCACGCCCGAGGCGCTCTGATTTCCTTGTGAGGAATTAGTACATCTTTCTCACTGTAAGGAGCCCTGGTGGCACAGTCATTAAGACCTATGGCTGCTCACCAAAAGGTCGGCAGTTCAAATCCACCAGTCGCTCCTTGGAACCCCTATGGGGAAGTTTGACTCTGTCCTATAGGGTCACTATGAGTCGCAATGGGTTTTTTTGGGTTCTCACTGTATACAGTCTTACAAAACTACCCCTGGGGTCTCACCCTTCCAGATCCTAGGCTGATATGAGGCAAGGGGACCCGGCTGCCCCCAGAGCCTAGGCTGGTGTTTGGCAAGGGGAATGGGCCCTCGGGTGCTCCCTTCCTGGACTTCGAATCCTGAGCAGAGTGAGCTGGCTTCTGTGACTTGCCCCTTCAGTCTCTCTGAGGCGCCATCTCATACACCAACTCAGACCTCAGGGCCAGTGACTCCGAGTGTGGCCACAGACCGTGCCTGGGAGCCGGGGAAAAATGCAGAGCCGCAAGCCGGCCCAGGCCAACCCTCAGAATCTGCATTTTAACATGATCCCCAGGTGATTCCTGTGCTATTAAAGTGCTAAAGCTCTGCTCCTCACCCCGCTCCCCTGCCACCCCTCTGCCCCGAGCTCCACTATGACAAGGAGCCTGGGAAAGGGGCCTGTCCTGAAAACCCACAACTTTCTCCAACTCAGGGAGGCTCAGGGTGCCCAGCCTTTCCCAGATGGGCCTGGATGCCTGAGGAGTTCTCAGCCAAATGCTTCTCAGATACTCACCTGGTGCTTGGCTGACGGCTGACTCTAAACTGAAAGTAAAACTAGGCATTGATTTCAGAAAGCAATGTCAGCATCCCCCTTCGAACAGGTCTCTCTGCAGATAAGCACTTCTGCAAAGGTTGGGGCCAATGGCGTCAGCCAAGTCGTGAGGCTACTTCCAAGGGAACGTTTCCTTACGGAGTCTCTCGGGCTGAGACGGGGTGGTGGGCGGCGGAGGCTCTATTTTAGAGAAGCGATCTGCTTTATCTTCCTTTTAGGAAGGACCAGGAGAGAAGAAAGGGCACTAACAACCCTAATACTTATGAAGAGTCCACCAGGTACCAGGCCTGGGCCATGTTTCACCTTTTAATCTTTGACCCCAATGCTAAGGAGCGGCTGTCACAGAGCAGGAAACTGAAACTCACGGAGGTCAAGTAACTTGTCCCAAGTCCCCGGTTGTTAACTGGGAAGAACCAGGGGTTGAGCCCAGGTTTTATCAATATTGCAGACTCATAAAAATACGCGAGACATAATACATAAGACACAAGTGTGGCCAGCCCTTCCCCACTGTGAGTAGTGGTGGTGGTGGTGGTGATGATGGCCCTGGGTGTGGATGTGTGAGTGTGTGCTGGGGGAAGCTGGGGTGGTCTCCTCAGCACAGTCAAGGGCATGGAGGAGAAGCCTGCAGAGGGGCCCAGCTATTCCTGGTGGTGAACCATAGCACTGGTGAGATATGGGGTCAGCTTAAGGCCCCCTTCACACCAGAGACATTAGTAACTCCAAAGAAAATATCACAAAACTATAAAATAAGTTTTTAAAGTGTTAAAAAGCAAAGATGTCACTTTGAGGACTAAGGTGCGCCTGATCCAAGCCATAGTATTTTCAATTGCCTCATATACATACAAAAGCTGGACAATGAATAAGGAAAACTGAAGAAGTATTGATGCATTTGAATCACGGTGTTGGTGAAGAATACTGAATATACCATGGACTGCCAGAAGCATAAACAAATCTGTCTTGGAAGAAGTACAGCCAGAATATTCCTTAGAAGAGAGGATGGCAAGACTTTGTCTTGCTTACTTTGGACATGTTATTAGGAGGGGTCAGTCCCTGGAGGACATCATGCTTGGTAAAGTAGAGGGTGAGTGGAAAAGAGGAAGACCTCAAGAAGATGGACTGAGCAACAATGGGCTCAAACATAGCAACGATCCTGAGGATAGTGTGGGACTGAGTAGTGTTTCGTTCTGTTGTACATGGGGTCTCCATGAGTCAGAACTGACCCAACAGCACCTAACAACAATAAAATAAGGTGTAAGACAGACTAAGGAAATGCAAATTTTTTCCAGTGATGACTTTCCCAATGCTATTATAGAGACATAAATACTAAATGAATTTTTTTCTCCTCTTTTGGGTGCCCCTGTTTTGCTGATGCACTCATACATGGCCCTGTAGGCTAAGCCAGTCCCCCATCCGCCTTTCATGGCAGCCCTTTGGAGGTACCGGCGATGGCGCCATCCACCTAGGAGGCCAGCAGGGTGCACTGTCGCCAGGGAGGCATATGGGCTGAAAACTCGTTTGAGTCACTGCACCAAGGATTTCTGGAGTGCCTGCTATCCCCATTCCTGGGCTCTGAGTCCACAATGTAATTGAAGCCCTAGCACAATAGAGTGTGAAAGGAAAGACGTTCCCTGGTGTCGTATACACCGGCCAGCTAGACCCAAAGTGTGGAGCAGATGCGTGGCTTTTGTTGCTGGTGCTGGCTGGGTCCCTGCGTCCTGCCCCACGCTCCAAAGTCTCTCCAGGCAAAAGCCACAGCTAATACAGAAGCCAAAGCTCCTGTGGACCTGCCCCAGCTGAGAGCAGCCTGCTTCCTCCTGCCAACCGCCCGAAGATACAGAGGCAGGAGCAGTGAGCCCAACGCAGGAAACCATGGAGCAGCACCTCAGATGCCAAGGATTTCACCAGAGGAAGATGATGCTGTTACTGTTGGAAGTGAACTTTCAAGTGTCCTAGGTAACCTTCCAGTGTCAGAGAATAAGATCAACAACCAGGTGAGCTAGGTTTTCAAAGTGTCATTGAGAAGTCCCCCAGGAAACCAGACCTGCAGAGCAGAGACAAACCCCCATCATCCCCTGGGGCAGACACAAGAGCTGAGTGCTCCCTTCTGAAAGCTACTAGGGGAGGTGGCTCCCTGGAGAGCTGGAGGTGGTTGGTCATTCAGGGTCTCCACCGTCCCTCCCCTTCCACCTGAGCGGAGCCGTTCTTAGCATTCACCAACGCTAGAGCCTAGTCTTGACGGGCCGTGAATCCTCGCCTGCCTGTGATTTCAGGGGGAAGATCCAACTGGGCTATCAGGCTAACTGGTCACCAGACATGAACCATCCCAATGAGTCAGCCCGAGAAATGAACATCAGAGGCTGCCGGAAAGGAGCAAAGACAGCACAGCATGGCCGCCTCATGGGTGAGTGTGGAAGAAAGGAGGGGCAGCCTTTTCTCTGAAGCCTGGGGAGGGTGGCTCTAAGGCTGGTTGCATGGATTTAAATAATAACAACCCCCCAAAAAACCCGTTGCCGTCGAGTCGATTCCGACTCATAGCGACCCTATACGACAGACTAGAACTGCCCTGCAGGGTTTCCAAGGAGCGCCTGGTGGAATTGAAACTGCCAACCTTTTGATTAGCAGCCATAGCTCTTAACCACTGCGCCACCAGGGCTCCATCTAATAACACAAGCGTGTTTAAATGACACAGTTGTCCATGGTTGAGGGGTCAGTATCAGGCACTGCACCATCTTATATAATCGTGCCCTGAACTTCATGATGCAGGCACTGCTATGATCACCCCCACTTTGCAGGTGGGGGAACAATCATGGAGAGGTTAAGTAGTTTACTCAAAGTCACACAACCTGTACGTGGCAAAAGTGGGTTCCAAATTCTGATCTTACTTCAGAACCTGGGATTTTAAGCGCTGTCCTCACTGCCTCCTCAGCAGCACAGTTTCTGGTTCCCTTATCTTGGCTCCCTTTCTCCGTTACTGTTCGTTACTGGTCCTTAAATCTCCCCAAAGCTGAGAAAGGTGTGGCTGTGTGCAGGGACTCTGAGCCCACACCCATCATTCACTTTATCAACTCAGCATCTAGACGAGGGTGCGGGAGAGGGCGGAGGGGCTGCACAGACGCATCTCAAGTTCAAGCTTGTGTGCTTTGGGGTGGGAGACTGAATGGAGGTATCATGTGGAGCTCGATTTCTTAAAGGCCTCTTCCCCAACCACAGTTGCTTTTGTTTTAAGAACCCAAAGCCTGGAGATCAGAAAAGGGTTGTCCAGTCCAGGCTGGAGCAGGAATCCCTACATAGTTAAAAAAAAAAAAAAACAAGGGTATGTTCTCATTTTTGGAGTCAGAAAATATCCAAATTGCAAAGACTCTCATCAGCCCTAGTTTTGAAAGCAAAAAGTTAGAAACTACCCAAATGATCAAAAACAGAATAACAGATTATGGAGCGTAAACCAGACTATCATAGAATGATATTACAAAGGCTGGGTTAGCAACACAGGACGGCGCTTATGCAAAACATTTTGAAGAAAAAATAAATTTTTGAATAAAAAATCTTAGACATTCGAGCAGGCAAAATGCATGGAAAATAAGTTTTTGTTTTTCTTTTTAATGGTGGTGGGATTATGGGTGACTGTCCTTTCAGATTTTTCTCTATTGTTTTCATGATATTCTGTGACAAAGAGCTCAAACGTATACCGTTACCTGTGGCTTTTACCTTACGTGTACATTTTGCTTATTTACTTTGCAACCTCGTATCCAAATATGGCAAGCAGCTTTTCATTTGAACTTGCAAATTGCTACAAACAATTTACATATTCCTTTAAATATATAACATGCATCTATTGCTGTTATATGAATTCGAATGAATTCTTCAGGGTAGAGTCTTTTTCATCCAAATTGAATGATTCCACGTTTATCAGTAATACTTTATCTTTCTCGGGTAGGAATCCAAGCTAGGAAACTCAAAGGCAGGTCCCAACCCCGAACAATTCCTATTAATACAGTTGTGAAACCTGATTCTCTCTTGCACACTGCCCCATTTTTCATGTTTTCTGGAAGGCTGGAAAATGGATTATCTGGAGACTCCCAGGGCCTCTAACCCATTAGAGAGGCTTGGACTCTGGAGGTTTCTGAAGTCTGGCAATCCAAGCAGATAAGCTTGCTGTCTTCTCTAGCTACTACAAGAAACAGCGCTCGGATTCTTCCCATAGACGAAGTGCTTTCCCAGAAAGCAAAGGCTCCTCCCAGACCTCCCTAGAGGTGGAGAGAGCTGATTTTATAGTTTTTCTAAGAGTTTATGTAATTATTGATTTATACTCTTTGTTCTAAAGACTAAGAGATATTCTTGGATAATATCAAAGCTATGATAAGGCCAAAAATTAAAGAAAAAAAAAAAAAGGTTGAATGGCATAAAACAGGGAATGGGAGGAGGGAAGGGGAGAATTTCTTACGGAAGTCTGGCAGAAGCAAGCTACAGCAATGAACAACAAACTTGGTGGCCAGAGTAAATAGAAAAAGCAAAGCAGTTATAAACGGGCAGAGCTCCCGTTTCTAAGATTTGAGATGTTAAGGGTGAGCTCTGAACTGCCTGTGGCTGGGGAGCCCGAGAAAATTGCACAGCACTCCCAAGAGCCTTTTCCACTGGCTTCAGGTGGTGAAAAATCTTCCAGGAAGGGGGCATGATGTCTGTTTTCCATGAACTCCTGTATCGTTTACTCCCGATCTGCTGTGTAATCATATCCTATTTAGTATCGTTATTTGACTTGTGTACATATATTTGGTTTCTTCCTCTCGATTTAGACTCCCGAAAGCAAGAAGTCTATTTTACACTTCTTCTGTATCGTCCTACGATCCCCAACCCGTAGCTCCTAAAATAGAACGTCAGTAATTCTTAAACAGAAATGGAATTAATTTTAATTTGCATATATTCTCTCATTAGTCGACCGAGAATATGGAAGTCCCTTCTGTGTCTGTGAGAGAGCAAGCAGAACAAGAAACAAGAGTAACAAAACACTGTCACAGGGACAGAGAACACCAGCTGGAAACAGGAGACATTCCAGATAGGCGCTTTCAAGCAGAACATTAGCAGATGAAGGGAGGCGAGCAGTTCTGCCAGGATTTGCGACTAGAAGCACTTCGTGGAGGCACATTTTCTTTCCATTGATTACATTCCTATTCCTGGGCACATGACTCTGCTTTTGTCCCTTTTTAATTTATTGGGAAGGTGCTGCAGACAGCCCCGGAGGGTTCTGGAAGGGAGTGCTTTGTGTGAACATGGCAGGGAAGCAAATCATGGGAATGGCAGTCTTCAAACTGAACAAGCCGGCAATGAATCACTTCCCGCTAGGCTCCCAAGACACAGCTATGCTGGCCATCCCACCCCGTGAAGCCAGCACCCCCAATCAAAACAAAACCCCCATTGACTGGCTGCTGGTTCACATTTCTAATATGCTGTTTGCTGGACACAATACTTGCTCCTTCGGAGAATAATGGCAGGGCTCCCTTTAGAGAATGGGATCCTTGACCACGGCATGATTCAAGTAGTTACTTGGCAATTGTTTTCCTGTGAAAAGTGGTTTTCATGGAGAAGGTGGGTTTGGGATGGGGTGGGGGTGGTGATGCAGGCTGTGCTCCGCCCATCATGGAAGGCCACAGGCTGTATCATTACAGTGCACGTACCTGGGGGTTTAACATTGGATTTATGAGCCTAAGCGACAAGAGTTCCACTGGAAGGGAAGTATTCCAAACCCTTTTTTGAATATCTTCTGAGTTGTAAACAGATAAAGACCCCCCCCCCCATCATATATTAAATGTAGCCTCCTTCCAGCCCCCAGGCAGCATCCACCAGGATGAGCTGGATCCTTGGCAGAGAGAGCAGAGAACTGTCCCTCTGCCACACACACAAAGGGCTTTTTCCCTTTCCAGTCATTAGCTTTCCTCTCAAGATTCCACAGTGGTCCTGCTGTGCGTCTCTCCCCAGTAAGGACTGAACTGCCTTCGTTTACAGCATTTATAGGCCTACGCTCTCAGCTGCTACCCAAAAGGTTGGAGGGTTGAGTCTACCCAGAGGTGCCTAGAAAAAAGGCCTGGCAATCTACTTCTGAAAAAATCATCCATTGAAAGCCCTATGGAGCACAGTTCTACTCGGACACACATGGGGTCGCCATGAGTCAGAATGGACTCAACAGCAACTCAACTCAACTCAGGCAGTATTCTGTATTCTGTCTGCTTCCACTCAGCAGCAAATCTAAATGCAGTTTGAGAATGGAGGATAGAAACTTACTTTCAAGGGCTAGTGCCTTTTGGTTAAACACGAAATTTGAATCTATTTGAAACATCCTTCACCTCCTGTGCACAGGTGATCGATGATTCCAGAATTGTCCCTCGAGCGCGTTTTGTTCCTGGGCCATCTGTCCAATCAATGAACGTATTCTGAATGTCTTATGGGCGGGGCGGTGTTGCGATGCAGTGTTCTCCAGGGGACTGGCACTGGGGGGTTTATTTCCTAAGAAAAAAGTTACTTTCAGTTTCTCTGAAGACCCTATGCTGTTGTCATGTGCTGCCAGTCGACTTTGACTCACAGTGACTCTATGTGATGAGAGCAGAACTGTCCCATAGGGTTTTCTAGGCTGTAATCTTTTACGGGGCAGATCGCCAGGTCTTTCTCCCGCTGAGAGGCTGGGTGGGTTTGAACCACCAACCTTTCTGATAGCAGCCAACCTCTTCATGTTGTGCCACCAGAGCTCCTGAAAGGCTCTGGGTTGATGAGCAGAAAAGGGGCGGGAGGAGGTGTAAGGGTGGGGCGGCATCTACATGTACCCCCTCACTTAGTTCTCAGCCCTGGGCGGAAGCGCACGCGGTACGTGCAGAGGCGAGCCCACACCTTTGAAGACAAAGACACTGCTGCTCACGTGGTAAAATCAGCCTTGTCACAGTGAGCGGTAGAGCAGGATCCAAACCAAGCCTCTCTGGCTCCCAAGGCCTCTCCCCCAGCACTGCCTTTCCTGAGCTGAAGGATCGTGAACAAGCCACGTCTTCTCTCTAGGCCTCGCTTTCCTGGATGATCACGAAGGCTCCTTCCAGCTCTGAATCGGCATTTCAGCTCAGGGCCCCAGCCTTGGCAGGCCCTGACAAGACCCTGACTCTTCGTTTTGGCCCCCACAGCCTTGGTAACAAATGCAAATAAAACTCTAACGAGCAGCAGGAACCAGCCTTACCCTCTGGACGGATGCCCATTTGTCAAAAATTTGGCAAAAGTTGCGTTCATATTAGCGAGCCCTAAACAGCTTCATGCATCGTTTGACACACAAAATTTATGACATCTGTCTCAGGAATGTAGCTCTGAAAACTCTCAATGTCCAAAAGTATATATAACGGAAGGTACACTTCTTACACTGCCTGACATTTCTCATTTCTCTCCAAACCGGCTCCAATTTGGGAAAAAATGGTTTCCTGAACACCCCAGTGTGTGTACGGATGGGAGAATTCAAGTGTTCTTCCCCCTCCTCCTGTATATGCATCTGGGAGCCTGGTGGTGCAGAGGTGAAGAGCTCGGCTGCTGACCAAAAGGTTGGCAGTTTGAATCCACCAGCTGCTGCTCCGAAGCTCTCCTCCGTCCTGTTGGGTTGTTAGGAGTCGGAACTGGCAGTGGGTTTTCGTAGATTTAAAAAAATATGTATCTACAAGCAGTGTTGACAAGTAGAAAAATTGGTTAACATAGACTCAAATATTTGCACAAGTAAAAAAGTTATTTTTTCTGGAGGGAAAAAAACGAGGTCAAAAGTACTGCTCTCTGGCAGATACATACCAGCATACACAAAAATTGTTTTGTTTATGCGAATGGTATCTCTCAGAGCAATACGGGGAATTGTTTTCTTCGATGTCAGTCTCGAAAAGTTCAGAATGTATCCACAACACGCTTTTCTCTTTCCTTAGCAACAGACTGTGGAACTCTCATCACCAATTCAAACATCTTTTGAAGATGCTTGTCTTTTTCCCCTGCACCCTTTTCTCTGTGGAGAGAGTTCTACAATGTTTTACTCTGAATACGGCAAGTTTTCCAGCTGTTCATTCTGAAATGTGGGCCTGCTAAGTTTCAGCAATGGAATTTGGAGTATGAATCCTGAATTCTTTCCCTAGACTTCACAGTTTTCCACAGGGTGACCACGTTATCCTCCAAGCTTGGTCCTTCCCCGTGGGAGCCCTAATCTCTGTCCTCTGACCTCACATGGTGGCCTGGTCACCGCGATTACCATACCCGGTCAGACTCACGTCCTCTCTTATGTTACTCCGACAGATGATAGTAATTCTTTGAATTAGCATGATGTTTCATAATTCATTAATCTTATCTGAACCCAGGCAGGAAGTTGGGGCCTAAACCACTCACTTGTGGTCATATCAGCTGCTAGGTAGTACTCGGTCTACATCTCCCGACCTCATTCTCTCCCCACTGCACCTGCTGCCCTGTTTCTACCTCCTACGTCTGCAGTCACTTTTCTTCCGTTGTGAAATGTTTGAAACAGGGCTACAGAGCCACACAGGCCTGGGTTCGAAGCCCAACTCTGGTACTTGTGAGCTGTGGAACTCTGAGTAGGTTTGCTTAGCCCACCCTAGTCTGTTTCTGAGTTGGCAAAATGAGGATCAGTGTGAGGTCTAAGGTACTTGTTATAGGTTCTGGCACATAAAGATGGTATCAGAGAATTTAATTAATAACCATCATCATCATTTGGGGCAAGGTTAGTGATGCCTTTGCTTTACAAAGAAGTATATTAATTGTCGTCTCTGGGGCGGTCTTTGGAGCCCACGTGGTAAATCCGTTGACAGCAGTTCACGTTTACTGAGTACGTCCTAGGTAGCTGGCATGGTGCTAGGTACTGTACATACCTTATTTCTCACAGTAACAATCTTATGGGCTAGGTGCTATTTTCATCCCCATTTTACAGATGAAGAAACTCAGATTTGGGAACTTTACAGGATCTTCCAAGGTTAAACCAAACCACGCATTGTCATTGAGCTGATTCTGATTCATGGCGACCCCACGTGTGTCACAGCAGAACTGCCCTACAGGGTTTTCCATGGCTGACTTTTCAGAAGTAGATCACCAGGCCTTTCTTCCAAGGTGCCTCTGAGCGGACTCAAACCTCCAACCTCTGGGTTAGCAGCCATGCGAACTGACCGTTTGCACCACCCAGGGACTTTTCCAAGGTTAGACAGCTAGTAAATGGCAGGGCTATGATGTGAAGCCAGGGGTGGCTCCAAGAGTGAAAGCTTGGTTTAGGAAAGGCTTCCACAACCCGAGTGACGCCGAGGCGTTTTCTCCCCTAGCTGAGGACCAACAGGGGTGAGCCTAAGAGTGCTGAAGATGTGGGAGATTCATTCAGAGTATTTATTTGCTTGAGCAAGGGGATAGCTTTTTACAAGTGGACTCTGGAAGACAGGCCCACAGGCTTCTGTTTCATCCGCTGAGAAGAAATATATGATCACAGGGTACAGAAGAAGAGTTACAGAGGAATTTAATACTTTTGAATGAAAACACTGGAGTTCTCATTTGTTTGTTCCCATTTGACTGTGTTGGCTTTTTGTGAGAACATCCATTTTTCTCCCCCCAGAACAAGTTAAGCCAACCACTAGTACTGTTTGTAATCTATTTTTGTTCACAGAGTTTTCAAGAGCAAGGGAAATGGCCTATGATATTTTTAGTTTCCAAGTGTGAAAAAATGAAGATGTGTTGGAATTTAGAATCCATACGAGTTAGAAAGCAGAAAAATCACAAAGACCCTTTAAAGGAAGGCTTTTAAGTAGAATCACATTGCCGGTTGGGGGGGGGGGAGGCAGCAGCAGATTTGGTGTATTAACTCACAATTTGTTGATGTGTGTGTATGCTTCTGCTAAAGACTTAGCTAAAATTTGAGGAAAAATCCCAAATCCAGTAAAACCACCGGATTGTTGTTAGGTGTTGTCCAGCCAATTTTTGACTCATAGTGGCCCCGTGTAACAGAGTAGAACAGCCCCATAGGGCTTTCTAGCTGTAATTTTTACGGAAGCGGAGCGCCAGGCCTTTCTCCCGCGGAGTCACTGGGTGGGTTCGAACCACCAACCTTTTGGTTAGCAGCTGAGAGCTTAACCTTTGTGCTACTAGGGTTCCTAAGAGACACTGTAAAAGGCATATACGTACGTGTAGATATATACCAATAACATGAAAAACGACTTTGGGAAAGGGTCTTTCCCGCATCGTTATAACTTTAAATTAACAGGCCAATGTGGTGCCACCTTTAGGGCTTCTGGGGGATAACACTTGAAACCCAGTTTTCTCCTGGACTGTGGGATGTTCTGTTTTAAGAAGCCATTCGTGGGAGAAGGGAGGTCAATCGCACAATTCAAGTTCACAAAACAAAACCATACAAATGACAGGACCACCAAATGTAGAAAATGTCCTACAATGTGCATTTTATTCCATATCATTATACACTGTTTACATATAGTTATAACTCTTGGAGAAAGGTTTTCTTTTTCTTCACCAACTGTATGTAGTGCCTTAATCTTTCACTTGAACATGGAGCACTGCAGTGGAAATCCACATGGAATGCTAGCCTACACTTGGTCACGAGCTGCACGTGTGCCAATGAGAAAGAAACGGGACTCTTAAGAGCCGCTTGGCTTATAAACCCTTGGCTTTGGTGAATTCGGGCATAAGGATCCACAGTCTCATCTCGCAGTAAAGCTCAAGGCAAAATAAATTAGTGTTGGACAGACTTCTAAATTGCACACTATTGAACAAAAGGCCATCGGGGGACCTTTTGTTTAAAGTAGCACCGATCCAGCAGCCCTGTTTCCAACGTTAACCTTCTTGCTGACCATACCGTTGGCACTTTGAGTGGAAGTCTTTCTGCTTCAGTGAGGACTCCTAGACTGACTAAGCATACCGTGTTGCTCAACTCTTTGCACAGTGTGGCAACGTCAACCCGGGAAATGGCACGTTTAAATCATGGGCGCCCTGACGTGGGCTTGCCTTCTGCTGTGTGTCGCCCCCCCCCCGACGTAGCTGGTATGGCGGATGTTTCTGTGACAGTGGTAAAGGCAGGTAAAAATGCATTGACGGGGTTTCATGGCAAGCAGGTGCTTTGAAAACAAAACGAAACAAAGAACAACAGAAACAAAAACGAAAGAATGTGGTCGCAGCTAAGGAGGTTTTCACATGTTGTTTAACTCCAGTAAAGTCTGATCCAGCATCTGATGCATACTAAGGTTTTCTTCTTTGGCATGAGCCACTTTCTCTGTGGTGGGATTAGAAAATTCCGTCATGAATAGCTGCGCTTGGACACAATGGTGGTCTATACATTTAGGCAGGCAAACGGCAATCACAACACAGGATGGTACAATGGGGCTGGGCATGCTCATAGGACATGACTCATTTCCAGACAAGGACCCAGGACGGGGGCAGATGCCTCTGACCCAAAGGAAACCACGGGCACAGCAGGCTCTCACAGAGCGGTCAGGTGCACCCTCGTGAGCAGGCGTTCTGCGAAGAAATGCAGGCGGCACTCGGTGCGGGCTCACTGCCTGGGTGCCGTGGGAACGGGGAGAGGTGGCAGGGAGATACAGCTCACAGCACCGTTATGCACACGGGGCACGTTAATGACAGCACACAGCTGAGTTACAGGCAGTTTCAGGTCCTGGGCGTTGTGCTGGAACACAGCGCCACAGAAAACAAGGGTGATGGGACGAGGGTTTCTGACCACTTTTCAAATGATTTATTTGTTGCTCATTCAAAAAAAAATTGGTTATGAACACGTTTCATGCACATTTCATTAGGACATTCTCTTAATATTCTTAGAGTGTTCTATGTATCATCAGCATGACATTTCAACCAGATTCCAACATCGTTAGACTGAACAATGCATACCTTTCAGACAACCAGGACTTCTGACATGAGCTCCAGTTTTCAAAAGCTATTTGCCCAAGCATAGGTATATTTAATCACGTTTCAGACAGTTTACCAGATATTGAGAAGATATCAATATGGAAGATGAACACACATATATACACTCCCTCAGCTGTGGCCTTCTGAACTCAAAGCAGGACTCATGGTTCTCTGGGAAACGGAATACGTTTTTTATAGTCCTCATTACGTATCAGTTCAAACAAGAGGGCCTGCTTTTGCAAAGTGAAGTGCTGAACTGATTGCTCTAAATATGTAACTGCATACATAATATATGCATTTTAGCATAAAGCTGTTTTGGGATTCGAGAGAACTTAAGTATTCCAGGGGTAAAGGGGAATATGCAGGCAAGGCCAGCCTTTTGGCCGATTCCTTTCGTTTACGTTGCTGCAGAAAGCCACTGTTTTCTGCCCTCTGAGTTGAAGGGATGGCGATCTTAGATGTCCTGCCCACGGGTGCCATTCCTAGCACTCAGCCCAAGTTCATTCACCCTTAAGCTTAGTCCTCATTCAGGGCCAGCTTTAGTTCGTTAGTTAGACGGCGGTTTTGCTCAAGTTGCTGGTAGAGCTGGTCTGCACAGGTCAGCAAGCAGGTTAGCAGAAAAGAAGAGGCAGAAGGACAGAGGTTAGCCAGAGTCGTGAGAAGGAGTCAACAGACAGAGCACAGATTCCTCAGGCCGCACAGCTGCCAGTCACTGACGAGCAGTTTACCCCTACCCCACGGCCATCTGTCCCATGTCCAGGGAGGATGAACGGTAAAAGGCCTAGTGGACTTAGGAAGGGTCGGTGTTTTCCCTCTCGGTGGGGAGGGGAAAAAAAAGGAGCAATAGGGTACGAGAAGGAGACAGTGAATGTTCTCGTACCCCACCAGAGAACCACTTTGTGGAGTGAGCCGAATGCAGTTTCTGGCCAGTCTCGGGACCTGAGGCAAGAGCTGGGGGCGAGCCTGCAGGTCCGTCCCCTTCTGACTAGGACTCAGTGGAGATCTTACTGAGAGGGTCCAACCCTCCGTTTCTGCCTACCTCTTCCCAGAGCCCCTTTTATCTCCATTCACAGGGGCAGGCTTTCCTTCAGAGAGCACCAAGAGGGGGCTACTCATGCTGAATTAAATGTCGTGAAATGCTGAAGTCACTGCAATACAGGGCTTCGAACCGGTTCATTCCAGTTCGACCCCCTGCTGAGAATGCACATTTCCATCTCAGATACACTGAATCAGAATCTACACTTCAACAAGGAACGAAGCCCTGCTTCAACAGAATCTAAGTATCAGGGAAAATTTTAAAAATGAGTCAGGAAGTGAAATGGCCATTAGTGGGTTCTACACGTGAAGCTGGCCTGCTCCTGGCAAGACTGAATTACTCATAAAAGTGATTACTGGAAAATAATGATGGCATTTCAGGTAAGTTTGGAAGCAACTGGCTTCTTTGATTTCCCTAAGAGATGCTGTGTTCGTTAAAAATGATGTCAAATCATGGGCTCTGCATCACGGCAACAGGCCCTGTTTGCAGAGGAAATTGTGTGCTTGCATTTCTGGAATGATGACATATGCAGACAGCTCTGCTTTTGATGTTTAGATTTCTGCAGAAGCCCCTATTAAGTACAGGCACACCAGCGAGGTGCAGGGCAAAATCTGGCAGATGACTACGAGATGCTGGTTTCAAAAAAATTTTTTAACAGCTAAAAAGCATAAAAGGCAGGATCTTGACTCAACCTTGAGCTGTGGTCAATCACCCTGTTAACTGAAAAAACCAAACAAAAACAAAAAGTGCCACCAACGGAGTGAGACTCGAATCTGGGATCACAGGGAAAAAAGACTTGTCAACAACAGCTGGCGTATGAAGGGCTGCCAGGCATCCTGAACCCCGTCCCGTGGTCTCAGAAAAGTCTCCCTGGTTACAGCAAACCACCTGGGAAGTGGAAAGCATGGGCCTTCTTTCGAAAGGAGGAAGTAGCAGAACTAAGCTCCTTGGCCTTCCCCCCAGTCACTGTGATACAGGTGCAAATTCTGAACGCTCATCCAGCTAGGACACACAGCGTGTGTTACCCGACTCAAGCCGCAAAGCCGTATGTATCGCCACTCAAGACCGAGTTAGACTTTACCTTTCTTCTTTTTTTTTTTAAAGGAGGATGACACTCATGTTTACTTACTAGATGGATGCGTATAAAATGGGCAAAATCTGCAACATTTGCAGGGAGACTGGTGCAATACAAACTGTATTTATTAACATGGAATCTGCTTACATGGCAAGTAAGCCAACCACAGCAAGAATCAGTCTTTATACGATACTACAATTGACACCCAAAAAATTGCAAGAACCAGGTACCAACCATGAAAAGCTGGAGGAGGCATGATTGCTTTGAAACATGTTAGGGTCCATGGTGATGACCTGCGCCCGGAAATTCTACGTAATGATCTTTAGAAGCTGGCAATCCTATTCCTGGGGAAAATGTCTAGTCCCTCGTCCCCAGGACTACTGGGAAGTTGGGCCATTCTCATTTTAACTTTCTTCCATCAATGATGGGATATGAGAGAGACGCCATCTATGTTCATTATGCTTTCTAGCCTGGAAGATCCTTTGCCTTGTCGTCTTTGCTCATCCAAATTTTCTGAATATTCAAAACTCTGCTCAAAAGTCACCTCCTCCAGAAGTTCCCGGTCAGAATTACTCTCTTCCTTGTTGGCTATACTTGAACACTGTCTCTTAGTTCAGACTGGCTTCCCTCATCTATCTTCCCACAAGATGGTCAGCTCATGGAAGGCAAAGACCATTCTGGGCTCATCTCTACCACCTTCCCACCACCTTCCACAGTGTCCTCCATATGTCACATACTTTGGGGCTGTAAAATGTAAACCCCACTACTACACTCACACACTGCTGGGAGCTACAGAGGGGCTGGCAGGCTGTCTCAGTTTGCTGGGCCATGTTTGGCCAAGATGAAATGGAAGAACTCTGAAGAAACCCTAGAGAATCTAGAGGGTCTGTATGAATTCAGCTTAAATGACAGCTGTCCCTATCACAGCCTGCTTTGGACCTGCTCTGCTTCAGTTGCCATGGAGATGATCTGCCTGGGCGGCCGAGATCAGGTGTGTTTATGCATTTGGAAGCATTATCCCCTCCTCTTCCATCCCCCAGATCTCTGGGCCCCTAGTGCTCAGACTCAGCAATGCTTTTGGTTTGGTCCAACTGAGGCTCCTGCGGCAGCTGCAGCTACAGCCTGGCCCTGTGAACTAGAAGCCTGGGCTACAGTAATTTCTTGGTAAACTCAACCTGCTAGTTTATCCTCTTGTCTGCCCACACGTTCCTGGGCTGCCCCAGGCCTGCCTTCCCAATCCATTAGTTTCCCATTTCTCCTGGTCCAGCGGACTTACAGAACATGTGAAAGTCTCAGGAAGGGTTTCCACAAAACAAGTGTGCCTCTAGAATTATCTGAACGTGTGCTCAGCAGAACTTTCTGACTTGTTTTGTCTACGGCAGGATGCAGGATTACTCAGAGAAGGGCACACTGCTACTACTCTGAATTTAAAAAAGAACAAGGCAGGGGTCACGGTCAGAAGCTGGCACCAGAGAAGCGTGGCAGTACAGGAATCCTTATCCTCTCAAGGGAGGCTCTGTCCAGATCCTAGATTTTGAAAAATCTACTACCTCGCTACTAAAATACTTTAATTCACAGCTCTTGTATGAAAAATATTTTCTCTCTGCTCTGAAGTCTTTGCAGAGTGGTTGACACTATTTTCAGAGTTTGTCCAAATTGATTTGAGTGTACTGGTACACCAGCCCTCTTGGATTAACACAAACTACACACAAAACAAATAAAGATGACCCACATTTAAAACAGGAGAAATACAGGCAGACTGTCGAGGGCAGAGAAATGTTAGGAATGAAGAAACAGGAGTCACGTTATTTTCACGTTCTAATTTTGCAATGTGTGCTTTGGAAAGAAAAGAAAACAATCACTTCATTGCTGCTTGTGAAGTGAAATAGGTTAAGCCCAAACAAAATAAGCTATTCGGAACAATTTCAACCAACTACTTTTTAGGAAAAACAGAACAATCAGAATCAACTTTAATGGCTATGCTTGAACATTTTCCACAAATGAAGAAAACGCCTAGTAAACGTTACGTCTGTACAATCCCTCCCAAAGACTACATGATGCTCTTGAGCACAGGTATCATATCCAGAAAACCTAAGATTTCACCATCACCATCAAAGTGAAGGTGGCTGAATAATGAGTATACTTTTAAAAAACTTTAACTCTTCTTTGTGCTGTAAAAGGATGCTCAGGAGTTCAACTGTCTGCATCAAAGTTCTTTCCCACTTTTCTCAGTACCTAAGTCCCTGACAACATGGGGTGGCTCTGAAGCCAGGCGTCACGAGTCTCTCATGAGTTAGTCACATTCTCTGATGCCCAAACAGGGTCATCTAACTATCAACACAGAGGGGCCCCCACACCCCAAACGAAACCTCTGGCACAGGGAAGACCCTGCTCAAGTCAGTCTTCTGAGCCCAATAAGCGAGGTCCCCTGCAGTAGTTCTCAGCCCGGCCTGCATACCAGAACCACGTGACCCCCAAAACACTGATGCCTGGGCTCACTCTGACCTTGGAGACCAGAACTCTGAGAGGGGGCTGGGGCATAGCTATTTCTTGTAAGTTTCACGAGGAAGGACTGCTTTAGAAACTCCTGATTTTGCACTCTTGACAGTCTTCACAATGAGAAGGGGGGGAGAAAAAGCAGCCGCCAAAAATGAACCCTTTCCAGGCGTGAAGCAGATTTACGGCTTTATTCAGTGTTGAAACTAAAATGTCAATAAATAAGAAGTAAAAAGAAGAGCAAACAGAAACAGCTTCCACGGTGTTTATTTTACACTGAATGAAGAGCGTCTGTACAACGGACGGCACAGTGCGCGCCCGGCCCTAAGGCAGGACGCTAAGAGAAAGGGCCAGGGTCAGCTGGAGAAGAGAAAAACTGCAGAGCTCAGAGAGGCGGAGCAGCCAGCTTGATGAAGGAGTCTCGGGAGAAGTGAAGCAAAGAAACTTATCTGAAAGAAGATAAAAGGTGGGAGAAAAAGAAAACAGTGGCACAACGGAAAGAGAAATGAAAAGCACACAGGAGGGCAGTGCTTGAAACCCAGGTGAGGAGCACGCATGCAAACACCACCAGCGTCTGCACCCGGGGGCAGGTGGCTAGCCTCGCCCACCACGTCCGCACTGGAGGCCCTCACAGCCCCTTTGGGTCCAGGTCCATTCTAAGATGACCGATGAGCAGAATTTAAAAACACATTTTAAGCTAAGCCCACTTTTCAGAATATTTCATCATACTAGCTGCGCAGGGTTTTCTCATAGAATGGGCTCTTCTTTAGCACTGGGAAAGGCCTTGGAGACAGGTGATCTGACCCACCCCTCATTTACAAACGAGGTAAGAGAAGGTGGATAGTTTCTGTGGTGACAGCCATGTCTCCGAGGGGACTTTTCTTTTTAAGGCTGGAGCCCCTGCAAGCTCCAAAGCAGCAGGCACATACCACACTTGCCAAGCTGCCATTTTTCTGCAGGGCTAGAGGGATGACAGGTGGGCCTGGACAAGGAATTTCCGGCTTCAGTGGAGTTCAGCGAGATAGTGTGAGAAGGACTAACCCTCTAGGGAACATTCCAGGTTAGAATTTAAAGAGGCAGAATAAGCTCAAGGCTTCCATTTGGTTAGTAATATGTAAGTTAGGTGTGTATGAAAATGAAAACATCTACTCCAAATCCTACTGCCCCACAGTAGTAAAACCTGGACCATTAACTCCAAAATTGATCGGTCTGTATACTCTGTGTTTTATTTCCCGTTTCTTTGACCTGGGTTGTCGTGAGTGTTTATGTGGGCATCTTAATTTCTATTACACGAACACAGAAAATTAAAGGTTTGGTTACCCAGGAGAGGGTTCATTTCTCTCTAGAATTCTTAGAAGGAAGGAAGAGGTCTTTTACAGCACTAAACTTCAGGCTGTGTTGGCTCATTCCTACTGCCTTTTGCGCAGGTCCTCAGTAGCCTGACCCTTTACGGTTTCCGTAAATTTTTCTTTCTTTTACGAAAATGATCACATTATATTTAATGAACCTCAGGAAACCAGTTTTGATATTTCTTGGGAAATTCCTACACAGATGTGCCACCTTCTAATTTTATTTGAGCCTAGTTTAATTTCCTAAAAAGGACAGTGCTCAAGGTCATTCATATTCCAGTTCATTGCTGGGCGGGAACAATCTCGCTCAGAGGTTATAAAATCAACAGACTCTGAAAGGAAAATGACCTGTACAGGCAGGTTTAATCTACTTGGTCTTCACACGAGTAGGATGTGAACGGCCCTGACTATGTTAGGATGATGAGAGGAGGACAGACAGGGGTACAGACGGAGACTATGGAGGCAGAGGGGCAGCAGTGGCTGAGTTTCTCGTGTGAGCATGCGGGCACGGTGTGAGCGGGCAGGGCGGATAAACATTTACATGGAAGTCATATCGTTGAGAGCGTGGTCCAGCTCCTCGCTGATGGCTTTGTACTTCAGTTTCTGAGCGTACAGCTCGTCTATGGCCAGGAAGTGGGAGGCAGAGGTGCAAGGACATGGAGAGTGACGGACAGATGGAGGGTGAGTGAGGGTGGCACGGATACCATCCCGACACAGCAGCAAGAAAAGGGCAATGCATGAAGGAATTGGTGCCGCAGCAGGTGGCCAATGCAGGAGGCGTGCGTTTTGTTTTTAAAATAAATCGAAACAAAAAGAAAAGAACAAAACCCATTAGAAAATAAAATAAGAAAGACTCAATATGAAAATCATAACAAACATGGTAGGCGTATCAGTGAGCCATGGTAAACCCGAAACAAAACCGCAGAAGGCTGCCTCCTAGCCAGGTGATGGAACATCTCTCTTTTATAGAGCTGTCTTTTAATCACACCAGAGTCGTCAGCCACCTGCAGCTATAAACAGTGGCAAAGTACCTCCAAGCGCAGTACTTCGGAAGAACAATTTGTAATCTGTAATCCTTATCTGGCTCTACCTTCAAACCGCGGACTCCCTGAACGAACTAGCCCTCTGCGAATCCATTTCTTACTTTCACTTAAACTACTCCTTGTGCTCGTCTCGCCCAAGCTGCCCGTCACTGGTTCAAGGAGGCATAAAAACCACGCTTTTCATGGTGTCGCTGTAGCACGCCTGCTTTTTGCTTTTCGCAGTGACGAAGGTTTCATATTTCGCTGTTTTGGCAGACTGTTCTGCAAACATTTGTCATTCTCTCTTCTCTGCTATTTTGATTATCTGTTTGCACCAGTCCATTCTCTAGCCCCTTCTGCCTACGGTGTGTATGTTATACGTATTTTTTCTTTTTCACAGGGACCCTTTACAAGCCCCAGAGCTCAACATTTACGATTTCTGTGAGGCAGAGTGGGTGTTGCCAAAATAAAACCGAAATGTCTTCGGCGTGAAATGTGTAAGCATAATCTCAAAACACGATGCCCTACTGACCATCTCCTCCCTTCAGGACACAGAGCATTTTGCTAAGATAATGACTCAGACTTGATACATGGAATAAGATGGAGTGTGTCTAAAAACAAGTCCACACCATTCTGACAACCGGGAGAGATCACTAAAGACGAGTCCCTCTCGCCTACAACCACCTTGCTCACAATGAAGACGAGCCTGCCACACTTCTGCAGAGCAGGAAGTAAAGCTGGATGGCATCTGCCCCATCTGGTGGCTGACTGTCACCTGGTGAGCAGAGGACTTGGGTCCAAGAGGTTGAGAGCCACAGCGAGAAAACCCCAGAGGACAGGCAGGAGGAATGTGCAAGAGCGAAGAAGCACATCATCGGAGGTGCACTTGGAGTACCAAATCATTTTGTCAGGTCGATCGATATTCAACCATATGGATTAAACTAAAAACAAAACTTAAGATCTTACCTTCTAAGTCATCAATGCTTTTCTCCAGCTTAGTTACTGACCTCTCTGCAAACTCGGCCCGAGTCTCAGCCTGTAACGATTTCATTTATTTGAGTCAAAATTGGGACGTTTTAAATGCCCAGTATCCACAAGTATAGGGAGAGTCCCTGGGCACTTGGCTGCTAACTGAAAGGTTGGAGGTTCAAGTCCACCCAGAGGCACCTTGGAAGAAAGACCTGCAATCTACTTCTGAAAAATCAGTCACTGAAAACCCTATGGAGCACAATTCTACTCTGACACACATGGGGTCACCATGAGTCAGAATCAACTGAAAATTAACTGTTTTGCTTTTTGATTGCTTTACAAGTATTAGGGAAAATTAGAGAATGAAAACCAAGCACAGCGCCTATCAAAGGGGACTGTGACAGATGGCAGCTGGCGTGCAACACTAACTCTAAGCCAAGCTTTGAAGAGTCTTGACTTGGATCAGCTCAACTTTAAAACAAGAAGCTCTGACCATCTCCATCAAAACAAACTCATTTGAAACGCAGCTGACTTCGTCTCCAAAACACTCTCATATTACCTCCTTCAGCTTGTCAGAAAGGACCTTGATCTCTTCCTCATACTTGTCTTCCTTCTGCGAGTACTGTAATTAGAAAAAGCATTCCAGATGTCAGGCCGCCGCTCACTCTATACTCATGTCTTCTCATACAGAGAAAGCGCCAGCCCAGCCAACAGATGTTCAAGGCCGCTTAGGAGGTGAAGAAACCTCCGATATTAAGTGGCTATAATACGTTCTCTGTTTTCTTGTCTATTGTTTTACACGGGAGAGGAACAAGGTAACGTATCCATTTGGCATTTGGTCGAAATTAAATTGTTGCAGACGACTCACATACCCAACATAAAACACATTCTCTGTTTAAAAAGAGAAAAAAAAGAATCCGTTATCTAACGACCATCAGGAAATCACCTCAAAAGGTTGCCATTTACCAAAATGCCTCCTGGACTGTTGCTCTCATCAGCAAGGCCTTAGAAGAGAAAAAGCAGCCTTCTGAGCAGCTTTTAAAAGATGCCTTTTGTCCCCACACCATGCTCCTGGCCTACCTTCTCGGCCTGGGCCTCCAGCGACTTCAGATTGTTGGTCACAGTTTTCAATTCTTCTTCAAGCTCGGCACATTTGCTAATGTTTTCGATCAGAGGCAGAAAGGATGGGAGACAGGCCCAAGGGAGGAGGAGAGAAAAAGGAGAAGGGTGGGAAAAAATGAAAACCGAGTCCTAGAGACGAACGGCTGCCTTCAAGTAGCCAAATCACCAGGTATTATAACGTGCTCAATGTCGCACGGACCCTGTCCCCCAGCCGTGCAACAGCAGAAAGGCCGGGTGACGGAATCCAACAACTCTGAAGTGTGATAATTTGGCTTCTTTTACGGCTGCACCAGAGAGCTTTTGTGAAGGAAAAAACAAAGGAGCATAAAGGACCAAAAGAAAGCTCTTCAGGCAGGATGTACGACAGCAGAGGGCGCAGTGGAGGCACGGTCGTTATACGGACTAGCAGACATTGGAAGCTGAGAGACGCCAGGGTTGCAGTTAAACCTGAAAACCACACGAGCCATCAGTACCTTATCCTCTGCAGCCATTAATGCTTTCAAGGTCTGATCCATTATTCTTAATTGTTCTTCCAGCTGTCGAACTTGGCTGTTAGTGGACACAGGAAATGCACAAGGCCATTCACAAAATCAGTGTGCAGGTCAGGCATGCAGTGATGCACACATTCACATACAGACACCCCACACAAGTCCTCTGTGTTCCATCTCGTGGCTCATCCGAGTCAAATGAGCACAGGAGGAGCCCGGAGCTGAAACCGGTACATGTGCAGCTGCCAGACGGTCATGCTGTTTAGTCACTGCTTTGCAGCTGCCCACACGCAGCCTCCTGATGCTGGCAACTTACCCTTCCGAGAGCTCAGCCCTCTCCTCTGCGCGCTCCAGGTCACTCTCAATGATGACCAGCTTACGGGCCACCTGCAGCAGGACAAACACAAGACACACGCCATGGGGCTTGTAAGCTTTGGGAGTGGTGGTGAAAGGTGCGGACCGAGTCCGTAGCCCCTGTGGGTTCTTGAAGAGGACTCTCTTTCCCGTAGACTGGAGAAGGCAATGCCCCATTAGGAGTTGCCAGCAGAAAGGAAAGCAGAGGCTTCCACTCCTAAAGAGCCGGAATGGTCAGTCATGACTGGGCAGTCTCGATTTTAAGTCCGACTGACCCAGGTTAAGTCTGTAATTCCATAGCAGCCAGACCAAAGCGTGGACGGAGGGAGAGATAGGAAACCCACCATCTCCAAAACAGCCGCATGAGACACGGTGCACTTGAAGCGGATAAGGTGGGCACAACTGAGAAGCTGCTGAAAATAATCCTAAGAAAAGCTCCATCAACTTAGAGATCTGTTCCTCAGCCTCCTTTCTGTGGAGGAGGTGAAGAACGCTGACAGAGCAAACACAGCTGGTATAAGTGGGTGAGGTGACAAATGGAGTCAAATTTGTGTTCCGTGGAAGGAAGAACCTAAGAAAAGAAGTGACCCTCTGAAGCAGTTCAAAATGAGGGGGAATACTGCAATGTGGAGTTAATGATGATGACAATGGAGGGTCGATGCCTCCAGGGTAGCCATGACTTGATACAATAAAGGAATAACCAAAGCCTTAACAGTCACATTGGCTCTGATCCCACAGGAGGTTGTTTTGATGGTGACAAGACCAGGAGCTGATCCACCTGTCAACCTGTGTTCATGATGGTATTCTACCACCCTTGAAGGAGAGAAGGACAGACAGAAAATGGTCTCCTTGAATCTACCCAAGAACGGCATGAACGGGACCGTTGCTCGCTGAATCACACAGGAAGAGCCACTGCACGGTGACAGGGCGAGAAGATCCTTCCACCAGACACCAGGGTCCCACCTCCCCCATCTCCTGGCGAAAGGTTGTTTGTCCTGCCTCTTTGGGGGGGGGAAAAAGCTTTGGTCTTTCCCAGTGCTACAGACTGGCTTCATTCAACTCTGGGATCCCCTAGCAGGATCAAATAAAAACTGCTTCCTGGAGGCAAAGGAACCCTGCTTCTCACAGCCACCCATTCCTTCCATGGAAGCAGATCGCTTCTCGCAGTGCATGCTGCTCCCTGGCCGCCTCAAGGCCACTGCTGGGGCATCTGTGAGGCGCTGGGACCCAGAAACTAACCTCTTCGTACTTGCGGTCGGCATCCTCAGCGATGTGCTTGGCCTCTTTAAGTTGGATCTCCTGAATTTCCATTTTTTCCTCATCTTTTTGGGCTCGACTCTCAATGACTTTCATGCCTCTGAAAAGAAGGGCAAGTGGGAAAACCCATGATTTAGAGCTGAACTCCCCAAACTCACGCTGCATCACTGTGGTATGCGAGGTTCCGAGGGACGGCAGACCAAGATAGAGCACAGAGCTACTTTTATTTTCCAAATCATGAAGCAAGACTTTCCGGAGCTAGGGGCAGAAAAAAGACACACACTTCCCTCTGTTCATTGTGAATGACATCTCAGTTTGGGTACTGATGCATCTAATCCCAAAATGAAGGGTAGCACGTTAGCACCCCATCCGAATCTGGGAGGCATGGATACAGGAAAAGCCAGCACACTCTGCTTGCTAAACAAATACAGTGATTTCTTCCCCTTCCTGGTGGGGAGCTTCAGCTTGAAAATGGACTAAAACTAGAACAAAAGCCAATCTGTCTTCATGTCCCTCTTTTCCTTCAGCCACAAAAATATGAGATCGAACCATATGAAACTGCTGACATCTGACCATTTCAGATCTGTACAAATGGCAGTTTCATATAGCTCAACCTGATACTTTAGATAAGCAACTGTGTTTTGCCCTTAATGGAATCCTTGATAATACAGGTGTTGGGAGACAGGACTGTTAGCATCTTCTAAGCTGACGTGTATATTAGGGTCCTCCTGCATTGGTGTTACGCTCTAGAAAATGTTAAGTGACCTGTAATAAGATTTGTGGAATAACAAGTAATGTTAAAATGGGACTCATTTACCAAAGTGTAAGTCGGCAGTAAGATAAGTAAACCACGATTTTTTGATGAAGCACTAGAATATATTCTAGGAGACCTGAGTTCTAGTCTTGGCTGGGCTACAAACTAGCTGGGAGACTTTGGGCAAGCCACTTCAGTCTCTGAGCCCTGGTTTCTCGCTTGCCAAACCAGGGATTTGGCCTAAATGATTTCTAAATTCCTTTTTACTCCAAAAATGTAACACTAACAGTCTGCCTTTAAGGTTTGCTAACAAGTGTATTTCAGGAAGGAGTCAGCCATAAAAGCACTGTTGCTGTAAGAAATGACCAGTCATCTTAAAGAATCCCAAAACTCTGGGTTAGAGAAGAAACAACGAGCAGCAGTGAATGGTGAGCTGAACACTTTAGCTAAATAGCTCCTTTAACCCTAAGGCCTGAACGGTATACGTGGGAACAGATGAAGAAATGCACAGAACGGTCAACTGCGTGTGCCTGCTCTGGTCCCGGCACAGGCAGAGACAAGTTCAGGGTTCTGAATTCTGTGTCATCCCTCAAGCAGCAGTCCCCTCTCTGGTCTCATGGAGCCTTTCTTGGAACGTTTCTGTGCAATATGGCAATCTCGTTCACGTGAACAGCTGAGTATAAGAGAAAATGCCTTCTAGAATGCAAGACGTTGTGCTGGTCTGTCTAAACCGTGGGCTCCCTTTACCATCACGAAGCTCAATCGTGCAGCAATAATTCCGGTAGAGCCAGGTTACAGTGGGGGTGGGCTCAGAAGACACAAGTACCTGACAGTATTTGTGTGTGTGTGCATGTGTGTGCGTGTCTTACCTGCATTAAGTCCCAAACAATTTGCTTTTGCAAATCGTTATTTCTGCTTCATCTGTGCTTTTTCTTCTACCTATTTGTTAGGTTATTCAACAACTGGCGGCCCATAACTCATTTATCTAGGCCTACATGTATGTACATACGTATATATAATTTTTTTTAATGCAGAATTGCTCTGTGGTCAGCAGAATTGAGAAAACCAATGTGCACCCCTGGAATTTTCTGTTTACACGTCATCTCCCTCACTGGATGGTGAGCTCTGTGAGGGTAGAACAGGATCTTTCTTTTCTTCATAACCTTGGGGCTTAAAAAAGTGCTTTGCACACAGTAGATGTTCCACTAATGTTAAACAAGCAAAACCAACAACGTCCATACCTGGAATCAACTGAGGAAATGATTCCACCAAAGGACCGTGAAATTCTCAGACCCCGGAAGTCAGAGAAGCCCTCCTGCTCCACCGGGAAGAAAGGCCTGAGCTGAGAGACAGGCCGGACGGCGCGTCCTCACCTCTCACTCTCGTCCGCTGCCTTCTCGGCCTCCTCCAGCTTCTGCAAAGCCGTGGCCAGACGCTCCTGCGCACGATCCAACTCTTCCTCAACCAGCTGGATGCGTCTGTTCAGAGATGCTACATCGGCTTCAGCCTAGGCAGAGAGTGAAAGCCATTTCAGAGTTGGAGAGAAAGTGAGGGTGGTGCCTTCAGGAAGCGGCTGAGACCGCAGCGCAGGACTTCAGACAGCAGCCTGGGCCTTGGCATGAGCTAGCTCTAAGTGCACCGCAGGCCCTCATCAACCTCGGAGTTTTCAGACACTCACACGGTGACTTATAGAGCGCACGTCCATACGCGTGTATCGACAAACCCACAGACACAATTCTCATCGGGCAGATGGACCACGCTAGTTAGCAAATGCTCTCACTTGGCTCCTTTCTTCTAGATTTCAACACCCTGACTCTACCTGCTGAAGGACAGCTTCAATTACAGCCACCTCACTTGTGCTGGCCTGGGGTGTAGACAGACAGCACAAGACTCACCCAGGGCTCAGCCATATAGACAAGAGCAGCACAGCCACCAATCCGACTTAGGGGTCTCATTTTCCCTTGTCCTGGCCGCTTTCTCAAAAGAGCCTTACAAACGAACTGAGACATTTTAAAATCCACTGGTTCTCAAACAGACACCACAGAGAGACAACAAAATCTACCAAACTTTCCCCATTCTTCGCCCCGAGTTCCTCTTTTAGAATAACTGGTCACACGAGAACAGGGCCAAGACAAATCTCCCAAGGGTTTTTGACGTAAGTTCAATGTAATTTCTTACAAGTCAAGGTTGCTACAAGAAGAATATCAAGCTCCTAAGCAGAAAAGCGACACAGATACAACTTTTCATTTGGCATCTAACTCTGAAATAGGATGTTTCTTTCTTGGGGACGCAGTGATTACCTACCGCTGTAAACATCTGTTTCCCTGAGCCTCAAACACTTGTGAGGGTGTGACAGTCCACTATACAAACTTGGACCGGAGGCCTTCTAAATATTATGCACAGAAGTGGGAAGATGGAATTCAGTAATCAGCGACCATTTCCTCATCCTCATCCACTTTGCATCCATGTTTATCCAGGGGCAGTGAGGTTTTCAGGACACTTGGGAGCTTTCTAAACATTACAATACACACTTAGGGACCCACGCTCATTCTCTATATACACTTCCGTCTTCTCAACTCAACTGTAAGCTTCCTAAGTACAAGGAATCACAGTTCCCTGCACAGAATACAGGCTCAGTACGTGTCTACTGAACAAAGTGAGTAAAACCAACCTAATTTACACAAAAGCAACTTTCTTGGCTCATGGACTCAACACACACTGTTTGAAGTGCACGTGAAGTTAGGGAGAGGCTGCGATTATGTGACTGTGTCCTTGAATCAGAGGAACATTCAGCTCTGCACATTCAGGTTTGGAACATTCTGAATGCCAGTTTTATCTGGGGAAGAGAAGGGATGAGGGCATCTCCAACTGCAGTGAGGGACTCTATAAGAGCATTTAAATACACTTTAATCTCGACAAAAAGTAACTATGTAGTAATTGCTCCATGGGGGAGAGCCCAGGAGGAAATGGTGAAATAAAATGAATCTGAGGAGAATTTACAACTGTGTCCCCCCACAAAGTAAATCATTATCAGCGCACAGCTAGTGACTGGGCTGAGCCAGGTTGGGCTGGCAGATAACCGTTTTTGCCTGTCGGTTTGTTTGTGAGGAGGGGCGAAGGCCACAGGCAGAACAAATTTAAGTGCAGGCAAACGATCTTTAAAAATCATTAGCTCTCTTTAAAAAAAGTGGAAGGACATAGACATTAAGGGTAGGATTTGGGGTCAGATTTTGTTACTTTCCATTATTTTCCATTTCCAGTAAAATTCTTATCCTTTATAAGCAGAAGAAAAATAAGCCGCACTCCCACCAAAAAACACCAAAACTCTGTACAGTGTCTAGGTCAAGCACTCAAAAGTATTTTCTTTAAGATATGAAGGCAAATATCCTTGTTACAGGTGCTGTGGTCAGTCAAGAAAGGTCAACAACATTTCTGAAACATTTCTGTAGCCACCAAGTTCTCAGTTCCCTGTTCTTTAGATATGGGCGCAAACCTTGAGGACTTTGTACTCACAGAGAGAAGACTGTTGACGCCTCAGAGAAATAACCCTTTAGATGAAAGTCTGGTCTACCTTCCTACCTACCTTCAGGGCACCGAGAGTAAGGAGACAGCACCCCATTTTGTTCTTGCCTCTGCTCAGGGGCTCCTCCTACCTGAAAAGCCTCCCCCCAATACCCATCTGTCTTTCATTGCACTGCACTCTAACCCTTCCTTCCTTCAGCTCGACTCCGTGCTCAGCAGAGCGCTGTTTTATAAATGTCCCCAACCCTCTCCCACAGATGCATGTTGCAGAAGCTCAGACTTCGTGACCTTAGGGGCTATGTCCCACAGGAGCACCAGCTGGCAGGGCCTCGTACACAGCACCCGAGCACTGATTCCAAATGGAGATGTGCGTCTAGGAGCCAATTTGTGGCACAAAGCAGGGCTGGCACACACAGAGAGCAGACTGGGGGTAGCTGGCCTTGCTGGGGAGCCACTCCAGGTCCTCAGAATGGGAAGGGTCCCCAGTCACCATTCACATCAGCAGTTCCTACCACCGGCTGGGTATCCAAATCAACTCCACTCCCAAAACCCATTGCCGTAGAGTCGATTTCGACTCACAGCAACCCTATAGGACAGAGCAGAACTGCCCAACAGGGTTTCCATGGAGCGGCTGGTAGATTTGAACTGCTGACCTTTTGGTTGGCAGCTGTAGCTCTTAACCACTTTGCCGTCAGGGCTCCCAGAATCAACTAGGAGATGTTTATTAAAAATACAAATGCCCAGGCCGCATCCCTGGAGGTTCTGATTCAGGAGGTCTGTGGGGAGGGCTGGAATCTGCACTATAAATAAGCAACTCGCTCCCCCCACCCCCCACCCCAAGAAGCTGGCAAATCCTGTGGGAACCAGTTATCTAGCTCGTCCTTAACAAGAAGAGGGAGGGGTCTTGGGCCTAGAGTACTGAAGTCCGCTCAGTCACACAGCCCGTCAGTGGGAGAGAGGAAGACAATCCAAGGGTTTTGGCTCCAGTGTGCTGGCTCTCCTCACTTCTTCTAGAACATCACAGAAGCCTCTGGTGGTTCTCACCCCTGGACTTTCTCTCTTCTGATGTCAGAGTGGGAGGGTTCTCTATTACCGTCCCTTCCCCCAGCCTCCAACTGAAGGAAAGGCCTTAGGGACAGAGCCTCACCGGGTCCAGGAGAATGGCCACAGTATCGAATGCCATCCATTACACGAGTCATCTCCATGCTTCCTGAAATAAGGCAGGGTATAAAATGGGACACTCCATAAAATAACATGAACAGGTAACAGGGAGCTCACGCAAGGACACTGAGCATTTGTCAATGCCCGCCGCCCCGGAGGTAGCAGAGCAGGTGGGCACAGGTGCTTGTAGGTTAAAATTGGGTCTTGAGAGTGGTGTCTGGGACATCTCTTTCTAAGGAAGCTTCCCCTGGAAAAACCCTGGACTCAGTTTCCTCAGGCCCTATCACACTGGTCTAATCTCAACTGAATGGTTCCCTAGAATTCACAGTATGTTTAATGCCGTAATTTAATTAAGGATATTTCTTTCTCTTACTTTTACCTTTTTTATTTTCTTTTTCCTGATTTATCATGCTCGGTGTTCAAAAGGCCCACTTCTCTTACCTTCACCAGCTTCTGTTTCCCATGTTTTCTCTAAGTTCCGAGGCTTATTTAGCTATATCCTGAAGTTCCTGCATCACGCACCTGGGCCATCTTAAGTAGTCTCTGTCAGTAAAAGCTCACAGCCACATGACCCCCTGTTATCTGAAAGCAGATATAAACACCAACGGGAGGATCAAGACCCCAGATGCAAATTATTTCCAGGCACGTAAATCACCCCTCATGGACTGGGTTAGCTTTCCTCTAACAACGGCCCATGTGTTGATACGCCAGCTAAGTCTTTCCATTTGGGGGGCTCGTTTCTTTTAGTTCAAAACTGCTATTGTGTCCCACCATGTAATGAGCTGCCCAGAAAAGTGACTGCTGTATAGTAACGGCTACCGAGGTCCTCCTGCAGGTCTTGTTAACGCTCACCTCTGCTGTCCCTGCACGCCACTCCTGCCGCCCCCAACACGCCACTGGCTACATAGACAGAGAACACCAGCAGGCTGTCTGCCCCGACAACAAAATACTACTCCAAATCAGGTCTGGAAAAAAAAATCTCACAAGGCCTACGTTTTTATGAAAGCCAGATGTTTCAGCCAATACAAACAAATTTAAAATAGCAATGACTTTTACTTAAAAAAAAAGTATTCCAGTTAGGACTACGAAGAAGAAATACTGGTGGGAGAATAATAGGATATCCTAAAAATCAATCCTCTCGAATATGTTTCCCAAGCCTTGCCCGGCAGCGAGTGCAGCAGGGAACGATCAAAGGCCGGGCCTTTTTATTGCTCGCAAACTGTGGTTCTGAGAGGGTTTCGCCCAACTTGCTGTGTAAGACCAAGTGACTATGGCCAAGCTAGACTTCTGTCCTTATATGGTAAGGACAGGGGAAAAAAACTACTGATGACATTAAGGGGCACTCTCATGGATAACAGATAAACACAACCTCCGCTATCTCTGCCACAGCCTGTAATTTATGAGGCATATTTGTACAATGAGGGAAAACAGACATGAAGCGGGCATTGTAGTGCCTCTGCCTTGCCTACATATAGAAGTGGGGACTGAGAGTATACATTCCGGTTACAGCTGGCCTGGCAGTGCCAACGCAAGCATGAACGCACTCCGCTCCCCAGGCCCAGAAACACCGACCACCTCCGAAAAAGGGAAAGGGCTGGGGAGTTTTGCAAAGTGTTTATTTCCCATGATTTAATAAAGTTATCCGTTACAATCCTGCTGGCTGCAACTTTAACTCTCCTTGTTTGCTGGGAACTACCCAGAAAGGAAGGAGCCTTGGTGGCGCGATGGTTAAGCACTCAGCTGCTAACCGAAAGGTTGGTGGTTGGAACCTACCAAAGGCTCCATAGGAGAAAAGACCTGGCCATCTGCTCCCGTACAGGAAACCCAATGGGGCAGTTCTACACTCTCCTATAGGGTCGCTATGAGCAGGAATCGAGTCCTAAGGACCAACCCAGGAAGGAGGATTGGTTCCTTCTTGCTATTTTTTTTTTTTTTTTTTTAATAAATAATGACAAAAAACAAACATAACCCTAGTGGGTCACAAGACCTAGAATCAACCATTATGCCATGTAAAGCAGCCTCATTCCAATCCTTTGAAGGGCCCACACACCTTGGAAAAACAAACCAGGAGGAAGTAAGGGATGGGTGCTCTTCTGAAGGTAAGTGCTGGCTTATTATGCCTATTAACTACAGCCCGTCTGAACAGTTGAGGATCTGAACTTAAGGCCAATTCTACAGTCAACTATTTTTTTGCAGTGGCTCATAAGTTTGTCACTGAAGTTTTATCACGGCTGCCAAGAGACTCTTCCTGCTAGCTTAACTCACAGCCCAAGCTGAAGTCCGACAACTACCAAGAAGTAACCTTAAATTAGCCACCCTGAAGTTCCAGTTTCAGAAGTCAGGAAAAACCCTCAAGGTGGAATTCTCTCTTCAGTGGCACGACCCAGTCCTAAATTGCTGCATTACAGAGTTCTGCATTCAATCATTCAAATAGACTGCTTTCAAAAGTTACTTTAAAAAAAGAAACTATTTAAACCACTTTTAACTGTAAAGCTTTGCGAAGAATGAAAGCATTGTCTTTAGCTAACTGGCACAGGCACAGCAAGGTCATAAAAATGATGCACAGAATAGCAGGTGAGTACAGAAGTAAAAACGTGCATCTCATACATGCATCTTCTGCGCCTAACATCGATCACCATGGCAGGAGGCAATACAAGGCTCTCCTGCGGAGGGTCAGAAACCCTGGTGATGTAGTGGTTACGAGCTAGGGCTGCTAACCAAAAGGCTGGCGGTTTGAATCTACCAGCCACTCCTCGGAAACCCTACGGGGCAGTTCTGCTGTATCCCGTAGGTTCGCTATGAGTTGGAATCGACTCGATGGCAATGGGTTTGGTTTTGGGTTTGTGTAGGGTCACACATCCCCTTCCTCACAGGGTGGGGGCAGTTTTCCAACTTCCACCACTAACATCACTTCAACCCACCAAACACTCTTTCCAGTCTGCCCACTTCCTCTCTCCATTCAAGTTCCAAAAAGAAGGCTTACTGAATAAAAGCATCTAAATGGAATATTTTAAGACGAAGGAATTAGTGGTGCCAAGAGCCATGAAGTTTTAGTAACTGCAATCACTTACATCACTGACTGCTGTGCCAGGTACCGCGGTAACCTCTTTACACACACTAACTCCTCTCAACCTCAGACAGTAACACGCACTATTACTACCCACATTTTAAAGTTAGGGGACAGAAGCACAGAGAGGTTAAGTAACCTGCCCAAGGTCTCACAGCCAGTAAGCAGTGGAACCAGGATTTAAACTTTAGCAGCCAGGGTCCAGAGTTCTTATTCTTATCCATCATGTTCTATTAGTTCTCATGGTTCAAGGGCAGCTGCTAGTCAGTCAGAATTAATTTTTCACCCAGCCAAGTTCAGAGACAGCCGTGAGATCTTGGTTGACTTCTCCTCTAAAGCAAATGAGGAAAATTATCTCCTGCCTATCGATTTCCTCATTCCTGTCTGCAGTGTGTCTGAAACTTCTTCTAGTCAGGCCTTCCTCTTAAGAGGACCCATTTGCTTCTGTGCATTTCAGGCAACACAGGTCTTCCGTTTCTGTGGCCAGCCCTATTGCCATTACAAACATTATTTAAACAGAACAATTTACTCAACCCAGAATAGCCCCGTGTATTAAGCACAGCTGGATATCATATTATCAATTGTCATAAAATTCCCAAGGTGTTTGAGCATCCTGATTTAAAACACACATACTCAAAATAAACAAATACCAAATACCTAAACCGCCTCTGAAAGCCTGTTCCTGATACATTTGCCTTAGGAGAATTGAAGGAAGCCAGGTACTTCGTTCAACAAGGGGGAGAGAGAAGCTGGTAAAAGAATACATTCAATGATTGTTGACTCTTATCCAACTTTTTTTTCAAGACTCAGTAACAAAGGAATACCGGTATGCATCTGTGTAAGAGAACTTGGGAGGGAGTAAGGTTAAGAAAGGGAAAGGTAAGAGAGCTGCATGCTATACAGTTCTTCCATCACAACGTGGCTCTGTCCATGTCTCCAACACCACAAAGAAACAGGCTCCCAGGAAACCATAGGGTCAACGGGGATGGCGGTTCAGCATCCCCAGGCCCCAAACTCCAGCAGGTCCTCACAGACGACCTACCAGCGCTCTTTCCCAGAGGAAAGGATTTCCAAAAGGAGGGACCTCCTTGCTTCCCACGCTCACAGAAAATAATGCCAGCAGCGCAAAGTGCACCTCCCGGGGGACCCCAGAGCCGAGGCGGAACGCCAGCACCCTAGAAAAAGGGCCCTTTCCTGGGACGGTGCTGCTTCCAGAACCTTCTCAACACCACCCCTCGGAGCTTTTCCTCCAGACCAGCGAGACAGAAACGAAGGGCACAGGAGAGTGGGCAGGGCCCCTCCCCCCAGAGCCCGACGCCCGCCGGCCCAGGTGCGCCAGGTGCGCCTCGGCGGCGTGGAGGCGGGGGCAGGGGGGCTCCCGGAGGGCCCTGCGGGGCGCCTCCGAGTGGGTGGGGCGGGTCCCTTACGGTCTCCCTCAGCTTCCTTTCGTGGTCCAGCTCGCGCTGCAAGCTGCCCGCGCGCTCCTCCGCGGCGTCCGCCTGCTCCTGCAGGCCCCGGATCTTCCTCCGCACGGCCTCCAGCGAGCTGCTCCCCGCCATGGTGCGGACCGGCGGCGGGCGGGCTG
>NW_004443966.1:8734049-8756855 GCF_000243295.1 Trichechus manatus latirostris | reverse complement strand
GGGGGCGGGAAGGGGGGAGGTCACCAGAAAAGAGGTTTCTCTTCGACTCCCAGCGTCCTTCCCCAGCGCCGAGGTGACCCTGGTTAAAGGACTTGGCTGCTTAGGGCGACGGCGCCCTCTGCTGGTCTTGGGAGCCTGGGATTCCCCATGCCCGGGAGAGAGACGCAGAGCGCGGGGCTTGGGGGCGGCATGTGCCCTACAGGGACTGTTCCTAGTAAGTAAAGAATAAGAGATCCTAACCACAGCAACCCGTCCCTCTAGCTCACTAAGGGAAAATCACGAACATATATAGCAGAGTGGTTAAACCTCCTGTTCTAAATGCGGTCTCCTAGGCTTGAATCTGGCTGTATGACTGGGCCAACAACTTGAGTTCTCTGGACTTCATCTGTAAAAATACGGATAATATTAGTACCTTCCCCATGGGACGGCTGTGAGGATTATGAAATAGCACAATACCTCATACAGAGTTAATAACTCAAATGATAGCTATAATCAAAAAATATGCAGGCACCGTCTTCAGAGTCAAAAGTCGGTGGGTGGCGCATATGGTTACAAGCTTGGCCACTAACCTAAAGGTAGGCGGTTTGAATCCACCCAGAGCACCTCAGAAGAAAGGCCTGGCAATCTACTTCCAAACGATCACAGCCATTGAAAACCCTATGAAGTGCAGTTTTCAGAGAAAACTCAGAGAAACACATGGGGTCGCCGCTGAGTCGCAATCAAATCAGCGACCGGTTTGGTTTATGGTTTTGGTCTTATGAGTCAGTCTGGGGCTGGGAACCAGCTGTGTGATCCCAGGCAAGCCAGCCTCTCTGGTGCTCACTTTCTTTTCATAAAAGAGTAGGTTAAATACTCAAATCAAGAGTCCTTTCTAGAACCCCGGAAAGCGTGGCCCCTGGATTCTCTATCAGCCCAGAACTAAAACAATTTCCGAGGCCAACTCTTCAGACGGAGATTGGACTGGACTGTGGGACATGAAGTGACACTCGCCAGGAGTGTGCCTCTTAGCTCAAGTAGACACGAGAGACTAAACGGGCAGCTTCTGTCCGGAGGTGAGATGAGAAGTCAGAGAAGGTTAGGAGCTGGTTGAATGGACATGGGGAATCAGGGGTGGAAAGGAGGAGTGTGCTGTCACAGTATGGGGAGAACAATTAGGGTCACATAACAATGTATGTACAAATTTTTGTATGGGAGACTAACTTGAAATGTAAACTTCATTTAAACTACAACAATTAAACAAACAAACAAACAAAAAAAACTCAGACCGAAAAAAAAAAAAGAATCTTTTCTAGTTATAACCTATGGTTTTAGACCAGCCTCTGAGACCTTCTGGAATCTGACCGATTCTGGGCTGAACTGGGATGCTGTCAAAGGCACCCCATGGAAGGCCACTCAATCGTATGAGACGGCCTCTGGCTACAGCTGGTTGAAAACCACCGGTGGACACCATCTTGGGAGCCATCCTCTGCAAACTATCCCCTTGGGCTGCTCTTTAAAATGCCTTCTTAGTCTCAGGGTTTCCTTCCTCATCTTTCTCACAGGAGGCCCTTATAGTCCCTTCCTAATGGGTTTAAGTGTAGGGATAATGAAGAAAAAGAAAACATGCTTGACAAACCCCATCCTCCTCGTCCGAAGCCCTAACACACCTTCTCTGCTTCCCTAACTCATTTTCTATGGCGTTCTCACAGCCTCGCTGAGACTCTCCAACGCCCGGGTGAGCCCTCACATCCTGTAGGTGGAGCCTCTCGCTTTGTTTCCACACAGTTCATCTGGTCAGGCTTAGAGGTTACTGGTCCTCTCTGAACCTGCACGGACTGTGGGCCTCCAACATTGAGGGGGTTGGGGGAATAGGTGTCTGGGGGTCCTCACAAGGAGCCAGGGAAGCTGCTGGACATGTGCAAATGTTCTGCATCAGCCCACTAGTGACATAATGTCCTGCTTTTCAAACACCTGGGAAAGTCAGTTTCAGGTGAGTTCATTTTCATGGTGATGTCATCACACAAGAGTATAGGATCATTGTTCTCAGCCTTGGCTGCGCACAGCAATCACCTGGGTATTTAAAAATACCGATGCCTCGGTTCTACCCCCAGGGAGTCTGATCTAATTGGTCCAGAGTACAGTATACGGTTGGGGTTGAAAAACTCCCCTGGTGATTCTGCTCAGATAAGATTGAGAATCACTAGTTTAGGAAGTGAAGATCTGCAGGGCGTCTAAAGACTCAAATAGTGCGAATATCAGATACATTATACTTATTAGGGAAGGGGCTGGAACCAAAGAGGAAATGGGTCCCTCAATTGCCATCAGACTGCTTAGGAGGAATAACAACAAAAATTCAAAATAAAACCATCAGGTAGGCTACTACCTGAATTACAACCTTTTAGGCTAAGAAGAGGAAGAAAGGCCTGGTGATCTCCTTTGGAAAAATCAGCCAATGAAAACCCAATGGCTCACAATGGTACGATCCCATTGTGCATGGGGTCACCATGAGTCAAGGCAACTCAATGACAGCTAAGACATATACACACAGGCTAGGAAGAGCCCACTTCTGGCCTAGGATTTGTAAAGTATGTTGGTAAATGAGTAGAAGACAAGATTAATAGAAAAATGTTTTTACACTGGTGAGTACTGACAGTGAACTGACCTAATCCGTAATGTAATACAATTCTACTTCAGGAAGTTGATGTCTCTCCCACCCTTCCCCTTTCTCTAGTGACAGTTGTCTCCTCCTCCTTGAGTCTTGACTATTTTTACTATTCAGGAATCACTCTAAATATAATATTTCTCTACAAACTTCTTCAACATCCTTACAGGTTTCAAATAACTTCAAGTGTCTCAAAGGGGAAGAGTATCAGTATACTGCCAAAAAAGTACAGCCCATCTAGGGAGTTTTCCAGAGGAAAAAAGAACCGTAACTCAGTTCAAGAACCTCCGTCCCCTGCTCTTTTCCCCTTTTGCCCCACCCCATTCCAACACTCCCTTAAACAAGACTTTTCAATAAAGATATGATAGTGCTACATAGTTACTATAATTATTATCTTTTTTTTTTTTCCCTTAAGAATTGTGGTAGCATTTTTCTCCTTCTCTTGCCTTCAGTCTCACTGGGCTATTTTCAAATTCTCTGCATTCTTTTCCTTATAAGGAATATCTCTCCTTGATCTATCAGCGGCTCTTTTGAAAAAAGAGAAATAAGCGTCCTGCTGGAGAATTTAGGCGAGACAGGCATCCCCCATCTAGCCATCTATAAAGCAGACATCTGATCTACATTATACAAAACAAGCACAGGATTATACCTGTTCTGGGGTTTTTTTTTCTAAAGCCAGGTAGTTTATAACTGTTTTAGCTAAATCAGTGCTTCCCCAAGCCCCCTTTTCCGGTAACCTTTTTACTGAGAATTTCTTTTTGTCAAATTTTAAGTGTCGTATACCTGGATTTCTCATTTACAAAGAACACCCAGAGATACGCTTCAACCTTTTCATGCCACAAACAACCTTTATGATTTCAAGACCCTAGACCCTTGGGTAATTTGCATTTTACTCTCCTACAAAAAAAATTCCACACTTGCACTCGAAGTGGATCAACTTCTGGACACAGCTTTCTGAGCTCATAAGTTCTTGGGACTGTTACCAATTTCCCGGGGAATTCTTTCCTAATTGAGCCTCTAGTCTTAATTGGCTTCTAGAGTGGAAGCTAACAGGTGTGAAAAGAAGTCTGTCCTTTGGAAATCTAATGCGTGGCTTGATTTTACGTGGCAGACGAAGCAAGCGCTTCAGTTAAAAGATTCCAGAGGGCACTGAACAAAGTGCTTGGCTGAGCTTTTGCAGTGCGTGCATCACCCCTGAAACTATGTGGGGGTTGTCAGAGGTTGACAGGTGGGGGTGGGGTGAGCAGGAGGGGCAGGGGGCAGCTCGCTCCCTATACCATATAAAGCACTGAGCTATATATAACTCCCAGCTTACTTTCTGGATCCAGTGCCCTCAGACTGCAGACCCAAGCAAGTATCATCTTCCCAGGCAGGTCTTAAGGGCTGGATTAAGGCTTCCTTAGGAGCCCTGGTGGCACAGTGGTTAAGAACTCGGCTACTAACCAAAAGGCAGGCAGTTTGAATCTACCAGCCACTTCTTGGAAACCCCATGGGGCAGTTCTACTCTGTTGAATAGGGTGGCTATGAGTTGGAATCCACTCGACGACAGCGGGTTGCTTTTGGTTAGTGAGATAGAAGGCCTCAAGTCTCCTGGCTCCACCAGCAAGCTCAGCCTTCTAAGTAAAAGTACTGCCACGCCACGACTATAGTTTAGAGGCCAGGCCCTCTGTTCCCTGACTAGACCCACCACCTCAAACCGGGCCTTCGCAGCCCCCAGCGATGGCAAAGGAAAAAAAGTGAAGGAAACCAGGCTTTCTCTGTGTGCGCAAACCTTGGCGATGACACCTCAGGGGTTTTCTGCCACCAGGGAGGCAAGGTCCACCTCCAGAGTCCAATTTTAGCTGCTCTAGTCTCCCAGCGTCTCCACCCACCCACCTCCACCCCCAGGCGGGGAAAGTAGAGGGAGAAGAAGAAAGGCAGCGAGGATGAAATCTAAATGTGTGTGCTGAAGCAGTCGGAGGCGGCATCCATGCTCTGGGCCACGGCAGGGATGTGTGCAGGTGTCCAGCAGGAAGAGGTGCCCCTCCTCCATTGCTCTCCGGCCCCTGTGGTGCCCCTGGGTGGCCACAAGGGCAGGAGGTGAGGGAGGCAGTGTTTCGTGCACTTACGTCCGTGGCCTTTTTCTCAGCCAGCTCCAGCTTCTCTTGGGCATCTTTGAGAGCCTCGGAGTATTTGTCCAGTTCATCTTCAGTGCCCTTGAGTTTCTTTTGCAGCGCTACCAGCTCATCTTCCAGCTGGGAGTTGGCCGTGGGGGACGGGGAGGGGGGTGCAGCAGGCAGCGTGACGCAGGGGAGTGGTGTGGGTGCACAGAACCAGAAGGACAGGGACAGTGGGAAAGAGAGAGACGGGGCGGGGGGAGACAGGGAGGGGGAGAGAGCGAGAGAGAGAGACAGAGAGAGAGAGAGAGACAGAGTTAGCCTTTCGTGCGCCGTGCCGCGCCGCGCGCCCTGGGTACCTTGGCGGCGGCCTCGTCGGCGGCCAGGAGGCTGTCCTCTGCCTTGTGCATCTCCTCCAGCACCCGGTCCCGCTCGTCCTCCGACACCCGCAGCAGCTTCTCCTTGGCTGCGATGTCCTCCTCGAGCTGGTGGCAGCGGCGGGCGGGCGCGGGCGGCCGGCACGGACCGGGTGTTAGACACACAACACACGCGCGCCGGGTCAGGTGGGGCCGCTCGGGCTTGGGGCGCCGGCGAGTTGGGGCTCAGGGGACCCTAGGTAACCTCCTCTCGCTCCAGCTGGAGCCGCGCGCTGGCCCACCCCAGCACTCCCACCTCCCCCGGGGCGAGGCTCCTGCGAGGTCTCAGCGGGCTCGAGTCTACAACTTGGGGGCGCAGAAAAACGCCCGTCTCCCTGGCTCCGGACCGTCTCCTCCATTCTGTCCCATCTTTGTTCTTTGGAAACGACTCCACGACCCCCTCTTCTTCCCCCGAGTCTCCATCCCAGTTCAAGTTCCTCTAGTCCCCAGTCAAGAGTCCAGAAGAACTTCTAACACTTTCAGGACCTGACCTTCCCCCTTTCCCTCCCTCCCCCGCCCTTGCAACGCCTCGGGCCCGGGTCACCCTCCCCTGGCCCCCATCCAAGAGCTCCCCACTCCTGCGACTCAATGGCCTCCAGGACTGGAATTTACTTCGCGGCGACGGGAACGAGAGAAAGGACTAAAAAGTTAGAGTAAGGCCGAGCCTTGCTCTGCCCTTCTCCCTTCCCAGACGCGCGCCCCGGACCGCCCCGGGGTCTCCCGGTCTTGGGGTCGGCAGGAAGGAGGCGCCGCCGGGTGCTGGGGCGCGGGCAGCGGGGAGGCGCAAACCTGCTTGCTCCGGTCCTCCGCTGCCTTCTTATCCGCCTCCGCCTGCTCGGCTCGATCCAAGGCGTTCTCCTTGTCGAGCTTCAGCATCTGCATCTTCTTCTTGATGGCGTCCATGGTGGCGGCGGTGAGGGGCCCCGGGGCTGCGGCGGGACAGGGGGCGAGGCGAACGCGCGGTCCGGCGGCCGAGGCGGAGTGCGAGCGCCGAGCCGCCGGCTGCTCCCAGATATGTACTTTCCCAAGGGGGCGACCGCATTCCTCAAGACAGCCAATACTTTTTTGGAAAAGCTTTTTTCTCCGGCCCCTTTTCGCCCTCGCCTCCCTCCGCCCCTGCGCCCTCCCCTCTCCTCCCGCGGGGGCCGAGCGCCCATTCGCTGCCGCCTGCCGGCCTCCGGGTTGACGGTGTATATGACTATATATGGGGACCGGAGCCGCCGAGGCGGCAGGGCGAGGCCGCCCTGCTTCCAAACCTGCGCGCCAGGGAGAAGGCTCGGGGCCTCGCTGGGGCCGAGCCGGCCCTCACCTCTGCCCTCTGCCCTCCGCGCCCAGTCCTCCCCGGGTCCCCAGGCGAGCCCGCCCTGAGCGACGGGAGCGGGGGAGCGAGCCAGACAGTGGGTGCGCGTCGCCCGCTGAGCCGCCAGACCCTGGCGCCCTCGGCATAAGGCTCCCGGGGCCCCAGCAGTCGCCGCAGCCCGCGCCCAGGCCTGCGCGCTCCGGGCACCGACCTAGCGCCTCCCCGGCAGCTCTCAGCCCGCCGGGTGTCGTCCAGGGCGCTCACGGTCTGGAAACTCCGCTGGAGCGGAGAAAGGGAGAGCTGGGAGAAAGGCGGGGGAGCCGTGGCTAAGACTCTGTCTGCTGGTGCGCGTCAGAAACCCGGCGACACAATGATAGCACAGGGAATGTCTTCTGCGTGCCCTTCTGCCCGACGAGAGAGAAAGTCGAATACTTTAGGGGCACAGGACCCAGCTGGTTGGCTTAGGGGTGTGTGTGTGTGTGTTGAAGGCGGTAGTGGGAGTTGAAGGCGAACGTTGAGTTTAGACACAGGCAACTTGGTCTCTACTCTGTCACCAGCAGCTCTGTGAGCTTGATAAATAACCCAGCCTTTATGCTGCAGTTTCTTCATCTTTCAATCCTGGGGGTAGGTGACCCCTGAGGTCCCTCCAGATCTACCTTTTTATCATTTTTCATGCACTGATTTTAAGGAGTTGGCCTCTTTCCATGCTCAGGAGCCAGGCTGCCAAAAATGTGGGGTAAATGTCACCCCCGCTAAGTCATTGTATCCACAGCCCCAACTCCGAGGAGGGAATAGGCCCAGCTCAGCCTGTGAGCTCTGCTTGGAGGCAGAAGGACCTCCCCTTCCCCTCGTTGTTTCTAACTCCTCCCAGTCGGCCCTTCAGACTTCGTTTGTGAAAGGGGGGCTGCCCGAGGCCCCGCCTGAGACCTGGCTGAGGCAGAGCAGGTGAGGGTCTTGTTGACAGCGCTCACGGAACAATTCACAACCTGTACTACAAGGATACGGAATATTCCCCGGGCGGTGTCTGAGCAGAGCAGGCAAGCCAAACAACTTGTAAGTCCTTCAGAGAGCGGTCGAGTTCCCCTCTGGGATTTTATCAGATTTCCTCCACTAACCCAACTGCCCAGAAGAAAAAAAATACCCTGACCTAACGGCCAGAACGTGGGATCTGTGCGCACAGGGTCCGGGCTGCAAACAAAAGAAAATACCAAAAAACAAACAAACAAAAAAAAACCTGTTGCCCTTGAGTGGATTCCGACTCACAGCGACCCTATAGGACAGAGTAGAACTCCTCCATAGGGTTTCCAAGGAGTGGCTGGTGGAGTCGAACTGCCGACCTTTCGGTTAACCGCTGCGTTCTTAACCACTGTTCGTCAAAGCCCTTCCATCACCGCGTATCAACGCAGCCACTGGGGCACTGACAACAATGGAGGCCTGCGGTCAGTACACAGACATGGGGGCCACAGGAAGCTGACGCCCCATCTTGGGGCTGGGCAGAGGGGGCAAAAGCAGGGACTTGGGAGGTAGACTGTGAGATCCAAGCCTGGTCTGGCTACCTCCCTCCTTGCAATGTGGCCTTGGCCGTGTTACACTGTCTGTAAATCTCAGCTTCCCCTTCTCTAAAGTGGGGTGACAAATTCTTGTCTCTTAGGTTTGTTATAAGCATGAAAATGAGAGAAATGAAAGACATTTTGTCTAGCCCGTGGCTGCCTGAACGACAGTGAACAAGTCATTTTCCCTCTCTGGGCCTCAGTTTGCTCATCTGTAAAATGAGACAGTTGAACTAGAGAAAGTCCTCGAGCTTGAGGGACCATGTATTCCTGAGTTTTCTCGTCTCCACTGTGCCTAAGATAGGTGAGGAACTCATTACATTGTCCTTAATGAACCAGCGCTACAGATGATTCATTCAACAGGTTGTTACTGAGCACCTGCTGTATACCAGGGAGGCACTAGACTCTGGAATCCTAAAATGAGTAAGACACATCCTTGCTTTCCAGCTGCTCAGCACGAGCAGGGCTGTTAAGCATTCAGAGGAAGAAGAGAGAGAAGTTACCAGGCTGGAGCAGACAGAAAAAGTCTCTCTGAAAAGGTGGTGGCTTTTAAACTAATTCTGGAGGATGGGTAGCAGTTAGATAGAAACAAGGGGGATTGTATGGGCCAAGGAAAGAAAAGGGAATGTTTGATGGTGGTTGGATAGTAGGTTCATTTGGAGGTGAGCTGGGACATGAGACTGGAAAGGTGGGTTAGGCCCGTATGATGAAGAGCACTGAATTCCAGGCTCGGATGTTCAGACCTTCCTGTGTGGTTTGCAGCCATCCTTTTCTTGTCTCTCCACTTCTTCCCCCTGCCCCATTCGCCGAGGGCTGTACTCAGAAGTCAATGCTTGTGGCGTCTACATGTGGAAATGAAGCTGTACAGACCAGGTTTTAAAATCGCTTGGTACACACCACTGATCACCAGATTGGTGGGTTAACATGGCAAGGCCCTGGATTGAATCATTTCCATTTTTCACCCCTGTGGAGATCCTGCCCCATGGATAGCCTGACAACCAGGCCTGACCCAGCTTCACGGACCATGCAACCCATGACCTCCCTGTCGTCAAGGACTAACCAACCGGTTGCTGTCAAGCTGATTCCGACTCATGGTAACCCCATGTGTTACGGAGTAGAACTGCATGCACTCCATAGGGGTTTCAAGGCTGTGACTGTCCGGAAGCAGATCACCAGGCCTTTCTTCCGAGGTGGCTCTGGGTGGGTTCAGACTGCCAACCTTTCAGTTAGTAGCTGCGTGCTTTTGCCACCCAGGGACTCCTTCATCAAGGCCTAGGACAAGTGAAACACCATGACGTTAACTCGAATTGTTTTGTACTGAACATGCCTCACAGTCCCTGGCCTTTTATTCCCTCTGCTGGGGTGAGGGGTGGGTTGGACAGTGATGTGCTATAGTGTGTATCTCAGCTCCCCAGCTGATTGGCCAAGACTCAGGGCAGAGCCACAGGCTAACCAGGGCCCTGGTGTTGTGGCCTGTCTGAGCTGGGCCACTCAGCTTCTTTCTTGCTGCAGTGTGAAGTAAGGCAGGTGGCAAAGACCAATCAGTTAACTGTGGGTGCTGAAACAAGAAGCGTTCACAGTGTTGGGCTGGAGATACCATGTGTGAGGGCTATCAAGGACATTCACGAATATTTGGGTTCTCTCTCCAGTTGGGTTCTTGGCAGGATTGCCCTCTCCCACCCAATTAAATTGTTGTTGTTAGGTGCTGTCAAGTTGGTTCCGACTCATAGTGACCCGATATACCACGGAACAAAACACTGCCCCGGTCCTGCGCCATCCTCACAATTGTGGCTATGTTTGAGCCGATTGTTGGAGCCACTGTGTGAGTCCGTCTCATTGAGGGTCTTTCTCTTTTTCAGTGCTTTGGTCAAGGGAATGTGAGAAGATGTGACTTAGGGTGCCTCACCTCATTCACTTTTCAAGATTGTGGCTTCTCCGTCATCCTGGGTTCCCAAGTGACTATGTTACATAACCCTTGATGGACATGTAGCAAGATTGAGATATAAACGTTTGTTGTTTTAGGCCACTGAGAGCTGGAGGTTGAGGCATAACTAGCTTCTCCTGACTAATACACCACAACGGGCTATGTATTATCTAAGTTGTGAGGAAGCAGAGAAGTCTGGTTATAGAAAAAGGAGAATGGAGCAGACATATCAAGATAAACAGAAGCACCATGGAGGGGAAGAGACTAGGAGAATATGACCGAGTTTCAGTTCCGGGAGTCCTTATAATAACCCTTTTTATTTCCGGAGGTTACTTGAAAGAGTCTCTGTTCCTCAGAAGTAAAAAAGCTGACCAAATCATGGTGGTGTGGAAGCCTGCAGGTCTGTCTTAGACAGGGTTCTCTAGAGAAACAGAACCAGTAAGATATATATAATTTTTTTTTTTTTTTAAGGAATTGGTCATGTGATTGTGGAAGTCTGGCAAGTTCAAAATCTGTAGGTCAGGCACAGGCTGGAGATTCCTGTAGGTTTGTGTCCCAAACTCTGTAGGTCAGGCAATGGGAAGAGTGAAGAGAGCGGGAGTTCTGGAAAAATGTCGGCTTATAGTCTGGAGGCAGAACACACCGTAGGGAAAACTCCCTTTTTACTCTTAAGGCCTTCAACTTCAACTTAAGGCGCTCTGATTTCATCACACGTGACCACAGTGAAACCTGTCGCAGCCGGAACCTGACAGGACCGCCTTGTTTCTCTGGGTCTTGTAAGTTTTCCGCCTTTGACAGGGTGCAGCCTTACCACTTTTCTATCATTGCCTATCAGTGGAAAATATTTGAGTTTTCCTTCTCGGTCAGGTTCCCACTGTACACGGGTTCCAGTTTTCGCGGTTGTACTGTATTTCATAACAGTATCTTGACAAGTGTTGAACCCAACAACTGGGCACCATAGCCCAGCCAAGTTGACATACAGAATTAACCATCGCAACATCTTTGGCCCAGAGCGTCTTTGTGAACACCAAGAAAGTGCCCTGAATTTCCCAATTTCTCTCGTGCTTGGCATTCAGTAAGTTCTGAACAAGCATTTGTTGAATGAATATTTATTGGATATTGGCAAAACAAGGAAGGAGGAGAAACAGTAGCCAGAAAGGAAAGTAACAAAACTAGGCTCAAAAGACCTTATTGAAATTCAAAGTATGGGCTCTTATTTCATCTGAGGAATGAAGTAAATATTGTGACAGGGCAGGACAAATATCCCACAAGCATTTATTGAACACCTTCTGTATACTGGGCATTTAAGGTTTATGGGATAGAAGAAAGTGGATAAGAGATGTAGGTCTTTTTCTCTAGGAAAAGTGTCTATGTGTGATGCTAGGTAAAACTCAATCCTGGGGGCCATTTAATGTGTTTTTCCAGCCATGTTACCGTCGTCCCAAGTGCTGCCTGAGGCCCCCTGTAGCTGTGAGGCTCGCGTATCTCAGGTTTTCCAGGAGAGATTTAATACTAAGTGCACTGTTTCTTTTCCCCACTGCTTCTTTCCCCCCATAAAACACCAGTACTCAGCATACTACATTCCCCAACATTTGGTTAGAAAACACGAGCATAGCTTAATGTGACATCTTTGACAGAAGCACTCGCTTGAATATGCACAACGGGGTTTGTTTAATAAAAAAACAAATAACCTCATTACCTGATAGTCACACCTTATTTAACAGCAATAGCTCTACCTGTGACAGGATTCCCTCAGAATCAACGGTGCTGACTCAAGCAATTAAGGGAAAGTGAAGAACGTTATAATGAAACTGAGAGACAATTGCTTCTTTCACTGGGCTTTGGAATGCAACGCGTTATGCTCCCGTCTCATTGTCCCACAGAACAAGATACAGCATGCTCTCCTCATACACAAGGGTTTTGTGACACTACCATCAAGGACCCGTGGAAAATAAGCTGTGCTTCCAGAGAGGGTTTGGTGCTCTGGGAAAGGTCTTTAGTTCTTGTGGATGTTCTTCTCCTCTTCATTGGTTAGTAACACACAGCTAGTCCTGATGGAGCTGAGAGACTCCTGAGTGCATGGGCTACCCGGAGGGTGTGCATGGCAATGAAATATTCTCCCAGTACAATACGAGGCATATGAGTTTTCCTGCCTTACGTCTTATCTTCTATCTTTTCAACAGCAGCAGCAGCAGCTATGTCTAGGTTCAGTCAAGTCAGATTTGTGGTAAAATTTAGCTGTCTCAGGAAAAACAATATTCCCTTATGTATGCAGAGTTAAAAAGCACTTTCAAGTCCATTAGCTCACTTGATCTTCACAACCTCATAGGACAGCATCAGCATGAACGCTATTATTCCCACTCTGTAGTTCAGAAACAACCACTAGGCTGCCAATTTGTTGGACTGTGGTGGCTTGCCTGTTGCTATGATGCCAGAAGCTCTGCCACTGTTATTTCAAATACCAGCAGAGTCACCCATGGTGGACAGGTTTCAGCAGAGTTTCCAGACTAAGACAGACTAGGAAGAAAGGCCTGATGATCTACCTCTGAAAATTAGTCAGTGAAAATCCTGTGGATCACAAAAGAATATTGTCCAACACAGTACTGGAAGATGAGCCCCCTAGGTTAGAAGGCACTCAAAATACACAGTGGCATCAACAACGGACTCAAACAAGTCAATGATCGTGGAGGTGGTGCAGGACCGGGCAATGTCTGTTCTGTCATACGTATGGTTGGCATGGTTGGCACTGAGTCAGAGCTGCCTTGATGGCAACTGACAGCAACAACAATAGATTAGAAAACTAGGAGCAGTCACTGGTTAAAGATCACCCAGCTGGGAGGTGAAGTGCAAGAAGAGGAACCCAGACATCCCTGAGCCCAGCAACTGCGCTCTCTTCGTTAACCAGCCCCAGCCTGTTTTTATGTTCATATTCGATTTCATAATTAAAGGCAGCACATTATCATGTAAAGACAAAGAGGAGGAGTCTTTTCTACAAATGAAACATCATTAAATCTTGATGCTAATGAGGCTGAGACTGAAGGGGTGGCTTATCCCACACGGGCCAGTGAAGGGGTGGCTTATCCCACACGGGCCAGCTCAGTTACCCACCTAAAGCCACCCACACACTCTTGGCTGCATTAAATCTTGATGCTAATGAGGCTGAGACTGAAGGGGTGGCTTATCCCACACGGGCCAGTGAAGGGGTGGCTTATCCCACACGGGCCAGCTCAGTTACCCACCTAAAGCCACCCACACACTCTTGGCTGATGGGAGAACCTGGTGAGAATGTGTGGTTGGGCCAAGGAAACCTTTTCCTACTCTTGTATTTATGGCCCGACATGGGGCAGTAAGGACATCTTCATGCAGTTAAAAAGGCAGGAACATTAATTTTTTTCAGTAGCTGCCAGGGAGAGTCTGTGGTAGTCATTGGAAATCTACACTTGCTTCTCTCAAAACCCTTGGGCTGGCAAAGGAATGAGCCACCAGGTCAATTCAGGCAGTATTTTTGGGGAAAAAAATGAAGACAAAATACTTGGTCAGGACAGCATCTAGTGTCTTCTCAAGCCAAGGACTGTGAGAAATGAAAGTATCCACGGCGTCTGTAGTCCAGAAACGTGAGCCAGCCTCAGGGGCCACCTCTAAGCTTTGGAATGGTTTTCATCATTATTTCCCAGCAAACCCTGCATTCTTTTCATACTGAATGCCACCTGTTCATTTTTATATTTTTATACTTGGTTCTCAAGTTTCCACTGATGTCCTTAACAGGAACATATGTGAAAGTGACCTCTGCAATCTCCGGAATGGCAAGTAGAGCTCCACGCTTACTCTCAAACAGTGAAACTTGATTGAAAAACGTCCGTGGATGTGGATTACCCAGGCGTTCTGGCTCTAATTGACGCCTATCTATGACTCACTGGCTGCCGTGTTAGGTAAATTCAAAACTGGATTTCTAAAGTTTTGTTCCTGTGCCTCTGCACAACAGATTTTCCGTAGACATTATTTGGCTTGGTTGTCTATGAGTTCTTTTTTTTTTAAAATTGTACTTTAGATGAAGTTTTACAGACTGTCTTAGTCATCTGGTGCTGCTATAACAGAAATACCACAAGTGGATGCTCTAACAAACAGACGTTTATTCTTTCACTGTCTAGTAGCCTAGAAGTCCAAATTCAGGGCACCAGCTCTAGGGAAAGTCTTTCTCTCTCTCCTTGTCATCAATTTTCCCTTGGTCTAGGAGCTTCTCCTCACAGGAACCTCAGGTCCAAAGGATGCACTCTGCTCCCTGCGCTGCTTTCTCGGTGGTATGACATCCCCCACTCTCTGCTCACTTCCCTTTCCTTTTATCTCTTGTAAGATAAAAGGTGATGTGGGCCACACCCCAGGAAAATTCCAGTGGATCAAGGATGTGACCTGAGTAAGAGTGTTACATCCCACCCTAATCCTCTTTAACATAATCTAATCTTGCCCCGTTAACCACAGGCAGAAATTAGGATTTACAACACATAGGAAAATTACATCAATCACAAAGTGGGGGACATCCATACAATACTGGGATCATGGCCTAACCAAGTTGACACCTATTTCTGGGGGACACAGTTCAATCCATGACACAGAGCAAACGAGTTTCTCATTAAACAATTAATACACATATTGTTTTGTGACCTTGGTTGCCAACCCCACGACATGTCAGCACTCTCCCCTTCTCAACCTTGAGTTCTCCATTACCAGCTTTCCTGTCCCCTCCTGCCTACTCATCCTTGCCCCTGGGCTGGAGTGCCCATTTAGCCTCGTTTTGTTTTATGGGCCTGTCCAATCTTTGGCTGAGGGGTGAACCTCAGGAGTGACTTCATTACTGAGCTATAAGGGTATCTGGGGGCCATACTCTCAGGATTTCTCCAGTCTCTGTCAGACCAGTAAGTCTGATCTTTTTGGTGGTCTGTGAGTTTTAAGCATAGGTTACTGGAAATAGGCAGTGGACTTCCTTTTAATTATCCTTTCTTGGTTGACTAGGAAAATTCTCCACAGGCGCTTACTACTACTGGGACCCTGGGTTCTCTTTAAGAGAGCTTATTTTCTCTGGGTTTAATGGACATTACTATTCCTCAGTGGAAATGCTTCTTCCAGTGGACCATTTCCACCTCAGTAACTTCAGTGGAGAAGGACACCAGACCTTTCTTACTGCTTGAGGCTGAGGAAACTCTGTTCTTTTTCTGAGGTCCTGCTACTTGAGGAGGGAGCTCCGGGCTGCCGGCAGAGTTCCAGAAGAGGCTGGGTATTTTTAGCATAGGCTTCTTCACTTCCCAGCACCTGCCGTGCTCTGTAACCCACGGGGCTACTTAAATGCCAGTGAGATGACTGAGGACAAGGCAGCCTGAGCTAATGTCCTAAAATATCACCCAAGGGAGCCTTTTCTTGTGGGAACCATTTTGTTTTTAGCCCTTCTGCTCTCCTCATTCCTCCATGAACTGTGGGGCTGTTACAGACCCTGGCTGAGATGGGTGACATCCACCCTGGGGAGAGGTTAGAGAGAACTGCTAGGTCTGCCTCGTGTGATGCCAACCAGCTATAGCTGTGATGGTGCCACCTTTGGCTCCCACCTTTAATCTCTCCCTCTACTGGTCATATCAGATGGCGGTAACAAGAGAATATCTTCACATATTTTCCTGAAGCAGAATCCTCTTTAGATATTCATGAAAATATGTGAAGAAGAGTGACAAAGTTCAGCTAATGTTCTAGATCAGATGATGATAACGGCAATGCCAACCCCTTTCTCACAGCAGATATAACCCACTGAACTCATTATCCTTTAAAGATGGCACAAGCTAGAAATAGAAATATGTTCTCAAGAAGCCCGGATTCATTTGTGGAGGACAGATGCATCATGGGTCAAGAGGGACAGATGCATCATGGGTCATGAAGGACAGATGCATCATGGGTCATGAAGGATGTTGAGAATGTCTTAGGATATTTCTAATCCTGGAGTCTGACATCAGCCCACCCTCTGCACAGCATTCCTTGGTGCCACTGTCAGAGATGCAGTACGGGGCTGATTAACTCGAGAGCTGACCCAATGTGGAAGTTCTTAGATGCTTCTGCTGATTTCTCTGGTTACTCTATATTCTCCCAAATACCATGTAAGGCCTGGTTATGAAGTCAAGAGCTTATTTTAAAAGGAAGTGAACCAGAAGTTAAATACTGAAATAGGTCAGTAGTTCAAATCCACCATTCCTTGGAAACCCTACGGGGCAGTTCTACTCTGTTCTATAGGGTCGCTATGAGTTGGAATCCACTTGACAGCAATAGGTTTGGTTTTTTTGTTTTAGAGGAAGGAAAATCCACTTTGGTATTTATGTTAGACAAAGGAGCACAGCAATTAAAAATTAACTAAAACAGAAAGTGGTTGATCTCCTTCAGTACCTAATATGTGTCAGGGGTAACACTGGGCATCAGAAATTTAAAAATGAACAACTCAGAATTCTGGCCATCCACGAGAGCCTTTATTTCTCAGTCACTGCTTGTGGCAAACTCAAGTTTCAAACTACCCTCTGGAACTGCTGTGAGCGCTGGTTTACAAGCCACCCAATAAAATTAGTTTCATTACTTTCCCATCTTGTGTTTGGACCAAAAGCAACATGCTTCCAGCTTGAGCACTTATCAAATTTGCCACACCTGGCTTCTGACGACTTAACGAATGTTTCCAAAACTCCAGCCTACCTTCAAAGGGTAAAGATTTGCCTCATGAGGCAGATTCAAAAGAAATTTCTACAGAGTCTAAAGAAATAGAACCTCCAAAGGTGGATTTCAAAAATACTCGTGGAAAAAAAATACAAATAAAAAAGCATACACCAAAGTGTTAATGGTCAATGTTTGGGATTATAGTGGTGTGATCTCAAGTTTTTCAGAAATACATTCTGTATTTTCCAAAGTTTCGGAAACGACCATGTTTTACTTTTGTAATAAGAAGAGAATCAATAAATGTTGACGAAAAACTGTAAGCATCAGCAACGGTGCTTTATACGTAAATATGAAGCCTCCCAAAGAGACAGTATTGGAAGGGCTAGTGCTTACAGCTCTGGATTACCTGGTAGGTTACTCATCATATTCCGGCACGCTATTTCACAATCACAGGCTATTTGTGTACCTGTCTTAACGCCTCTCCTCGAAGGAACACTCCTTGAGCACTGTCCCTCACCCCACCAGCACCCAGGTTAGGACTTCCACTGACTAACAATACAAATAATAATAGCAGCAGACTGTCACACAATGGGTACTCTGTGCCAGGCACCATTCTAAGTGTTCTAGAAAAATCAACTCTCATAACCTTCATGGGGGTAGTGGTGGTTCGGTGGTAGAATGCTTGCCTTTTCTGTAGGAGACCTGGGTTTGATTCCTGGCCAGTGCCCCTCATGGGTGGCTGCCACTCGTTTGTCAGGGGACTGGAACCCAATTTAGACAGGTACTGGGGTTCGTGTTCTTAACCACTAGGCTATATCAACTCTCACAAACGCCTGCTGGGGGTAGGCAGCCGACGCAGGCTGACGGAGTGAACGAATGTTTACTGTGTGCATTTAAAGCAGCCGTGGTATCCTGTAGTTACACATCGTCTTTAACAGGCTTAGGAAAGTCAGTAGCAAGTATCTTCTCAGCTAAGAGAAGAGAGAGAGCAGGTTGCCCTGTTTTCACCTTGCTCACTCTCCTTCAGCCTTGGAGTCTGAGCGAGGATGGTGACTTCATGGCTGGGAATGGCCACTTCCCCCACGTGTGTGGTCAGCCCGGCAGCCAGGACTCGTGTCCTCTCCCCGGGGCAGCGGCCTGGCCTGTGACTTCTCAGTCATCAGCCAACCTCCTCCAAGGTTGAGTGAGTGCACGCGGTCGCGCTCTGGGTTCCTGGGTGAGGAACCGAGGGGTTACAGGGAGCCCAACAGAGGTTTACTCCTCGGGGTGGTTGTTCTTCTTGGAGCTTGCTGAGCTGGTGTACTCTGGAGTCCTGGTATCACCAGAGAGACACAGAAGCCCTGAGAAGTCACAGCCTGGTCACTGAGCACACCTGATCCAGTGTGTAGCCTGGTCACACAAGCTCTCCTGTCCAACCCGACACCAAGTGGTCCAGTTCGGAGGTCAAGACCTTGTTTGGAGGAAAATGTGTTCTTGGGCTTTGGAGTCTGAATTGGGTGAAGGCCCTTTATCTTTCCCAGCCTCAGTTTCTCTGTTAGTAATAGGATAAGAATACCTACCTCATAAAATGTTTAGGGGGATAACAAGTCTACAGTGTCTGTCACTTCCCCTCCAACAATCATATATGGAAAAATGATCAGCAAATTATCTCCTATCTACCCCCACGGAGCCCTGATGGCATAGTGGTTAAGAGCTCAGCTGCTGATCAAAATGTCGGCATTCAAATCCACCCGTTGCTCCTTGGAAACCTTATGGGGCAATTCTGCTCTATCCTATAGGATCGCTATGAATCAGAATTGGATCGACGACACCCAACAACAACAACAACATCTACCCCTTGAAACAAACGATCTCATTTGTCTCGCTAACAGGCATGTCTTCAGTATAAGCCAGTGATTAGCAAAACTGATTATTTCCTGACTTATATTTCACACAAGGGAGTAGGTACAAACTACTGTCCTTGTACCATTCTGAGGAATTGGAAAGTACTATTTTAAAAGCACGGGCTTTGGAATTAGACCAACCTGATTTTGCCACTTATTAACTGTGTGATCTTAGCCAATCACTAAGTCTCTCTGAACCTCAGCTTCCTCATCTGAAAAATGGGGACAATAACAGCACCCACTTCACTGGGTTGTTGTGATAATTGAGTTGTTTAATGTATGAAAGCCACAGTGTCCGCCACGTAGAAAGTGTTCAATAAATACTACTCTGACAATTATCACACAGTTATCTAAAGGTTCAAGGCATGTGCACACACACATATGTGCCGTGTGTATATACAAAACATTCGCCCAAACACCTTGTAAGCACACCACCTGGGCCTGACTTCTTGGCCACGAGCTTGACTCCCTTTCTCACCAAATTTTTCTCAGAACACCAGCTGCCCTTTGGTGATTTGGGCCATGATTCCTATTCCTTTCCAAGCCACTTTGCTTATTTTAAGCCAATTATCACTTGCATGAAAATGCTAGAGAAGGGGACTTGAAGTCCTGCTCAGGACTTTATCAGATGGACTCTGGGGGCAAGGAAAACCCTGGTCCCTTGTTGTTGTTTTTTTTTTTTTTAGCTTTTTATCAACATATAACATCCATACTGAGATGTGCGTATAGCATATGCATACAGCTTATTGAATTTTCACAAAATTAACACGCCCGTGTAACCAGCACCCAGATAGGGATCAGAACATTCCCAGCACCTGAACCCCCTTATGCCGTACGCCCCCTTAGACAGGATACTTCCACTGTATTGACTTCTGACACCATAGATTAGTTTTACTCCTGTTTTTGAAACTTACATAAATCTAGCCCCTGGTTTTGAGCAAGTTGGGCTGTTTCTCCCCCAAATCTAAACTGTGATTAGGTCCCCACCTGACTTGGTTGTTAATTCAAGTATTCAACAAACTTGTATTCAGCAGGAGCTCTGTGCAAGGCACTGTGTTAATTAACTAAAGCGAGGAGGCCAAGGAAGTCCAGCGTCTCGGGAGTGCGTTTTGCAGTGTTCCCCACGTGGGACGTCCTCCCTGACCTCACTGTCTCCAATGAGCTACAGGTTTCCCACACTCTCCCTTCTTCTCTGCCTTCTACTCCATATGTACAGTGAAACCTGTGAAAGCCGGAATGTGATGGGGCTGCTTTATTTTTCCAGGTCTCAAAAATTTTCCTCCTTTGACAGCTTGCAGTCTTACCACTTTTCTATTGCTTGTTTTGGTGGAAAATGTCTGAATTTTCCTTCTCTGACAGGTTTCCGCCTTACACAGGTCCCACCTTTCACCGGTTTTACTGTCTATCCTATCCCATTCGCTTTTCTGGTCAAGATCCCAGCCGTGGAGTCAATTCTGACTCACAGTGACCCAACAGGACAGAGCAGAAATGCCCCAGAGGATTTCCAAGGGTGTAATCTTTATGGAAGCAGATGCCACATCTTTCTCCCTTGGATCGCCCTGTGGGTTCGAACTGCCGACCCTTCCGTTAGCAGCCGAGCTCTTAACTGCTGCTCCTCCAGGGCTCCTGAGTGCCAGTGGTTACTGCCCAGCATATCTGATTTCCATTTCCAGAATTCCGGGAGAGAGAACTTGGTTGGCCTGGCTTCGTCCGTTCTTGGCCATGTGAACCGTGGCTGGAGGGCTTAGGTACACACGGTGACAAAGCAGAACCCACCCGTGAAAAGAGGACGCTCCACTGAGAGAGGGGGAGGGGCGTGGATTGGAGGTTTGCATCAAGGGTGTTGCTCAGAACTGGCCTCTTCCAGCTCCGATAGTCTGATTTCCTTTTCTTCTCAAACGCAGACCCAAAGTCTAAATTGGTTGGTTGCTCACCCTCTATCCCCAAGTTTGAGCTAAAGCAGTTAGATGACGTGCATCACGGAGGATTAGGGCCAATGCGCCCCGAACCGCCATCTGAGGCACATTTCCGGCGCCCACGCAATGGCCTGCCACTCAGGAAGGCGTATTTTCACCTGACTCTGGAGATTAGCATGGCTTTGTAGACGCACACGTTCTACAGCCTCTCCTCTGAGGGAGGGACCTGGCTCCTGAAAACTAATTTCCTGGACACAGGGACTGCCAACTGTTTATGATTATTATTATTGCAGAGCATTGGAATTCCTTCCCAGGTTCCACAAGTCACCCATGTGGAAGGCGTTTTTGCAACGGCATCCGGAATCCCACACAACCTCGTGGTCAGAGAGAAGTGCAGCATGCTGGGTGTATGGTCCACGCCCTGCATCTGACCTGTGCCTGGGCAGAGCTGGAAGCGGGGACCTGTGCTAAGCTTGCTTTATATATATGCTGTCATTTAACCCCCACTGCAAGTCCAACAGGGAAACACTATTACTGCCACCCATTTTTCTGGATGTGCAAATTGAGGTGGAGAGAGGTTAAGTATAACACAAGCAAAGCCCATTATCATTATCAAATACTCTCCTATCATCTCCCCTCATCCTCACGAAACCCCATTTTACAGATGAGCTTACTGTGGCTCGGTTTCCTAGTTCTGCAGAGCTCATAAATGGCAGACCCAGAGCACAGACTCAGAACTCTGATCCCTATGTCAAATCCTCAAATAACTGTAATAAGAAGCAGAGGGGGATGACTGCCTTTAGCTGATCCAGGTGAAACTCTCTGATGTTTCTGCCAAAGGCAAGCTCATATACAGATGGAGACAGCTGGGGAGGATTTCAAGGAGGAGGTGATATTAGACCTCATTCTTGTAGGCTGGGCGAAAAGTAAAAGCAGTTGCCGATGAGTCGACTCTGACGCATGGCAACCCAATGTGTGTCAGAGTAGAACTGTGCTCTTAGGGTTTTCGATGGCTGATTTTTCAGAAGAAGATTGCCAGGCCTTTCTTCTGAGGTGCCTCTAGGTGGACTCAAACACTGATCTTTTGGTTAGCAGCCAAGCACATTAACCGTTTGCACCACCCAGAGGCTCTAGGCAGTAACTGGACAAGCATAATTCGAAGGAAGGGCATTCCAGGAGGGGGGACCGACGTGAGCAAAAGCCTGGGTGGGTGTGTGTATCTGGGGAAGAGCGGGAAGACAGCTGATGGGCTGGGAAGATGATGGGGCAGAGGGTGAGATGAGGCTGGAAAGCTGTGGGCCTTGCACGTGGGCTATGGTGATTGTCCTCTTGACAGTTTGGGACAGAGGGGGCAGTGGGTCAACAACCCACAGGAGGTATCTGTGACCTCAAAATCTTCTGATGGCCATTTCCTCAGCTTCGCGGGGTGCATGGGGTTAGGGACAACAGAGGTAGGCTGGAGTGCCATGTTACTTACAAGGGCTAGGCAAGTCCAGCAACTTTCCTAAAAGAAGGGACAATAAAACTTCCATAGTGCATTACAGAGTCAGATGTCCCACTAAGGAAGAGTCCGATTGTGTGTGTGCAAAGGTTGTAGTCAGGGAGGGTAGGGAGCCAGCCAACCAGAGACTAAGAGCTGGGCATGGCCTCCAGTGGGAGTCACATTCTGTCACTTTTATCATATTCTATTGGTCCCGCAGGTCAGCCCCGATTAAAAAAAAAAAAAAACTACCCACCCAAAACACCCCTAACCCATTGCCGTTGAATCAATTCCGACTCATAGCAACCCTATAGGACAGAGTAGAACTGCCCCATAGGGTTTCCAAGACTAGACATCTTTCTGGAAGCAGACTGCCACATCTTTCTCCTGCGGAGTGGCTGGTGGGTTCAAACCGCCAACCTTTCGGTTAGCAGCCCAGTGCCTAACCACTGCGCCACCAGGGCTCCTCGGGAGAAGACTACAGAAGGGCATAAATAATAGGAGGGCAAGGATCGCTGGGAGCCATATCGGAGACTACCTACCACACCAAAGAACCACCCAGCCTAAAGTCCAGGAAGAAAATAAATTTTATCTATTAACAACATAGTATCTGTTTATTGTTCTAGCTCCAGTAGCAGCGCCTAGTACATGGTAGGTGCTGGATAAGTATTTAGTGGATGGAATGATGGAGTGAGCAATATATATTTCCTTCCAGAGGTGCTTTTTACAAACAATAGTTTGTAAAGTACTGTTCCAGACCTTGCACAATTTGATTCTCACCCCTGTGAGGTAGACACAGCTAGTATTAGTAATTCTACTTCAGAGCAGAATAAACATATCCTCAGATATGTAAAGCAATGTGCGAAGTCACGTAGCCTGAGTCTGATGCTGTTTCCCCCAATTCTCCTCCCATCACATGAGTATGCCG
>NW_004443966.1:8723231-8731811 GCF_000243295.1 Trichechus manatus latirostris | reverse complement strand
GATCCATGCTACAACATGAATGGACCTTGAAAACATTGCTCTGAGTGGAGTCAGTCATTCACAAAAGGACAGATACTGCATGATCCCACTCACGTGAAGTGTCTAGAATAGGCAAATGTATAGAGATAAAAGGTTATTAGTGGTGACTAGGGGAGGGAGGGAGGGGAAAAGGGAAGTCAGTGTTTAGGAAGCATTGATCATCTGTTTATGGTGACAGAAAACTTGTCAATGGACAATGGTAATGGTGGCAAAACACTATTAATGTAATTGGTGTCACTGAATTGTACACATAAATGAAGTTGAATTGGCAAATGTTGTGTTATATATATATTTTACAACAATAATAAAAAACATTGAAACAAAAACAAATTTCAAAGCAGGAATTCATTGAAAGGAAGAGGTAAATTTTCAAGCTAGCTAATACGTAGGGTCTTGGGCTGTTGATAATCTTGAGCCTAGGGAGGGGCTCAGCTGGGTGGGTGGAGGCCTCCCCCAGAAAACACTTTCCCATCTGAACCCAGGGTCTGTGGGGCCCAGCTCCTAACAGTCTTGCCCAGCCAGGAGACCCCAGTGAGCGGGGGCTTGTCTGCAGGCTCATGACCACCCAGCTCCTCCTGTGACCCACGCGACCCAGCCTCTCTCTAATGAGCCAATTAGAAGTTCTTTGACATGAGCGAATAAAAAGAAACATTCTGTGGTTATTTAAATAAATATCTGCTCCCCCTGACTCCTCTATCTTTCTTCGGTTTCAGAAGACCCTTTGTCTCTGGATTCGTCCAGCTGAAGTTATTTTTCTTAACCTCTGTAAGAAGAATTTTCCGTTTTTTTTTTTTTTCCAACAAGAAAATAACTCTTGGGCCAAAGGAACTGTGAAAATGTTTAGTCTTCAGAAAGGCATGCAGACTCTCAGGGTGGCGGGATCCCTGCAACCCGACTTCGGAGAGTGCCGCTGTGTCACTGTGAAATAACCTCTCTTGCTCTCCCTCGCGCCCCCAGCATCGCACTTCTGGCCCCCACAATTGACAACAACTGTCCTCTGGTGTGTCATGGGAAATCTGTGGGAGCAGGGCGTTGCTGGAACAGCACGCAGTCAACTGAATAGCTCATGTGGAGCCAGAGAATGGGTGCTGGACTTGGAGCCTGGAGACCTGGCTCTAGTTCTCTTGCTGGGTGGTTTCCTGTCGTTGTGCCTCAGTTTCCTCAACTGTGAAAAGAGCGTGATGAACTAGATGGTCTCCTATCTAGGTTTAATGATTTATATAAGTCACCCTGGAAGGGGGCAGGGTGAAGGTAGGATGAGGGTGAGGAGAATGGCGCGTGTACGGTAACTTACATGAAGTGCTGAAGAAAGTGGGGGGAAATGACCTTATTTTAAAAATGTATACTCCTACTAGTGAACGTATCATGCCAGACCACTGGACGGCAGGGTAACTTGGAGCGGGGGAAGCAGGGATTGTGATCACCAGAGAAACGTTGACAAGAACCTGGCTCAAGAGGACAGTAGCTGAAGCTATCCGTCATGGCAGTTCAGGAGAGAGAGGCCAGGGGAATAGTTAGGTACCAGGAGATAGTCAGAAGGCCGAGGTCAAAACAAGACAGCGGAAGTAAGTGGGCAGCACACATTAAAAAACAAACAAACAGAACAAACAGTTGCCGTCGAATTGACTCTGACTCACGGCAACCTCACGTGTGTCTGAGTAGAACTGTGCCCCGTAGAGTTTTCAATGGCTGATTTTTTTGGAAGTAGATCTTCAGGCCTTTCTTCCAGGGTGCCTCTTGGTGGACTGAAACCTCCACCCTTTCGGTTAGCAGCTGAGCTCATTAACCCTTTGCACTACCGGGGGCAGCCATATAGCAGCAGCTAAGAGAGCCTGCACCCGAGGCCCCTCCTGTCCCAGCCAGGACGTCTCTTCCGTGCCTCCTGCTGAGCCAAACGCTGATGACGGGGCTCCAGGTCCAGCCACCCCCCAGGAAGGGTTCCGAGGGAGACGAGTGAGTGTGGCTGAAGTGGGGAGTGTGGGATCAAATCCAGAGCAAGCCCTGGCAGAAGTGTGCTAAACCAAAATTTATCGACGTGGAAAGAAACTCTGCAAACCACAAAGAGGTGCAGCATTGCCAGCTGCAGAGTGGATCATGTCAGGATCATCAGCGTCAGTGTGGAGGCAGGGATGGAGAAGTTAAACAAAGAATTCAGTACATTTCCAAATAACATCTGTTGCTCAGAACCGACTGATTGGAAACGGGAGAATTTTGAGATCTTTAGAGAGCTAAATCACGGCTTCTGGACTTGGGTATGGCTGCTGTGGTTAGTTCTTTTCCTAACAACAAAACTGCTGGCATTGAAAGGGACTAAAGACTGAGTCTTTACCCGTCAACCTATTTAACTTCCCTCTCGTCCAAGTGTTGTATGAACTGTTGTTCTTCACGTAGAACCGCAGATTGGCCAAAGAATGGTATGACTTCTGCAGAGCAGGATCCGATGAGAGGCTCAAGTTTCATTAGAGTCTTTTTTAGCCTTGATTGTTTTGTAGAGGTTGGAAGTCCAGTAAACCTGGGGATGATGGCTTTTGTCTATTGCTCTCTCCTGGGAAGACCCTGTAGAAGGAGAGTGACGGGAAGTTCAGGGGAATAGTGGAAGGGAAAGATTGATAATGACATAGCTGTTATTTGGTGCTGAAACAGGTTGGCAGCCATCGAGTGTCCTTGAAATTGCTAACTATATTGATTCCTGATTCTTCAGAGCCCCCATGAATGAGGCGTATACCTACAACATGGATCAAATCTTCACTTAGTGGATGGCTTACTGGACCTCTCTGTGGCCAATGTCCTTCTCTGGCCAATGTTATCTTCCATGCTCAGGCACACTGTTGCCTATCTGGAATTTCCTTTATTCATCTGGTAAAACCTTCAGAATCAGTTGCTGTCAAGTTGACCCTGACTCATGGCAACCCCACATATGTCCGAGTAGAACTGTGCTCCATAGGGTTTTCAATGGTTGATTTTTCAGAAGTAGATCGCCAGGACTTTTTTCCAAGGCACTCTGAGTGGACTCGAACCTCCAACCTTTCGATTATTAGCTGAGAACATTAACCATTTGCACGACCCAAGGACTCCAGTAAAACCATGAAACCAAATCCATGATTCTGACTCATGGTGACCCCATGTGTTCAAAGCAGAACTGCTCCATAGAGTTTTCTTAGCTGTAATCTTGATGGAACCAGATTTCCAGGCTTTTCTTCTGCAGCACCTCGGAGTAGGTTCGAACTGCTGATCTTTAGGTTAGTAGTCAAACACAAACTGTGCTACCCAGGGGCCTTAGGAAAACCATATTTACCTTCAAAACCCTGGCAGATGGGTTCTTCCTGTTACCTCCTTGCATTCATCTACTCTGGGTTCTGTTTTAGGAAAGGGCTGATACTCCAGATGATATGCAGAGAGACAGATTTTTCAATTTTGAAAACACAAGGCAGAGGCAATAGTTTGAAAGAAAAGGCTTTTGAGTTTCCAAAACGTAGGCTTTTCTTTTTTTTAAATTGAAGTAAAATTCACATAACATAAAATTAACTATTAATCATTTTAAAGTGTACCTTTCAGTGGTATTTAATACATTCACAGTGTTGTGCAACCATCTCCTCGGTCAAGTTCCAAGACATTTTCATCACCCCAAAAGGAAACCCTATATCCATTAGGCAGTCACTCCCTATACCCCCTCCCTCAGCCCTCAGCAACCATTAGTCTGCTTTCTGTCTCTATGGATTTATCTTGTCTGGATATTTTATATAAATGGAATCATACAACCTAAGAAGCTGGACTATATGAAGAAGAACGTGGCATCAGGACTGGAGGAAGACTCATTAATCACTTTCGATATACAGATGACACAACTTTGCTTGCTGAAAGCAAAGAGGACTTGAAGCACTTACTGATGTAGATCAAAGACTACAGCCTTCAGTATGGATTACACCTCAACATAAAGAAAACAAAAAATCCTCATAACTGGACCAATAAGCAATATCATAACAAAGAGAAAAGACTAAAGTTATCAAGGATTTCATTTTACTTGGATCCACAATCAACACCCATGGAAGCAGCAGTCAAGAAATCAAAAGATGCATTGCATTGGGCAAATCTGCTGCAAAAGACCTCTTTACAGTGTTGAAAAGCAGAGATGTCGCCTTGAAGACTAAGGTGCACCTGATCTAAGCCATGGTATTTTCAATTGCCTCATATGCACGCAAAAACTGGACAATGAATAAGGAAGACCAAAGAAGAATTGATGCCTTTGAATTATGGTGTTGGTGAAGAATATTGAATATACCATGGACTGCCAGAAGAAGGAACAAATCTGTCTTGGAAGAAGTACAGTCAGAACACTCCTTAGAAGCAAGGATGGCGAGACTTCATCTCGCGTACTTTGGACGTGTTATCAGGAGGAGCCTGTGCCTGGAGAAAGACATCATGCTTGGTAAAGGAGAGGGTCAACGAAAAGGAAGAAGACCCTCAACGAGATGGACTGACACAATGGCTGCAACAACGGGCTCAAACATAGCAGTGATCTGTGAGGATGGTGCAGGACCAGCCAGTGTTTTGTTCTGTTTACGCAGGGTTGTACTGTGAGTTAGAAGTGACTTGATGGCACCTAACGACAACAGGTAAAGATACTTCATTTTGCATGAATCTGTTGCATTCGTACTATCTGACAGGAAGAATTTGATAATTAGTTTACCTTTGTTCTTATCTAAGCGTGTCCACTGCTCAAGTCCTGCTCACACCCCGAAGGGAAGAATCCATCTCCAACATTGGCAGCAACACAGCCCACAAACTTTCATAGCATTTGGACACAGTTTCCTTTTGATTCATAGATATGACTCTATGTGAAGAGATGCAGAGATGTGTTTCCTCGGGCCTCAATGGTGTTACGAGAGCAGGTGTTCAAGGTTACAAGTTGCGCTGTGCCAATGCTGACCTCTGGATCCTGGCTGGCAGAAGAGCACCCATATTCTGTAATACATTCATTTATTTTGTGTTTGTGATATGTGAGACCTATGGGGCTCAGAGATGGGGTCCCTCTTACCCGGGTCAAAGAGCAGTACGAAAGCATGATGGACAGCTAGGTAGATACCATTGTGGATGGAAGATCAGACACTCAAAATAGAAAAGAAGTTGAACCATAAAGTTTCATTTTTGAACGTTCTTCTGCAAAACCCTTTTAAATTTCTCTTCCTTCCCTCTCGACAGAATGAATCACTGTCTTTTGAACCACTCCTATACATATTTTTTATTATTACAGGTATCACACTGCAATATATAATTTTAAAAATACGTTAGCATTTGCCTTCCAGCTGGGCTGCGATCCTGAGAGTGGAGATGGTATCTTAATCGCCTCCGTGTTTCCCGCATATACCACAGTGGCCCATATTTCACAGACATGTGGGCAGAACTGAACAATGAGTGTGAGGGGCCTGTGCTCTGGAGCCAGACCACCTGGCTTTGAATTTCGGTCTCACCACGTCCCACCTGTGTGACTTTGGGAAGTTTCTTAACACCTCTAAGCCTCAGTTTACTCATCTCAAAATGGTTATATTTACACTTCCATCTTTATATGGTTGTTCTGAGGCTTACGTATGATGCTGTTGTTGTGTTGTTAGGTGCTGTCCAGTCCATTTTCGACTCCTTGCGACCCCATGTGACAGAGTAAAACTGCCCCGTAGGGTTTTCTGGGCTGTAATCTTTGTGGGAGCAGATCAGTAAGTCTTTCCTTCCACAGAGCCACTGGGTGGGTTCGAACTGCCAACCTTTCTGTTAGCAGCCAAGTGTTTAACCGTTGCGCCGTCAGGGCTCCTCTTACATGTGACAGTATTTGCAAAAATGTTTAGCGCAATGTTGGCTGTTGCAGTTTTTGATTATTAATCACTCAACAAATATCCAAACTGAGCCACCTCCTTGCCCGGCTCGCAGAGCTGATATGCAGGTAAGCCAGGTAGTACGTACCAGGGCACTCGCAAGCGTATAAAGTCTGCTCCGACGGGAGGCGTTATTATTAGGTCAGTTTCTAAACTTAAAAGGGATGCTGCGTGTGTGCGGAAGGTCTGCAGGTCTATGAGCCAACTGGCCGGGAGGAAGGATTAAGGAATCCATCTAAGCTAAGAGTCTCGGAACACGTAAAATGTAGACCTTCAGTTGCCCTTCTGCTCCTGGAGGGTGATGCTTTCTGGCAAACGTTTCCTGTCACTCGTGGAGTGGTGGTGATGGCCCTGTTCTGAAGCAGCTCCTGTCAGAAGCTGAGGAGCAGGAGCGGGGTGTAACCTGACCTTTCACCACAGTGGGATGGAATCCCAGCTGCCAGAGTGCCAGCATTCCTGAGCAGCAGATCCAGTCGGCGTGGCTCCACATCTGGGATGGCTGTGTCCTGCCCATCAGGTACAGGGCACGTCCTGCCTTTCCACCTGGAAAAATGTACAGGCTGCTGTGTGGCTGGCGTGTTCCTCCCGGCCAGCGACCTTCTCCATCGTCTGCCCTGGCCCTGCGAGGCAGCTCAGTGTTTCAGCGCCCCAGTGTGTGCTATTTTGGGCCCTGATAGGCAGGGTCTAGATCCCTGGGTGGCGCAAATGGTTTGTGCTAGTCTACTAACATAAAGGTTGGTGGTTCGAAGCCACTCAGTGGTACCACAGAAGAAAGGCCTGGCGATCTGCCTCAGTAAAGATTACAGCCAAGAAAACCCTATGGAGCACTTTTACTCTGTAACGCATGTGGCTGCCATGAGTCAGAATCGACTCGATGGCCGTGGGTTTAGGCAGGATCTGTAGTCTCTGTTGCTGAGTCGGAATCGACTCGACGGCAGTGGATTTAGGCAGGATCTGTAGTCTCTATTGTTATGAGTCAGAATCGACTCGACGGTAACGGGTTTGGGTTTTTTTTGGTAGTCTCTGTTCTGTTCCAGCCAGGGGACAGCCACTCTATAAGTATTTAGTAAGCTCTGATTAATCTCCAGGCGCTGGGCCAGATGCATAGGGGTCACGAAATGTGTAAGAAGGCTCTGTGCTCTGAAGCAGCTTAGACTCTAGTAAAAGATATAAGATACTACTCAGCTGTTAAATGTAATAAATGTACATGCTAAATATCAAATTAGCATGTACATTTATTATATGCTTGACACTTAGCATGTCAAACAGGGGGCCCCAGGGTTAAGTGGGGTCTCAGAACAAGTGAGGTTTCTTTCCATGTTAGGATGGTTCCCATTTATCTTCAGTGCCCATGTAACCAGTGTAGATGCCACCGTGCAGTTGCCAGGATGGGGGTGGAGGAGTGTAAGACTTGCCCAGGCTGGTATGAGAGTGTAATTCTTAGAGCAGGCTGGGATAACCCGTTGCCTTCGAAGCAATTCCGACTCATAGCGACCCTGTAGGACAGAGTAGAACTGCTCCATAGGGTTTCCAAGGCTGTAAATCTTTATGGAAGCAGAATGCCACATCTTCCACCGGTGGAGCAGCCGGTGGGTTCAAACCACCGGACTTTCGGCTAGCAGCCAAGCACTTTAACCACTGCACCACCAATGCTCCTCGGCCTAGGACAGCGTTTGCAAAGCACTTCTGTTTTACAGACAAGGTTGTTATTGTTGTTAGGTGCCCTCAAGCCAATTTAGACTCACAGCAACCCCATGTGACAGACATTTTATTGTGTTCCAGGCGTGAGTTTACATAGCAAATTACTTTTCCATTCAATAATGTATACACAATTTGTTCCGTGACATTGGCGTCTGTCCCTGCAATGTGTCAGCACTCTCCCCATTTCCACCCTGCCTTCCTAGTTTCCGTCCCTCCAGTTTCCCTGCCCCACCCTGCCTTCTCATCTTTGCCTTTGGGCAAATGTTGCCCGTTTGGTCTCCTACAGTTGATTGTTCTAAGGAGCACATTCCTCAATTCCTCACGGGTGTTCTTGTTTATTTTATAGGCCAATCTATTATTTGGCTTAAAGGTGACCTCCAGGAGTGACTTCAGTTCCAATTCCAGTTCCTGGGGGTTCCTCCAGTCTTTATCAGTTCAGTAAATCTGATCTTTTTATGAATTTGAGTTTTGTTCCACATTTTTATCCCATTCCAACCAGCACCTTCTATTGTGCCCCTGGTCAGAGCTGTTAGTAGTGGTAGCCGGGCACCATCTAGTTCTTCTGGTCTCAAGCTAGAGGAGGCTATGGCTCATATGGGCCATTAGTCTTGTGGACTAATTGCTTCCTTGTGTCTTTGGTTTCCTTCACTCTCCTTTGCTCCGGATGGAAAGAGATCAATAGTTGTATCTTAGATGGCCGCTCACAAGCTTTTAAGACCCCAGATGCTACTCACTAAATTAGGATGTAGAACATTATCTTTATGAACTATGTTATACCAATCAACCTAGATGTCCCCGAGACTATGGTCCTTAGCTCTCAACTTGTAATCTTTACAGGAGCAGATCGGCCAATCTTTCTTCCGGGGAGCTACTGGCTGGGTTTCAACTGCCGACTTTTTTGGTTAGCAGCTGAGTGCTTAACCATTGCACGACCAAGGTACTGAGGTTCAAAGAGGTTAAATGGGTATTTCAGGTT
>NW_004443966.1:8721796-8722513 GCF_000243295.1 Trichechus manatus latirostris | reverse complement strand
GAGGAAGGCTAAATATTTTTTCTTTTCAACTGACTGGGCTGCTCTAAATCCGAGTCTGGAAAACCTGGGGGAGCCGGAGGGAGCTGGCAAGGCTGGGGGTGGCCCTTGGGTGAGGACACCAGGACTGCAGTGGCTGAGAGGAGCTGAGACAGCTTTCTGCTGAGTCACTCTCCTGGGCCTTAAAAAAATAAGTAAATAAAAGACCCGTTGCTGTTGAGTCCACTCTGACTCACAGGATTCTATAGGACAGAGTAGAACTGCCCAGTAGGGTTTCCAAGGAGCAGCTGGTAGATTCGAACTGCCGACCTTTTGGGTTAGTAGCTGTAGGTGTTACCTACTGCACCACCAGGGCCTTAGGCAGTAGGAAAGGAAGGGCCCCATTTGGTGATCAGGCCCAGAACTTGCAGAAAGGTGTTGTCCAAAGTGGGTAAACATCCTGGTACAGCCAGCGGGGACGGACTGAGCCTCGAGAACCAACCTTGGCTCATTCACGCACAGGCCTCTGGGTGATGGCCACAAGGCAATGCCCAAGGCGACGGGCCGGGGAGGGCTGTAGAGGACACCTGCACCAGTAGTTTTCAAACTGATTATTTTTTTAGTTAACGAACTCTTGCTTCAAATGAGGTACAATAATCACACAAATAAATGCAACACCCCTCCCCCAGCTTACTTGATTTGTGAAACTCATTTGTGAAAGCACCAAATTCTTAGCTAGGC
>NW_004443966.1:8720780-8721621 GCF_000243295.1 Trichechus manatus latirostris | reverse complement strand
GAGCTCCGTAGGAACCAACAATGCCATTTGTTCATTGATGAGTGCATTTTGTTGGGTCTCCTGGGCCAGCGTCTCTCACTTGCTCAATGTTGCCTCAGGGCTGGTTCCTGTCTGGCTGCTCTGGGTTTTCTTCTCTGGAGAAGCCTGAAGGCACTCTTTCTGGGATCTCATTCACACCCCCAAACATTTGTTAAGCCTCGAGACTGTACTCCGGGCCATGTGCTAAGGATGTGTAGGATCTAGGGCAGGAAGCAGATGAAGAAAACAACGATGACTGTACCCTGTGATAGGTGTACAGAGATGCTACCAGATGTGGGGTCCCCCCTTCTCCTTTCTGGATCCTCCAATCTAAGGAGTGAGCAGAAGGTTGGTGATGAGCCTGTGTTCTCAGGAGCCTTCCCTGTTATTAGGGGGTCTGTCTCCTGGGACTCCGAGTCACCATATACTTGAGAGGCTAGTGGTCCCTCTTCTCTGAGGCCAGTGAGTAAATGGGGTGTTCCTTTGCTACCCCAGCTCGCTGGCCCTCCTAAGACCGCTGTATCATACTATGTAGGCATAAGGTGAATTCTCTATTGAAGGGTTGTGGCCATCTCAGAGTTATAACGTAGGAGAAGAAACGTCAGATTTCTTGTTAACTTGGGCTTTCTTCTGAATCTTAAAAGAAAGGCCCTTAAAACTTTAGGGCTATCACAAGGAGGGATCCCTGATGACATTCTCTTACACTTGACCTGGTTCCCCAAGCCCTGAGCTTCTCCTACACTTCAGCAAGGGTCCAGGTCCTCAACTCCCCACCCACCTCTCCTGAGAAACCCCTTCCCCCATCAGAAGTTTCTAACTCTCT
>NW_004443966.1:8717145-8718926 GCF_000243295.1 Trichechus manatus latirostris | reverse complement strand
GTCCCATTAACTCGGTCCCTCAAGGTGTTTGGTTGAGTCTAGGAAGCTTCTATGACTGTGCCCCTTTGTGCTCTATTATATGTATGAATATACATGCTGCAAATATACATATATGTAAAAATACCCACAGCCTACCCTGTATCTGTACGTGGGTATACTTCTATATGTCCTCTTTTCCCTATTCATCATATGTATCTATCTATGTATCTACTCATAAATTATTATTATTATTTTTTACTGTTATAGGGTTGTATATGTTATATTGTTTACCGTGGTTGCCTTTTTTTCTTGCATTAGGATGCTAAGAGTTTGGGGGGACACATTCGTGAAGATCAGGAGCAAAAATTTGGAGGGCCTATAATTTAATATAAACAAAAAACGCATTGCCGTCAAGTCGATTCCGATAATTCTCTGGAAATCAGTTTGGTGGTATATATTAGGAGCCTTATAACATTTAATCTTATACTTCTACTTCTAGACAATAATTCCTGAGATAATAAACCCCAAAGAAGAAAAGTCTTGGTTTATTTCAAAATGTTACTTACAATAGCAAACGTTTTGACAGCAAGCTAAGATTCCAATGATTGGGAGATAGTTGCATACTTCATGAATTATCCTTCTTTATGGAATATTATGCAATGATTAAAATGATGCTTACTCTATGAAATTAACTGGAAAAAGTAGGACATAAAAGTAGGACATATATAAATGAATATCAAAAATATAGGATGATCTTTACTATATAAAAAAAAACAAAATATGCACAAAAGAAAACTTGGAAGGAGATACAGCTAAATGTTAACAGCGGGTTTTGGAAAGTGGAACTATAGATAAATTTTTCTGTCTAATCTCTTCCTCTCCATATAGTCCAAAGTTTTGAAAAAATATGCTTAAGGGTGGGGGCACTAAACCATTTACAATTTTTTTTATGTATCTTTTATGTCTATTCTCTGAATAGGGCTACTGCCATTTCAGGGATGATCCCAGTTCATCCAGTCTGAATGAAAGTCTCCAAAAGAGAAGTTGGAGGCATAATGGTCTGTGTGTGTGGTGTGTGTGAGTGTGTGTGTGTGTGTGTGTGTATGTGTGTGTAGAGTGTCAGGTGAGTAGCTACTGAAGAACACTATCAGTTGATGAGGAGTTTCCCAGAAAGGGGGCCCAAACACAGTCCCTGAGGGTTCCAGGCCCAGCCTGCACGCCACTGCCATGCAGTACTTGAAGACACATTGTCCTCCAAGAGAAATGACCAGCCTGACGTCTCAGATTACAGTCAGGGCAAGGGGAGAGAGTAGACAGATTCCCCAGGAGCGGGGTGCCTCCTCCTGGGTGGCATCAGGACAGTCCCTTTGGCTGCCAAGAGTCTGAAATGCCCTGGTCCGCAAGTAGCATTGGAGCCCTGAGGTAGGCACTGAGCTAGGCGCTGTGGGGGGTGAAAACAAGCCTTGAGACGACATAAACTAGTGATAACAGCAATAATCGTAACAGGAAAATAGTATTATTTCTTAAGCGCCTACAACGCGTGTGCATGCGATGACATGTGATATGAATAATCCCATTTAACACTCATAACCACCCTAGGGAAGGGGGAATGGTCCCCATTTTGTGGATGAAGAAACAGACAGACTCAGAGAGGTTAAGTAACTCATGAAAGGTCTCCCAGCTGGGATTCACACTCAGATCTGCCCGATTCTAACACCCCTATTCTTTCAACGATGTTGCCCTGATTCCCCACGGAAGGGGACTAAGTCTATTCACCCCCTCCGCTGCTTCATCAGTTCAAG
>NW_004443966.1:8714291-8716323 GCF_000243295.1 Trichechus manatus latirostris | reverse complement strand
CCTAATTGCTAGGTTGAAATACTGATAACGATGATGAGAGTAATAATAAAAGCATTGCTTTCAAATTATCCTGAGAGATGTTGCCACATCAGCTGCCAGACATATTCCCCAGGAAAGAATTTGCATTTTAACATCAGATCACCTTAGGGAAATGGCTCCCTGGGAAGCTAAGCCCGGTCTTTAATGAGGCTTTTCCTTGCCCAGACTGAAATCTTACTCCTCTCTGGAAAGGCAGGTGAATACCAATTTCCAGGTAGGGTTCTGGGCAAACTTCCAAATTTCCAGACTTCTAAGAGGCAGGGAGGTAACATGTCCGAGGCCACACAGCCAGTGACTAGATGATCCGGGGTTGGAACCCGTTCTGCGTGATTCCGAGGGTTATGCGTGTCCCACTGCGTGTCACGCTGCTGACATGAAGGCCAGCCTCAGACTGCTGAAGGACGGTCGTCACGCTCTTTCTCAGTCCCCACGGCTGTGTTCTGATCAGCCAACCTTGTTATATCAGTGTCCCCGTGATAACTCAGAAATGGAAACGAGTGAACCAAAATCTGGGTACTAGTTCCAAGCAGGAGAAAGCCAAAAGCTGATAAGCAAGCAGAGCTTTTAACACCTCACTTCCCCAAAATGAAATTCACCAGAAACTGGATGACTCCTGCCAACTTTTTCGTGACTTCTCAGAATTGACCGCTTATTGTACTTGGGAATGGTTTCCCTTTTCTCAGGGGATAGTTGCCCTCTGCCAGAGCTTGTGAAGATGCAGACACAAAGAACCGTAGTTCTTGCCACTATTTCTACAAACTGGTCTTTAAATATTTGTTCTTACTTCAAACAGGTTCCACTCTGCTTTGATTTCCTCCCTCTGCAAGGGGCCTGGGGACCCAGATTAGAGAGGCAGAAACACAGGGCCATGCAGTGGTTGCAATGAAGAAAGGATAGAAGCTTCTGAGGTGATGTTAGCATTCAGTGAAGGTCAGAGGCTGGATGGAGGGCGGAAGAGCTTCGGGAGCCCTTGATGAGGTCGGTCGCAGAGAAGGCAGGTGGTAAGCATAAGATTACCCATAATTCTGCCGGCTTGCCCTGAGTTCCTATTGCTGTGAACAATGTCCAGTGGAATGATAATCCTGGCGGTGGATGTCCTGCTGATCTTGCAGGGTCCAGGTGTGTCTTTGTCTAGAAGGGTGGCATTCCTTCTCAGGATGAAAGTATGAAAGAATGTGACCAAATTCCTGCAGTACTGCTCAGGGACCTCAGCCATGTGTGGTAACTGGACTGTCATCAGTGTGTCTGGAGCGTGCATCCCAGGGTGGGCCAGACAGCCTTGCTGGGCCCTGCTCAGGATTTTGTCTCCAGCGGAGGCACATGAGGTGGGTTGTCCCTCCAGAGGCATTTATCAGAGTGAGGACTACCTGAATCAGAATCACCTGGTGGGTTGGGGGTGGAGGTGGGGGGATTGGGTTTGTTAAAAATGTTGATTCCGGGCCCCAGCTTAGACTTACTGAATCAGAATCCAATAGGAAGACCCCAAGAATCTGCATTTTCAATAAGTGGCCCAGGTGACTGGTACTGAGCCTCATCTGTTCTTCGAGGGCTCTCTGCAGGTATCTGAAGCTTCCTTGAAGGTAGGCTGGCTGGTGTGAGGAGGTACATGTGAAGGAGTAGATGGGGCCCTGGCCTAGGCATCCTGAGCTTCAGCTTCGCCTTTGGCTTGCTGTGTGATGTTGAGTAAGTCACTTCACCACTCTGGACTCATTTCCTTTGTCTGTTAAATGAGAACCACCCAGAGCTTCTTAATGGAGGAGCCGGGACCAGAACTAAGGGCTCGGGCTCCATTTTGGGCATGTGCATTTGAGGGGAGAGTAGGACTTCTGAGCGATACTAATTATGGCTGATTTTTATAGAGTGCTTACTGTGTGCTAGGCACTGTTTTAAAGGCTTATGTAGATGAACTCATTTTCTCTTCACCACAGCCCCATGAAGTAGATATTTTCATATTCTTATTTTACAGATAAAGGAATTGAGGTGAGGAAAGGTT
>NW_004443966.1:8711449-8713293 GCF_000243295.1 Trichechus manatus latirostris | reverse complement strand
TTCAGAGCACCTGCCCTCACCCCCAGCATGCTCTGTGGATAATGGTTCTAAGGGTACCCTTTCCTTCAGAGAGATCTGAAGGTGAACTAGATGAGTCCTTGTTCCAAACCTTCAAAGACACATTTGGGAAGTTACGGAACAACCACAAAGCCACTTTCCCTTCACTGGAGAGACTTGTCCAGTAAATGACACCAGGGCCTAATGTGGCATCAGGCAGAGATGAGGCCAGAATTTTCTAGTGGGTAAAGCAAGTCCCTGCAGAAAGCTAGATGACAGTGAGTGCTGCCTCCTGCTCCTGGGTCAGCGAGGGGCTGAGTCTTCCATGGAAGTGAAGACCATTGTTAGTGACGAATGCCATCTCACAGCCTTCTCTGTGTCTCTGCATGCTCTCCTGAGAGAGAGGGGAATCTCTTTCTTGCCCACAATCAACTTGCACGCTCATGATAAGGTCTCCAATCTCCACCTGCAGCCCAGGTCCCTCTCTCGGGAGCCCCAGACCATCATAGCCAGGAGCCTCTTGGACATCTCCATGTGGAGGCCCTACTGGCATCTCAAACTCAACTTGTGCCAAACTGAACTCAGTCCACTCACCCCTACCCTGAGGAGGAGGCTTGGTGGCACAAGTGGTTAAGCGCTTGGCTGCTAACCAAAAGGTTGGTGGTTTGAACCTACCCAGGGGCTCCATGGGAGAAACACCTAGCGATGTGCTTCCATGAAGATTACAGCCAAGAAAACCCTACGGGGAAGTTCTGCTCTGTCACATGGGGTTGCTGCTATGAGTTGGAATCGACAGCACCCAATAACAACCCCCCTACCTCAGCCCTCTCCTGCTCTTCTCTCTTGGCTAATAGAACCACTGTTGACCAGCCCTTCAGCAGTTCCCATCTTCTACAGGGTAGGCCCAGGCTCCTTGCATGGAAACCAGAGATCCTGGGGGGTCAGCCCCACCTACCCTTCAGCCTCATGCCCAGCCCTCGGCATTCCAGCCGCACCTGTGCCCTTTTACCCCTTGGTGTCTTTTCTCTTTCAGTTTCCTTTGCTTAGAATGGCCTTTCTCACTCTGGCAGTTTGATGGCTCTTTCTTGTCCTTCAAGACTTGGCTCACCTCCTTTGAGAAGCCTCCCAAGATTGCAACCATCCCCCTGCTCCTGGAGAGTTTCTCTGTCCTGGAAGCTCTCACAGTCCTCTTCATGGCCCACTAGTGCACATTTTTCACTTTGCATTGCTAATATCCTTCACATATCCTTCCCGCTGGACACCGAGCTTCTGCTTCTCCTCCACGGAGGGAAGCTCTCTGACGCAGACTCTCTTATTCGATTTTCTGTTCTCAGTGCCTCGTAAACTCTCAGGAGATGTGGTTGAATAAATAAACACATGGTTCAATAAACGGGTTAGAATTTCTGGGAAGATGGGCCTGTAGTTTATGGAGCACCTCAGGATTTTGCCCAAAGCATAAAATGTGGTATAGGGAAGGCCAGATGCTTGGAGAGACTGGCCAGAGGCCAGCAGCCTGGGACTCTGCAGGTATGTGGTTCTCGGTGAAGAGCAGGGTTGGGCTGTGTGTGGCCTCTGGGCACCTGGGCCCACCCTTCCATGACCACTTCCTTCTCTGCTATCCCAGATCCAACAACGCATCCACCCTCTTCCTGTGTGAGGCTGGGACTCCTCCTTTGTCCCAGTCCTTCTTGAACACCACTCCCTTTCTCTTCCAGGAAGCCTCTCCCAATTACATGGAACGGGGGAGACAATGCGAACATTTCCAAAGCTCCAAAGTCAAATAGCCTTCCCCTCTCTGGTACTGCAGGTCAACTGACAGAGTGAGGAGGAGGGAGCACAAAGGAGGC
>NW_004443966.1:8704442-8708817 GCF_000243295.1 Trichechus manatus latirostris | reverse complement strand
ATAAATGTATAGAGAGAGGGATATTGATATCAAGGAAATGGTTCACACGGTTGTAGAGGCTGGAGAGTCCCAAGTCAGTGTGTCAGGCTGGAGGCTTCTCCTGACTCATGCAGATGCAGGAGCTGTCAAACCCAAGATCGGCAGGTCAGACAGCAGGCCTCTGGCTCACAGGTTTCAGAGTCCAATGAATCCCAAGATCGGCAGGTAAGATGGTAGACCACTGGCTCACAGGCTGTGGAGGCTGATGAATCCCAAGATAGGCAGATAAGCTGTTAGCTCAAGTTCAAGAACTGGAGGTCAGATGAACAGGAGCCAGCTGCAGGATCCAGAGTGAGCAAAAGCCCACTAGCCCTGCCAGAAAGTCCACTTAGATTCAATGCAGGCCACACCTCCAAGGAAACTCCTTTTCAACTGATTGGCTGCTAATAACAGATCTCATCATGGAGGTGATTACCTTCTATCAGATTTCATTACGGAGGTGGTTAAATCATCACATAGCTGTCAAACTACTTGAAACCACTTGAGGATCATGGCCCAGCCAAGCTGACACACAACCTTAACCACCACGATAATATTAATGAATAAAATTTAATAATACATTTAAAATATTCACCCTTGCAAAATAGATTTAATTCCAGAAAAATAAAGATATTCTTATATTAGAAAATTATGAAGGTAATTCCTAACACCAACAGGTGAAATAAGAAAAAAAAAAAGTGATGATCTCAACAGATAATAAAAATGTATTTGGTAAGTAGCAATACTCGTTCCTGATTTAAAAGCCTGAAAACTAAGATTAGAAAAATAGTTCCTTAATGGAATAAAAATAATCCATGGTAGACTAAGAAAAAAATCACAGACACTACTGCTATTATTTAACGCGGTTCCTGAAGCTGTATAGTAATTCATGAAATAAAAATTATACATAAAAGGAGAAGACAAAATTATCATTATGTGCAGGTGGTACCGGAATCTTCCTAGCAAAAGGAGGAATCAATTGAAAGAATATTAAAAGTATTCAGAGAGAAGAGAATAGTTAAATGCAGGCTATCTTTTTGAAATCAATCGTTCATGTTTGAAGCATTTGGAGAAAACAGATCCCATTGCCATTAGCCAACAAAACATAAAATATTTAGTAATAACCTCAACAAGAAGGTATGGGACCCATTTGAAGGAAACTGGTGAAGTTTATTAAAAGCTGTTAAAGAAGGTCTGACTAACTAGAGAGCAACAGGGGAATCTTAAAAGGAAAAGTTGAATATTGTAAAGATGCCTATTATCCTTAGTTTATAAATTCAATGAACTCGCAATCCAAAATGCAGGAGGATTGTTTCGTTGTTTATCTCAGTGATGCTAAAATTTGTCAGGAAAAAAATAGTTGAAAATAACTTTTTAAATGTCGAAAAAAAAAAGCAGTATTAGAAAATTTGTCCCATCAGGGATTAAAACTTCTTATGAAACAACAATAATTTAAGCACTGTGGTTTTGGGGTGGGAATTGGCAGGCACAGCAATGAAACAAAATGGCCTTGAAGCAGAGCCTAGAATGAACACACACACACACACACACACACACACACACAGAGCACACATACATGTGAAGACACAGAACTGAAAAGAAATACATTAAAATGTTAACGCAGGTTTGTCTGGATGGTGGGGCTATCGGTTTCAACTTCCTTCTTCGTGTTTTTTGGACTTTACAAATTTTCTATGATGGACATGTTAGTTGCCTAATTGGAAAACCAATAATGTGTGTGTGTATTTAAAGAATGTGCTCTCTTGAATGTGAAGATCCTGTGTTTACTGCCAGACTAATCTATGCTCCAGGTGTGAGCTGCTGTGAGCGAGGAGGGGGTGGTCACAGGGGCCCAGGTGTGGGGTGGGTGAGAGTGACAGGGCCTCTGAAGAGAAGAAAGGGTACACAGCAGAGGGACATCAGGGGTGGTAAAGATGAATGTTGCCAGCCTCACAATTTTGCCCTGACTGGGGCTTAGGAAGCCAAGGAAGCAGAAAGAAGTCAAGGGTTATTTTCCTTGGCGGAAGAGCTTGTTCTGGGGCGATAACGCTGCCCTGAGGGTTAAGTGACGGTGAGTGGAGAAAGAGGGGAGATCATCAGATTTGATCTGCAATAAAATCCGAAGTTGGAAAGATTTAGGGGGTACCTGCAGAAGTTGGCCCTAAACATTAGGTGTGAGCTGGTAAACATCCCCATGGACTGGGGAGCTGCAACTCCTTGTCTGAAGACCTGCTCCCAGAGCCCGCTGATTGGGGATGGAGGGACCAAGAGCTTGTTGCCAGGCCAGGGCTCCAGCTCCTCCCCTCCATCTGCCCAGGAAGCAGAGGCTTAGCGACGGGAGGGGATAGAGGGAGCACTTGCCCCCGGGCGCAAGTCCAAGGGAGCACGAGATGAGGTGAGGAATGCCTTCCCGAGGCGCCACAAATATGAAAGGCGCCTGACTGAGGCAGCCGGACAAGATGGGGGGAAAGCTTTTCTGCTGACACGTTGCCACTATCAGCATCTATTCATCTTGAAATCGGAGTGGGGGGAGGGAAGCGCAACTTAGAGACTGCCCCCGGGTGCTCTAATGGGGGTGTCGCAATGTAGACATTGACCTGGGCGCGGTTGCCCTCCCTAGCCTCTGCCGGGAAGCAGTGTGCCGTGTGGCAGAGGGACCCGCCATGCGAGCAGATGGTCTGGGATTCAAACCCTGACTCTGTCTGGTCACTTGCTGAGTGACCTGGTGCAAGTTACTTAACCTCGCTAACCTCACTGTCTTCCTCTGTGGAGCGGGGATAGTAATCCCTACTTCCCTTTAGCAACTCCCCTTGCCTCCCAATTAGGAGTCTCCGGGGAGCCCTGGTGGCACAGTGATTAAGAGCCATGATCCACCAGCCGCTCCTTGGAAACCCTGTGGGGGTAGTTTTACTCTGTCCTCTAGGGTCACTGTGAGTCAGAATCGGCATGACAGCAATGGTTTTTTTTTTGGGGGGGGGGTTGGGTGGTGCAAACAGGAAAGGTTGGCGATTTGAACCCACCCAGAGGTGCTTTGGAAGGCAGGTCTGGTGATCTACTTCTGAAAGGTCACAGTTTTGAAAACCTTAAAGAGCAGTTCCACTCTGCACATGTGAGGTCACTGTGAGCTGGAATCAACTCCATGGCAGCTAATAACAACAAATGTGTGGCAAGGAATGGTAGTCTAGTCAGTTCGGGCAAAGGAGCCCTGGTGGCGCAGTGGTTAGTGCTAGGCTGCTAACCAAAGGGTTGATGGTTCAGACCCAGCAGCTGCTCCTCAGGAGAAAGATGGGCAGTCTGCTTCCATAAAGATTACAGCCTTGGAAACCCTATGGGGCGGTTCTACTCTGTCTTTTAGGGTCTCTGTGAGTCAAAATTGACTCAATGGCAATGAGTTTGAACTTTGGATCAGAGGAAAAGGAAGAAGAAAAATGAAAGTAAGAGGCAGATTTTGAGCCATCATTTCCTGTCAAATTCAAACAGATGTTAAGTTGGATAATTGCTGGCAAGTCTGGCCTGGGGATGGTGGCCAGGCCCGACAGTTGGGGGGGGGGTGGTCAGGGGAGAAGGAACCGCTGAGGACACTGCAGGGACTTCAGGACACACAGCGTTGCTGCCCCTTGATCAGAGAATCACAGGCTTTCAGAACTGGGGGAGGTCTCAATTTAACAGGGAGATACGAGAAGCTAAATAACTGGCGCCCCAAACCATGCAGTGAGTTAATGGAGGATTCCCAGATGAGCATCCAGCACGGGGCTCCTTCCCAGCCCCACCCCATGTGCCTCTGAATCGGTCTGAGAAAAATGACTTAGCAGTGCTCGCATCACAGTGTGGCTTCCTATTTGCTTCTCTTGTTAATGTTACTCAACATTCAGGAGGAGGCTGCTCGGGGCTGTTATTTTAAATGCCAAAGGAAAAATTTATGAGAACACTGAATCTTCCTTGGTTTTAATTTTCTTAAAACACGATTCAGGGAAATATCTAAGAGAGGGAGAGAGGGATGAGGGAGGAAAATGCAAAACACAACACAGCAAGCTGTAACCCCAGAGGCACCTGCAAACCCCAATCCCAAACACAGGACGAAAAGGGGTGCTAAAGAAAAACAGCCAACAAAACCAACAAGCAGGGGAACGCGTTTCAAAGAGACACAAAGAGAAATAACCTTAGGGGTAGGTGGGGTGGGAGGGATCCAAGAGATTTGTAACACTCCCAGGCAGATGTGAGGCAAGACCAGATGGATATGAAGAGGAACCAACTACAAATCCTGTTAGTGAAAAATCGGGTTATGGAATAAACTCAGTGATCGGGATGCAGCTGGGCCCAGCTGAAGGAAGAGAGTGCTGAAGAATTCACCGAGTAC
>NW_004443966.1:8702453-8703639 GCF_000243295.1 Trichechus manatus latirostris | reverse complement strand
AGCGACCCTACAGGACAGAGCAGAACTGCCCCACAGGGTTTCCAACGGGCGGCTGGTGGATTTGAACCACTGACCTTTTGGTTAGCAGCCGAGCTCTTAATCACTGTGCTGCCAGGGCTCCAGATTCCCTGGATACAGCCCCTAAAATTCTGATTCAGCATATCTGGAGTAGGTCCTGCTGTCTGCAATAAGAAGTCTCTGAAAATGGTTTAAATACCACTGAAACTTTAGGAAACGTTATAATCAGTGTGCTGCCGGGCAATTTTGCTGTGTCTGAATGTTTTAAGTTGTGACAGGCCTTAGCTGCGGGCAGGTCGTCCAAGGTTCGGCCCTCTCTGAGCCAGGAGAGGAGAAAAGCCCATTGTTTGTTTTTTCTTCCTAGGGCTTGAGCCTGCAGGAGGGTGAAACTGTGAAGCAACTTCTTGAGACCCCCAAAGAATTCCAACGCACAGGGCCGGGGCAGAATTCTGTCTCCTCCATCTGCAGGCTTCTGCTTCCCCATACTCCTGGCGGCTGTCCCAGGCGCCCACCTCTGCTGAGAAAGGCATTCCCACCCCACGACTTCATCAGAGATGGTCCCTTCCTTCAGGTCAGGACTTCCCACCGAAAATTCTTCACCCACAGAGGCCCCTCCGGCAAACTGAGGGCAGGCACTGTGTTCACGTCAGTTTTCTCGAAGTCAAAACGGAGACGGTGCTTTGGGACACCAGTCATCCTTGGAAGCAGTCTGGCCCAGAGCAGGTTTGTTAAATGGTCTGGAGACTGCAGAAGGGCAAACCGTATATTTTATCCAGAACATCTGTGAAAATTTTCTTACGTTCGCAGACCAAAAAAATCAAACGAATTCAGGCTCCCACCCCCAAACTGAAACACATTCCATGGAGACAAAAAGGAAGCGTGAAAGCAGACATCACTGCAGTGAAGAGATAGTGTCGTATCTTATCTCACTAACAGGATATATGTTACTTTGAATTGTTCCTTCTCTCACGGCAGGCCCATGTGTTGTTCGGGGAAACCAGTGTTCCGCTAAAAGATAACTAAGGAATGCTGCATAAATGAGAACGGGGTGAACTGGGAGGCGGAGGGGTCTGGGATGTTGACAGAGCTTTGTCACAAATGGTCCAGTGACCTCTGGTAAAGGCAGCCCCTCTCTGGGTCCAGGTCCCTCCTCCTCTGTGAGGGTAGG
>NW_004443966.1:8699420-8700522 GCF_000243295.1 Trichechus manatus latirostris | reverse complement strand
TTTCTACAAACACCAATGATAGTGCGGGAGAAAATATTTATAGCCTGGGCTCTGTGACCACCATTTTCTTCTTACAGAGCCCGGAGCCAGGCCTACGCCAGTGAAAACTGATTTGCACAAGAATTTCTTTTCAGTTGATAAGAAACACATGCCTGCCACTTTCTTCTGCAAATCTTGACAGATCACAAACTCAGTCAAACCTACAAAAATCAGCTGGCTACAGCAGCAATACCCAAACCAGACTGATTGCCCATCAGTCAACATTTCAGGATCTTGGAGCCAAGAGGCAAATATCTCATCTGTAGTCTCTCCACTGGCAAAACGTTCTCCCAGGCCAGCCAAGGAAAGGCACGCTACCTCTCTGATAGGACCGCTCTTTATTTCCTTCTTTCAGACCTTTGTCATTCATTTACTCATTCATTCATTCATTTTGCAAACAATTACTTAGTAGTAACTATATTTTTCAGCTCGGGATTAGACATTGTGTGTGTGGGAACTAACATTTACTCGGCACCTTCTATGTCCAGGCTCTGTTCTCATCCCTTATTACATTTAATTCTCACAACCACCCCGTGGTGTCAGAATTATTGTCCTCAGTCCTAGAGATGAAAAGCCTGAGGCTCAGAGAAGTAAAACAATTACTTAGTTAATTAACTAGCTATTAATTAGTTAAATAATTCCCTAGAAAGGGAATGATATGATTATGATTCTGAATCTGCAGGAGATTACAGTCTAGATGGGGAGACAGTATAGATAGCAGGTGAGGCTAGCTATAGATGGAACAATAAATTCCAGCTATATGAGAAATAATTCAATAACAATGCAAGATAGGGTGATTGCATTTTGAAATGAGAGAATAGATGAGAAAGGTATAGGGGGTAAAGATCATTGTGGACTGGATGGTCACTGAAGGTGGTGGGCTTATATCAAAGGCTGGAGAAGACTTGGCTATTGGGAAAGGAATGAAAGAGGGCATTCCAGGTGGTGGAGTGATGGTGAGCAAAGGCTCAGAATCAGAAATGCAAATGTAATTTGGGGGTGGGAATGGGTGGGTAAGGTGGAGCACGCCACGAGGGCACACCTGTCCGGAGTAAGGGTATTT
>NW_004443966.1:8697356-8698144 GCF_000243295.1 Trichechus manatus latirostris | reverse complement strand
AATCCAAGTTAACAAAGAATGCAAGAAACCAAAAATTTTTTTGAAGTATAATCCTGTATGGAGCTCTGGTGGCTCAGTGGTTAAGAGCTATGGCTGCTAACCCAAATGTTGACAGTTTGAATTCACCAGCCGCTCCTTGGAAACCCTATGGGGCAGTTGTAAGTTCTACTCTGTCCTATAGAGTTGCTATGAGTCAGAATCGACTCGATGGCAATGGGTTTTTTTTTTAAATAATCTTTTACAAAAAAACCCAAAAAACCAAGTGTCCCGTGATAGGAGAGTGGTTAAGTAAATTATGTGGCAGGACTGGAGATCAGTGAAAATGCTGTTGAGGTAATAACGGTGAATGGTATGAGAGAGTTGACACTAGGGCTGGAGAAGAGTGGATGGATTCTAGAGACACACAGGTAGAATCCATAAGACATGGAGATTGACGGATGTGAGCTGAGGGAGAGGGTAGCTATATTAGTCTCCTCAAGCTGCTGTAACAAAATACCACAAACTGGGTGGGTTGTAAGAGCAGAAATTTATTGTGTCACAGTTGGGGGACTAGAAGTCCAAATTAACATGTCGGCGGGGCCATGCGTCCTCTGAAGGCTCTAGGGAAAAGTACTTTCTTGTCTCCCCAGCTTCTGGTAGCCCCAGGAATTCCTTGGCTTGTAGATGCATCATCACATGCTATCCTTCCTCTGTCTGCCTCTGACTTGACTATTGGGAAGGGCATGTTTCTTCTCTTTTATAATACCACTCACATTGGATTAGTATCCACCCTACTCCAGTATGACCTC
>NW_004443966.1:8691769-8693007 GCF_000243295.1 Trichechus manatus latirostris | reverse complement strand
TGCACCAGCTAGAGCCTCCTCTTTGCTCTTCGTGAGTCATTTAGAGACTCCCGGCTCCCCAGCCCCATCCCAGCATCTGAGCAGAGGGGAACGAGAATTACACCCGAGGCTATAGCTCCCAGGCCTCCAGCTCTAACGGGAACAGTCGATGGGGGACATATGGGGGCTTCTCCAAGTCTCAGTGGCACAGCGAGTTTCCACATGAGGATCTACCGAGTCGGTTGAAAAAAAAAAAAGCATCTTTGCTTTTTGAGGTCACATCACATTCTAGTGATTTATCATCCTATAAAGGCAGAGAAGGGCTAGATAAATAGATAAACAAATAAATAGATAAGTAAATAAATAAAACAAATCACAAACGTGATTTCCCATGGACAGAAGGGGCCAGTCCCTGCTGCACTGTTTGTTTATATAGGATGGCCGATGGAATTCCTCGCCTGGAATGCCTCGGGTGAGGGTCCTCTGAATTCCTCCTCTGTGCTGTCTCAAGACAGTGAGCTTGCAAAATCAAGAAAGGGTTTCGGTAGGTGCTGCTGACTGCCCACCTCCACAACCCTCTCCTCCTCTCCATGAGCCTGGTAATTAGAAAACGAAAGGTCACAGCCTCTGTAGAAAACCTACCCAGCAATTCATTGAAATCGTCAAAGCGTTTCTCCCAGCTCATCTATTTTCATTCACTGATATTCATAAAACATTCACTCAGTGTCCATTTGTATGAGGCATCATGTTAAATGCACAAATAATAATGATAATAACTAGCTAATATTTGGTGACACTTATTCTTTTCTATAACCTCATATGCATGCGAAAGCTGGACAACAAAAAAGAAGACCAAAGAAGAATAACTGATACATCTGTATTGTGGTGTTGGTAAGGAATACTGATTATACCATGGACTGCCAGAAGAACAAACCAGCCCGTCCTTCTAAGCCAGAAGGCTCCTTAGAAGCTAGGATGGCCAGACTTCGTCCTACTTACTTTGGCTATATCGTCAGGAGAGACCAATCACTGGAGCAGGGCATGATGCGTGGTGAAGCAGAGGGTCAGAGGAAAAGAGGGAGATCCTCCGTGAGATGGACTGACGCAGTGGCTGCCACAACGGGCTCAAACATACACAGCAACGACTGTGAGGATGGCACAGAATCGGGCAGTACGTGGGGTCACTATGAGTCAGAGTTGACTTGAAGGCACCTAACAACAACAACTGTGTCCCCAGGCACTGTTCCAAACATGTTACA
>NW_004443966.1:8688842-8690406 GCF_000243295.1 Trichechus manatus latirostris | reverse complement strand
GTGAGCCCTGTGGCAGCTCTGCAGCTTGGGCTTCCCGGCTATCCTGCTTCCGGGTTTACACCTCCCAACGACGCTGTGTTGTGGGTGGACAGCATGCTATTTCCACAGTTTGACAGAACTGCAGACAGAAACTCAGGGGTAATAAGTGACTTGCTTAGGGTCACACAAAGTCATGAACTGGGACTTGAAATCAGACCTCTTACTGCCCAGCTTCCTGCTGTTCTCGTTGGGTCAGTTTGCAGTGTTATGATGATGGTCAGGCACTTCTCGCCTTTGCTTTTGCCTTCACTAGGACAGAGACCTATCAGACAAGATAGAGTTGAAAAGGCCCTTGGAGTCGGAGCTCAGAAGTTTAGAGGGTCCTCAGTCAACTGCCTTGTCCCAAAAGCTTCTCTGTTGTGAACTCGCAGCTATTCTGTGAGACGGCCATTCCAAAGATTCAGATGAAATAGCTTCAACCCCACTTCGAGTGTGGTGGGCTCCTAATTCTCCCCTCCCACTCACCCCTAATTTTCCTGTGGATTCTGCTAGGGATTGAGTTTTCCTCACCACCTTGGGTTCTGAGCACCAGCTTCTGCTGAGTTAGTTTGGTGGATGGACCAAATCCTGTCCTTATTCTCTCTGGCTTCACATCCAATGGGCAACATAGCTCCATTTCTTTGATTTCCCAGAGAAAACACCACCCACACAGGGTATCTGTAAGTAGATTTCACTAAACGTTGAGAATAACAGTGGGAGATGGTTGTGTCACATTCTATAAACCACAGATTCAAACGTTAAACTCCCTCGTTCCTAAAAAGTCCCTTGGTCTATTGACTTGAGCTCCTGCCATGTTTACTGACCCTCTCCCTTCCTCTCTTCTGCCCGCCCAAAGTTCATTTCTTATCCTGAGCAAGAAATTCTGCTCTGTCTAACCCCACCTCACCAGGTATCACTTTTCTTCCAGTTACATATTCATTTATTCTACAAGGATTGTACAATATCAACTATGAAGCACCATGCTAAGCACTGCTGAGAATACAAAGATGAAGTAGACATGGATCCTGTGCCCACGGAGCTGACAATCTTGTAGGGGAGATAAGATACATACCGATAACCAGAAGAGAAGGTGGGATGTGCTAAGAAACTGAAGTGCGTAGAAAGAGAGGCCGTGCTGTAGGTGATCTAATGACCAGGGTCCAGAAGGGAGGGAGAAGTCTGAAGTCTGAAGCAGGACAACCTGGGTGAAGTGCCATAGCTGGGAACTGAGGGGAGCTGAGGGATGGCAGGAAGGGCCTGAGTACCTGGAGTACAGCACCCAAAGAAGGGAGAAGGGCACAAGGGGTCCATGGATCAATATGTATCCCTCCCTCTCCCCGCCTCCAAATCCAGACCCTCATATCAGACTGGGCTACAGCAGGAGTGAGGAGGGAAGCAGACCCCTCTCCCTGGGCAGCATGGCTTGGACCTCCTGGACTCTCTGATAACAGTCATGGTCAAGGTCATTGACCCCCAACTCTGTATGTAACTATTAGAGAAAGCACCTGGCACATGGCAGCGCTCAAAGTCCATGTGCTAACTGAAT
>NW_004443966.1:8684183-8687056 GCF_000243295.1 Trichechus manatus latirostris | reverse complement strand
AAGGCAGGCGGCCTTGTCCAGCCAGCAGGGCAGGGCAAGGGAGGGAAGGCTTTAGGGGAGGCTGCGTGGCAGAGGAGTCAACTGTTACCAAACCTGAGAAGGGGGCTGAGCCTGGCTCCAAGCCCCAGGCCGGGTCGTTTCAGCACAGCTCTGAGCTGGCCCAGGGAAATAGAGTTTATCGCTTGCTCCTGCCCAGGTCTCATCAGCCAGGTTTCCTGCTCTGGGCCCCTCTCCTGCAGGGCCCACTGGTCCACGGGTCCACAAACGGCCAGGCCCGCCTCCTCTAAGAAGTCTTCTGGGTTCCCTCGGGGCAGGGCTCCCCGTGAGCTGTGGATCTCGGTATAAGGGGTTTCTAGGTAAGGCCTGATACCCCCTTCTCCAGTCTCCTCAGCACTTAGCAAGGCGCGTCTTAGGCCCGTGGGCCCTCAGGGAATGTTTGAGAACCTGCGTTGAGGTCAGTCAGAGTTGGGTGTAAATCGCCTCTGCCGCCGATCGGCTGTGTGACCGTAAGCCAGAAGCACCCTCTGAGCCTCGGGTTCCTCTCCTGTGAACTGGTGACAGATACTTCTTAGAGCAGCTGTGAGGATCAAATGAAACAAGGAATGTAAAGTACCGTGGCTCAGTGCCCCACAGGGACAGGGTGGCTGCCGGGTCGGGAAACACAGGGCATATGACTTTGTCATGTATCGTTAATGCAATGACAGTAAACCATTTACCATGCTTTCCCTGTGTTTCAGGAGTTGGTGGCCACCTACTGAAAACCCTTCATCCACAGTCACTGTATCCTTCATCCACCCACAGTGGCAACCAGGGACCGTGGGTGCCCAAATGCTCTCTGCCTCCTGGAGCCTGGATTTCCCTTGGTTGTTTACCCTCAAGGACACCCCAGCCTGCCCGTCTCCGCCCCGCTTCTAGGAAGGGCTGCCTCCCAGGTCTGTTTTTGGTGATCAAGGAAGGAGCTCAGAGGCAGCTGGGCCGTGGGATAAGCCAGTGCAGGGCATCAGCTGCTCGGTAGGTATTGGGAAACGGCACTTTTTACTGACATGGCATCTTTGAGACCCCAGGAATCCGCATTTGGACCTAATGGCCATCTGCCGCCTGTACACAGATTTCTAAGGAATCAGGAAAGTGGGTAGACTGTGAGTGTTGTTGCTAAATCGTCGATCCAGCTGTCCTACAAACATTTACTGAGCACCTATGTTCAGGACAATGTATTACAGGGGGCTGCACAGGCTCAGAGGTGAGAGATGGTCCCCGTCCTTAAGAAGCTCAATGCCTGTTTGGGGGAGAGGGTAGGAGAAGGTACGCAGACTAAGCTGGAGATGCCCACAGGAGGAAGGGACCACCCAGGCCTGGGGGCTCAGGGAGGGCTCCCCAAGATAGCCTGGTCTGATTGAACTCTTCATTCTTTGATGGAAACATCACATTTGGGATTATTTGGGAGAATCCTGGCGGTGGTGGTGGGAGGTATTACTAACCTGAAAGTGAGCTCCTGGCTTGGACTTCTACAGCAGGGGTCGGCAAACTTTTCTCCAAAGGGCCAACGCTGAGTATGGTCTCTGTTGATGTTGCAGCTGCTGCTGCTTCTCCTTCCTTTTGAAAACCTTTAAAAAATGTAAAAACCATTCTTACCTCACAGGCCATAGAAAAACAGGCCAAGGGACAGATACAGCCTGCAGATGTAGTTTGCCAATCCCTGTTCTAGAGAATTACCAGAAGCTGGATATTATTGTTATTTACAGTAATAATAGCTCACACTTGGCCCTGGTTTGGTGCCAGGAACTTCGCTATGCACTCTACCTACATTATCTTATATAATCCTCACAACCACCCAGGGAGCCAGGTACTATTATTATGCCTTTTTTAGGTGAGCAGCTGAGGCTGAGTGAGGATAAGTGATTTTCTCAAGGGCACTCAGCTAGGAAGTGGTGGAGGCTGGATGTGAATCCAGGCTTGGTTCAAGCACCCATTCTCTTAACCACTGTGCCCCACCACCCTCAACACTGCCTTGTGGAGGCATGAGGGAGCCATCCTCCCGATGGCTCCAGGGAACATCCATGTTACTATTGGAATCATGCAGAAAGCTAGACTGGAATTGAGAGGAAGAGAAGGTTGATAAGTGTCTTAGTCATCTAGTGCTGCTATAACAGAAATACCACAAGTGAACGGCTTTAACAAACAGAAATTTATTCTCTCAGTCTAGGAGGCCAGAAGTCTGAATTCAGGGGGCTAGCTCCAGGGGAAGGCTTTCTCTTTCTGGTGGCTCTGGGGGAAGGTCGTTGTCATCAATCTTCTGCTGGTCTAGGAGCTTCTCAGTGCAGAGACCCCGGGTCCAAAGTTCACGCTCTGCTCCTGGCTCTTCTTTCTTGGTGGTAGGAGGTCCCTCTCCTCTCTGCTTGCTTCTCTCTTTTATATATCAAAAGAGATTGACTCAAGATAAAAGTTAATCCTGTAGATTGAGTCCTGCCTCATTAACATAACTGCCTCTAATCCTACCTCATTAACGTCATAGAGGTAGGAATTTACAACACATGGGACAATCACATCAGATTACAAAATGGTGGACAACCACACAATGCTGGGAATCATGGCCTAACCAAACTGATACACATTTTTGGGGGACACAATTCAATCCATCACAATAAGGAACCCAACGGTGGCTTTCCAGTGACTTCTCTGTACTCCCAGGTCCTTCTGTGCCTTGGAACCTCAGTTTAACCATCTTTGAAATGGACGTACATGGTGCTAATGATTGCCTTGCACCTTTGACTTCTCACCTCAAAGGAATCCTAGGAGAACTGTAATAAAGGTCTCTTTACTTTCAGCAGCTTCTGGGGGCATTAATTAAATGAGAGTCAGGATTTATTTATTCA
>NW_004443966.1:8681864-8683003 GCF_000243295.1 Trichechus manatus latirostris | reverse complement strand
TCCCACTCAAAATTAGCTCTCAGAAAAGGGCATGAAACTCAGTCACACTTGGATGGACATAACTGATAATAGCTGAAATGTCACGCACACTGTCTTTCACCTCAACCATGGGGACTTCAGTTTTAACTAGAATCAAGGCCTTCATCTTTGGGAATCACGTTCCAGTAGAGCAGCGGCTAGGAGTGGTGAGATGTTACTTTAGAATCCTCTACGTCATGTTATAATATTGTTCAATTGCTTTAGAGACTAGTAAATAGGCCCTGACTCTACGACGCTCCCATCTTGGACTTTGGGCGCAGCTGTCCTCTGAAAAGCTTAAAGGATAATCCCTGGAATATTCATTTTCATCCTGGTCTGATTCGTAAAAATTACCCAAGAAGTCTGCTCTGAGACCAACTTGTCTAGGCGTGAGTTTGACTGTCAGGTGCTGCCTTGTGGCTGACACTAAGCCGCGTCTGAAGTTCAGGGCACTCCTTAGGCTACAAAAGAAAGAAACCCAGCAACTTTCTTCAAAATATTTAAGGCAGGCCAGGCTGCCGGGGGTGCCTGCCACTGACAACCTGTGTTGGGAGAGAGTTAACAAATCTTTCAACAATAAATCTCAACAGGCCCTCCTGTGGTGAGCAGGAAGCTCACAGGGAGCTCACACTCTGATTAAAGAGACAAGACACTTGACAAAGAATTAATTTTCAATATATAGACTTGGACGCCCTGAGGGCGAAGTAGGAAGGACACATAAAGCACGTTTGCTGCATACTGAAGTACAGGGGGCATCCTGAGAAGAAGCTCTTCTTTTTCTTGTTTGAGTTGCAAGTTGAACTAGCCACCTTTTATATGGAACACCTTCTTTTTTTAAAATTTTTTTTATTGTACTTTGGATGAAGGTTTACAGAACAAATAGTTTCTCATTAAACAGTCAGTACACATACTGTTTTATGACATTGGTTAACAACCCCACGGCATGTCAACACTCTCCCTTCTCAACCTTAGAGGAACTTTTTTTTGGTGAAAATATACATAGCCAAAGATACATCATTTCAGAAATTTCTACATGTACAATTCAGTGACATGGATAACCTTCTTCCAGTTGTGCTGCTATTCTCACTATCCTTTTCCAAATTATTCCATCACCATTATCT
>NW_004443966.1:8673850-8679878 GCF_000243295.1 Trichechus manatus latirostris | reverse complement strand
GGGGGGTGTTGGGAAGAGGCAGGGGCTCAGCAGAAGGCAGTCTCACAGGTCATGTCAGCTGCATTAAAGATTTTGACTTCTCAAGTGTTTCTTTTTAGAGAGACTCAGGGCTGGGACCAGATGGCTTTGGCAGGGTTTCATTCCAAATCATAGGCTCTTTTTATGATTCTTTGTAATTTTGCTCACATCAGAGCCAAAACTGCCTGCATGAGGAGGGCCACTCGGTCCAGCCCAAATTACAGACCTTGTCCTTGGACTGTCCAACAGCAATTCACCATCAGCTCCCCACAAGACCCAGCCAGAGCAAGTCAGGGACATGGGTGTGAGCTGGCGGAGGAGCCTGTCATACCTCAGAGGGAAGCCGTCAGGGGCCTGTCCTTGAATGTCGGCGCCAGAGTATCTGGGTGTGTGGGCGTGCTCCCCACCACAGGTCAGAATGGCCCATAAGCCATTTTTCAGGAGTGGGCAGCTGTCCACCAAGGCTCTTGTCCAGTGACTTGCAGGGAAATGTCCACCACCAGACTTAGTCCTCAAAGAGACCTGTTCTGTGTCATTTGGTTAGGCTAGAGATCTGTTCCTGGGACCAGCTGGGGAAGGACAGATGCGGGATTTTGTGGGGAGACCCAGTAGTTAGTGAGCACCTGCCCATCTCGTACCCGGCACTGTGCTGCTAGGTGCTCGCAGACACATCATCGATTCAATCCTCACCACAGCCTGGGTGGCAGGTCTTAGTGTTCTAGAATAAACTGGGCTCCCTCTGGTTTGGGGGTATTGCATTCAGATGTTACTCAGCCCTACATCCAAATGTAATTGAACAAGAAACCAAACCCGTTGCCATTGAGTCAATTCCAACTCATAGTGACCCTATAGGACAGAGCAGAATCACCCCACAGGGTCTGGCACAGTGGTTAAGTGCTCAGCCGCTAACCAAAAGGTCTGCAGTTAGAATCCACCAGCCGCTCCTTGGAAATCCTGTGGGGCAGTTCTACTCTGTAACACGTGGGGTCACCATGAGTCAAAATCAACTCGACAGCACCTAACAACAAAGTGCCCCAGTATCAGCATTTTTTAAAAAGCTCCCACAGGGGGATTCTAAGAGGGAGCCAGGGTTAAGGGCCATGAGACCCAGGGACTAAAACTCAAATAGCTGCTGTCAAGCCGACACTGACTCATGGCACCCGGACTCATGGTACCCCTGACTCATGGTGCCCCCGACTCAGGGCAACCCCACGTGTGTCCGACTAGAACTGTGCTCCACAGAGTTTTCAGTGGCGGATTTTTTGGAAGTAGATCCCCAGGCCTTTCTTTGGTTGGCAGCCCCGTGTGCTAAACATCTGCACCAGCCAGGAACTCCCCGTGAGGAATGGGAGCGGCCTTAGTGGGGGTACACTTGCAGAGCAGGGGATGGAGCCCCTGAACTTGTGTGTCTGTGCCTTGCTTAGCGAACGGACTGGCCACGACAGGGTCAGAAGCTGTAGAGCCACGAAGCTACCCTGGAAGCCTTAAATCACCTTCCACCACCTCCCCTCTGCCCCCCCAGCAACCTGCCTCACCCTGAAGGCCTCAGGCCTCTCCTGAGAAGGGAGGGAGGAAACAGGCCATCACCTCTCAGCTTTCCCAGGCAGCATTTCTGCTGCTCCAAGCTGGAGTCCCAAACCCAGGGTTTTTTTGGCAAGTTATTAATCCCTAGGAAGCAAGCCATTATTCTCAATTACCTCGATTGCTTAAACAGGCAGAGTGCAAAAAACAAAACAGAAGAAAGCTGTTCGAAATGAAAACTGCTCGTGGGGCCCGTACAGGCTGTGTGGTCTCTGTGAACCCAGCAGGAGTCGGGCTCAGTTCTGTTCTGACCCTCCACCAGGACCTGCCTGGAGCACAGGATTTCACATCGCTAAGCCAGGGGTCCAAGAATGGGTGTGCCAGTCATGAGGTATTTGCTATGTAAATGAGCAATTTTCGAAGAGTTGGGAAAAAAAACAATAGATTCAAGCTTAAAACCTTACTGATCTGTCCATAATTTCTCTTTGCTACAGACTGCATTTCCTAATTGTGCTCTGTCATTAGTATTGTATTATGAACATCGATTGGAATCACGAAGGCGTTCCACATTACTCATTACTAAATGAATTCATTGTTAAATGAACGTGTTTCTAAGACCCTGAGCTGGCGTGTCAGTAGCTTCTCTGCTGCTTTATATGGATGCATGTTCCTTGTCGCAGCTTTGAAAAATATAGAAAAACGTAAGGAAGTCAGCCTAAATCACCATTATGAGCACTGTTGCACGTACATTTCTAGTTCTCTTTTTTCTATGTCCATATATGTCGCTTTAAAAAATAAATTCTCATTAGTTATTATCAGGGGCAGGAGGGAGGGGAAGAGGGAATCTGCTCAGGAGGCACTGACAAGGATGATAGAAAAATCTGGAAACATAGTGGTGATGGTCGCCCAGCACAATGGCCATGATTAACGTCACTGAATTGTACACAGAAAACACGCTGAAATGGTCAATTTTTTTGATACATATACTTACCACACACACACAAAGTGGAACCATTGTAAAAAGGAAAATCTCTGATGTGAAGTGGGGATGGGGCAGTTAGCCTGGATGAGTTTTAGTTTTAGTCCCTGTGGTAGACTCTGGAGTCCCTGAGTGGTGTAAAGGGTCAAGGTGCTGGGCTGCTAACTAAATGGGTGGAGGGTCTAGTCTGTGCAGAGGTGCCTTGAAGAAAGGCCTGGAGAGCTACTTCTGAAAAATCAGTCATTAAAAACCCTATGGACCTCAGTTCTACTCTGACACACAAAAGGTCGCCATGAATCGGAGTTGACTTGATGGCAACTGGCTAGTAGACTGTGTGATGGCCTGTCCCATCCTCCGTACCGTGGGGATGCCCACTCCCACCCTGCCTGGCTGCCGTGAGTGTTGGCTGCTGACGGCTCACAGTTGTGTCCTCTGGAGAACTGCCCTGGACCAGATGGGAGCCACTAACCCTGAATATGCCTGGGAAGTTATCCTGGGAGGTGGCACCCTTCTCCCAGAGCAGCCACAGCCAATGGCTGACTGACACTGGGTACACAAACCTGGTTCCTCTGCCTCGGGGTGGAACAACTTTGTGGGTACATTCATGTTCCAGAGCTCCCTGTGGGATCAGGCTGAGGTTTCAGACTTCAACTGAAGCCACCTCTGCACTCAGCATCTTCCCTTCCCTCATCCTACTTCCTTCACTCTTACAAGTTTCTCCCCAAAGCCCTTCCACATGAACTGATCAGGCTCTGTTTCTAGAGGTCCTGACTTGTGACTACTCCTTTCGGCTCTAACCCTCTGAGACCAAGGTGTGAGCCTGGAGCCTTGCTACTCAAAGTGTGGCCCGTGGACCAGCAGCCTCCGTATCGCCTGGGAACTTGTTAGCAATGCAGACCCTCAGGCTCCACACTAGACCCACCGAATCTGCACCTGAATTTTAACAAACTCCCCAGGAGATCTGTATGCACATCCAAGTTTAAGAAGCCTGTCCCCCATCATCAGCATTCCAGGAGAGAAAGAGAGCTGTGGAGAGCACAGTGGGGAAGGCTGGTTCTTCTTTGGCTTACCGTCCCCTGGAGCCTGTGAGGTTGACAGCGGGGAGACTGGGTTAGGAGTTCTAAGGCTCTGAGCTGCATCCCTGCAGACAGGGTGAAGAATGCGGAAACGGGATAAACTGACAAACACTGAGGACTCAGCGGGACGAGGAGAAGGCGCTGTCCTGGCTGGCCAGGGCCTGGGTGTGTCATGGCTGCTTTCTAATGCTGCCCCTTCCACCAATTCACGGGGTGGCCGGTGAGTCTCTCTGGGCGTCTGTCCTTCCATATATGAAATGAGGGGCTTGGACGCGTTGCCCGCTGACTGTACCCTGTATGGGTGTAAGAAGAAAACAAAAATGGCTTCTATAAGCACAACCGGAGTCCCTGGGTGGCGCGAACGGTTAAACGCTCGACTACTAGCCGAAATGTTGGTGGTTTGAACCCATGCAGAGGTGCCTCAGAAGACAGGCCTGGGTATTGGCTTCCAAAAAGTCAGAGCCTTGAAGCCCCTATGGAGCAGTTCTACTCTGCACGCGTGGGGTCGCCATGAGTCAGGGTTGACTTGATGACAGCTAGCAACAACAACAACAGCGTAACTACAGTTACAAGTCTCAGGCAAAGACAACAGACACGCCAGTCAAGAGAGTCCACTGCTAGGATGATGGGACCCACAGGGCCAAAGTCTGGGCCAAAGTCTGTAAATAAATTCCATTTCATTGCATCAAAACTTTTTTACAAAAAAGCAAAAGAGGTGGAAATCCCAAAGTGGGTGCTTACGGGGAGATACAAGGGGGAGTCAAGGAAGACAATGCAGTAGGCAGCAGTTCTCCCAGATCGTGGGCCCCAATGGCCTGGACAGGAGGGGCCTCATAGCAAAGGACTGTTGTTGTTGTTGTTAGGTGCCATTGAGTTGGTTCTGACTCACAGTGACCCTGTGTACAACAGAACGAAACACTGCCTGGTCCTGCACCATCCTCACAATCGTTGTCGTGCTTGAGTCCATTGTTGCAGCCACCCTGTCGGGTTTGCTTTCTTTTTAATAATATTCCATTGCATGCACGAACCACAATTTATTTATTCATTCTTCTGTTGATGGGCATTTAGATTATTTCCAACTTTTTGCTGGTTCGAACACTGCTGCAATGAGCATTCTTGTGCACGTCCCTTCATGCGCCTGCTCACGAGTCCTGGGTATGTGCGCCTTCAATGTTCACATGTGATTTCATGCACATGGTCTCACATTTAAACCTCACAAAGCCTCGGTGAATTACACTAAGTATTATTATCCTTACGATAATCACGAAGAGGCTCATTCAAGATAAGGAAACTGGCTTACTGAGCTGCTAACATGCATCCCCCTAGTTCAGCATCAACAGATATGGGCTCAAGTGCTGGCTTGGAATTTTCTAGTTGTGTGATTTGGGGCAAGTTACTTAAACTTGCCAAACCTCAGTTTTCGTGTTACACGGGGAATTATCCCATTTCTTTCCTAATGTTGTTAGGAAGAGTAATTAGACAATGTATACGAAAAGCTCCCAGCCCACAGTCTGGCATGTGGTAGGAGTCCAATCAATAACAGTCAAATTGGGAATGATTAATGCTCAGAAATATTTTCTAGGAAAATAATGGATCATATGATGATTAAGTTCTCCACAGGCAACATTATTTCTCCCATCTTCTCCCAAACTTTTTGAAACAAGCATGATTATATATAAAACAGAGTTTTCATGGTTTGAGACTAGAGGAACCCCCGAAGCCATGGCCCCCAGACTCTGTGTTAACCCAGAAGTAAAACCATCCCCAAATCCCACTCTTCAAACGAAGATCAGACTCAACTGTAAAACATAAAATACTTGTGAAGAGTGTGCCTCTTAGTTCAAGCAGATACGTGAGACCAAATGAGCGGCTCCTGTCCAGAGGCAGATGAGAAGGCAGAAAGGGACAGGAGCTGGCTGGATAGACACGGAACCAGGGTGGAAAGGGGGAGTGTGCTGTCACATTGTAGGGATTGCGACTAGTGTCACATGACAATATGTGTATAAATTTTTGTATGAGAGATTCACTTGAGCTGTAAACTTTCACCTAAAGCACAATTAAAAAAAAAAAAAACACAACAAATTCCCTCAGGACTAGCTTTTCTGACTGATGAACGGAGTTTGCTTTCTTTTTAATAATATTCCATTGCATGCACGAACCACAATTTATGTATTCATTCTTCTGTTGATGGGCATTTAGATTATTTCCAATGGAGCCCAGAAAGTAGTGGCATCACTGGGGGGGTGCGGGGTGCGGACTGCACCCCCTGACATTGTCAGGGGGGTGACCAAAATGACCCCAGGGTTCATGGCAGGCCAGCCAGCGCTGCTGGGTGAGGCGCCACCAAGGCAATGACGTCACTAGGGTTGGTGCCACCCGTCACCCTCCCTACCTGCTAGCCAGGGTGTGGGCAGCTGGCCCATGGCACCCACCA
>NW_004443966.1:8670000-8672245 GCF_000243295.1 Trichechus manatus latirostris | reverse complement strand
ACCTTCCCCGCCCTCCACCCCCCACCCCATGAGCTTGAAACTCTTCCAGCCTCACCTGGCCCTCCTCCCCCAGCCACCTTTCCTGAGCCTCCTCCCACCATCGCTGCAGCCTGGACTGCTCAGTGGCTGCCACGGCAGGAGGAGCTGCGGTCTTGGGCCTGGGCATGACGTACAGGGCACCCTGGCTGAGTAGGGCAGCAGCCTCATGGGGCATTCCCTTCAGTGGCCCCAGTGGTGTCTGTGTGGTCCCTGCCTAAGGCAAGTGCAGTAGGACACGTAGCTGCAGCTGGGTACTGGGACCCCCTCCCCTGCCATCCCAGGGCCGGGGCTGATGCGGAACTGGAGAGCTAGTGAGAGACAGATAGGGTCTACGGTACTTAGCAAAGTACATCTGCTCCGTCCTGTTCTCTGATCGGGATTTCTGAACTCTTTTATAACATTAAGGTACCATGGACATACGTGCAGTGGGATGTTGCCCGAATGGATGTTATATGGTAGGTACCTGTACTGGGAATCACGGCTTAGCCAAGCTGACACGTTTGGTGGGGGGGACACAATTCAATCCATGACAAGGCCCTTAATTCGATTATTAAAACTAATTTCCTTCAATAGCGCTTTCTCTCAAGTTTCTTGTTCTAACTCTGTTTAAATGTTAAGTTGTCAAAAACCCACCGCCGTTGAGTTGATTCCGACTCATAACGACACTGTAGGACAGAGTAGAACTGTCCCATAGGGTTTCCTAGGCTGTAATCTTTACGGAGGCAGACTGCCACATCTCTCTCCTGTGGAGTCGACCTTTCGGTTAGCAGCCGAGCGCTTTAAGCGCTGCGTCACCAGGGCTACTCTTAAATACACGATAGGATCCTTTCAAGCAAGGCTTGAGTTTCCCACTTTCTTCCTGAAATGTGCTGGGGAGAACACAGAGTACAGTTGAGAGAAGACAGACTTTAGAATTGGACACACTTGGGTTTGAATCACCGCTCTGCCATATGCAAACTGTGAGCCCTTGGGAAAGCCACGTGATCCCGCTGACCTTGCCTCCTCACCTGACGATGAGTGCAGAAACACCTGCCGCGACGCTGTGGCCAAGACCCAAGGAGGTAATGCACATAGACCTGCCCGCACAACGACTGACACATAATAGGAACTCAGCTAATCTTAGTCCTTGTCTTCCTGCTCCCCTCCCACTAAATTTCAGACAGCCACAGGTCTTTGCACCCCACCCAAACATGAAAGCGGTGAATTGTCTTCTTCCTCCACAGGCTTTAAATGCAGGGACTTGCCATTTCTTCTCTACCTGCTGGAACTTGAAAAGAGGAGGCATTCGTCACCTGCAGGAGCCTTCTTTTCCCAGCTGTGCCAATTTCTCCGCAAAACCCCAACCCCTTATTTTGCGGCTGAGTTTTGTAATTTACCAGCTCCTGTGGGCATTTCCCACACCTTGGAAGCTACCCAGGGATGAGCTTCTCAGGTGGTTTATCAAAACTGCAGAATTCTGACTCTCTTTGCCAAGCCCCTTCTGTAGGATTTGGAGCAGGTCTGTGGGTTGGCAGGGGACATCCTACCCATAGAACTACCACTGAGTATGCAGGGAAATGTGTCCAAGCCTCCCAGGAAGGGGCTTCTAGCAGGGACTGCCAGGGTGAAGACAACACAGCCCCTCCTCCGCCCAGCAGACAATGCTCTCTGCAGCATCACTCACGGTGGAACCTCGGTAATCAATCGAGGTGGCCATCCAGATGGCCTGTGAAGGAGAGACGGGGAGCCACAGGTGGATGGGTGGGTAATGAAGCTCCAGCAGCCCTCTCCCAGCACATGGTTAATGCATGAGGTGACATTCAATCGCATCCCAGAGCAGCAGTTGGGAGCAGGAGCGAGCAGCTAACTACGCACCAGACTGCAACTCTAAAGACCCCAAAAGTCAGGCTGCAGCTGAATGGTGGCTCTGGACTGGTTACCCAGGGAGTCATCTCCGATGGAGGCCGGGGGCTTCCTAAGGCCTCTGTTAGATAAGTGGCATCCTTCCCTCGTGCCAGCATCTCTTGTGCCCCCGAGTGACGTCCCAGGTGTGTCACTCTCCACCCCAGACAGCTTTGGAAAAGGGCTAGCAAACGCGAGGGAAGTCAGGCATGAGGAATTGGGCGGGACAAAACGGGACAGACAGGGCACCATTTAAGGCAAAGGCTGAGGTCTAGACCACTGGGCGCTGGGGAGGTGGCAGCCATATCGAAGGTTGCTGCATTCC
>NW_004443966.1:8661805-8668070 GCF_000243295.1 Trichechus manatus latirostris | reverse complement strand
TGTCTCTTTCCTCTGTGCCCCTCTCCTCTGCCCGCCCCTTGAATGCGGAGGGTTCCATTCTCAGGCCTAGGGTCTCGCACTACCTGCTTTCCCTGGAGGGCCAATAGCATGGGGTGTGACCTTATAGCTCTTCCATGCATTTACAAATGTATGTGTGAGTGCACACACCCAGGTTAAAATGGTATGTAATACATGCGTTGACTGTGTTCTTTATTTCAGATGATGGCACCACTATCCCTAGGACCCAAGGCAGAAGCCTGGGAATCATCACTGACTCTTCTTGTCTCTCACGTTATCGATTTAACCTTCTCAATAGTTCTGGAATCGTCCCTTCGTCTCTATTTCAACTACCTCTCCCACTCACCACCTCCTGCCTGGATTATAATATTTTCTAATTGGTTTTCTTATCTCCAGTCGGCCCTCTCTTAAATGGATCCTCTATACTAGTGACTTCTGTTTTAATTTTTTGCTGTTATTGTTGAGATAAAGTTCACGTAACATAAAATTCACCATTTTGACCATTTTAAAGTATACAATTCAGTTGTTTTTAGCATATTCACAACGCTGTACAACCATCATCACTAATTCCAGAATGACACCAGTGCAGACCTTGATCTGTTGGTGGGCTGTGAAATCAAGTTAGCGGTTTGCAACGATTATTAAAAAAAAAAAAAAGGAGGCAAGGTTGCCCAGTGGTTAAGTGCTCAGCTGTTAACTGAAAGGTCAGCCATCCCCGGGAGAAAGACGTGGCAGCCTGCTCCCGTATAGATTACAGCCTTGGAAACCGATGGGGCAGTTCTACCCTGTCCTACAGGGTTGCTGTGAGTCAGAATCGACTCGACAGCAATGGGTCTGGTTTGGGTTTTTTATGTATTTTAAAAAGTAAATAGTCATTGCACAGAACAGAATACACCACCACAGATCACATCATAGGGCAAAAGGAGTAACTAATGTCTCATGAAATTTTTGCTGCAGTTAGATGTGTATGTACATTTGTGTTCACAGCGTGTGCACTGGGTCAGCATGTAAAATGAATTTCTTACCGTGGGTCATGAGTCTATACTGTCAGCAAGAGGAATTCTAAATGGTAAATCTGAGTAGGTCACTCCCCTATCGAATGCCCGTCAATGGCTCCCTAACCCTGTCACTCATTAACTCAGAAATACTGAGCACCTACTGCTTGCTAGTCACTGTGCTACGCCCCGGGGGTATAGCAGTGAACAGGGCAGACAAAACTCCCTGCCCTGGTTGAGTTTATATTGTGGTGGGGAAGACATAATAAATTAGAAAATTACATAGTATGTTAGAAGATTATAAGTTCCCTGAGAAAGAAAAAACCCAATGGGGTAAGGAGGTTCAGGAGTGTAGAAAGTAAGAAAAAAGGTGTGGCAATTTGAAATGGGCCATCAGTACAGGCCTCACCAAAAAGATGACCTTCCAGCAAAGACTTAAAGGGACTGAGGGAGTGAGCTGTGTAGATACCTGGGAGAAGAGTGATCTGGGCAGCAGCAATCACCAGTGCAAAGGTCCTGGGGCAGGACCTTCCAGACTTACTGGAGGAAGAGGGAGGAAGTTGTGAGCTGAAACAGTGCGTGCAAGGGTAGGCACTGGGAGGAGATGAAGTCAAGGGGCAGCTGGAAGCCGGGTCACATAGGGCCTGTGGGCCAGTGTGAGGACTCCGTGTTTACTGTGGGGGAAAACGGGGGCCACTGCAGAGCTTGAGCAGAGGAGTGAACGATCACCTTCAAAGGCCATCTGCAGGATTAAGTTCAAGTTCTTCAGGCTGCGGTTCATGGCCCTTTATATTTTGTTCCAGCCTGCAGATCCAGAATCCCTTCTTCCTCCAGCAATACCACACCGTTGTTGTTTTCTTCAGGCACCGCCACATTTCCCACCTCTGGGGCTTTGACTGCGCTGTCCCTCTGCGGGAGGACCATCCCTCCTCAGCCTCCCTGCGGCCAGCCTCACCTCTACTTGTCCTTCATCACACAGACACCTCCCCCTTGGCTGGGCGATGGGTCTCGCCTTCAACCCCAAGGCCCCTTCTAATAAATACCCATTGTCGTCAAGTCGATCATGACTCACGGCGACCCTATACGACAGAGTAGAAGTGCCCCATAGGGTTTCCAAGGCTGTAATCTTTACAGAAGCAGACTGCCACATCTTACTCCCGCAGAGTGAGTGGTGGGTTCAAACTGCAAACCTTTCAGTTAGTAGCCAAGCACTTAACCACTGTGCCACCAGGGCTCCTTCTCTATCCATAGCTTACTTTATTGCACCGTAACTCATGTGTCTGTTTCCTTCCCCGTCTCTGTTCCCCAGGATGGACGAGATCTTGCCTTTTGCATCTTTTGATTCCCATTGTCTCGAACAGTGCTGTGTATAGGTCAAGGGCACAATACACAATGCTTGTTGAATAATCTTTGGCTGATGAAGACTCAGCGAGGTCTAAATCAATAGCCTGAGACCACGCAGCCTGTTGGGATGAAGCTGGGCCCAAGCCCAGTGCTCCTGACTGCTTGTCCAGTGCTCCTTCCACACACCTGGGATTCTCTGAGGCCTTTCTCGGGGGTGGGGGGTGTGACTCCGCACTTACCCGGAGGAATTTAATAGATGAGACAAGCTGCGTCGTGGGAGGGGTGGAGGAGGGCAGCACGCAGAGAGGGGGCCTTGCCTAGGGTTACTCTGTGCTGGTTGGACTTGGCAGCCCACTTGCAGCATCTGGCTTCGCACCAAGAGAAGTGGACACTGATACCCCACTGGCCCAGCGGTATCTCTTCTCAAAGGCAGATCCCCTTTCACCTGAAGTGCTTCATCAACATTACAACCAGAGCAGGGGGCCAGGCCGGGCATCCCCGTGGCCCATGGCACAGACGGGGCTTTCGCGTACTTTGGGGGCAAACCTGGGGACTCTGTTCAGACATCCAGGGGGATCCTGCCCCATGCTGCTTGCCATGGCCTTGGGGGCTAGGAGGGAAGAGAGGAAACTGTCCCCTACGTCCCCTCTCCTGTCGTGAGACAGACCCACAGACATACCTAAGGAAGGGCCGTTCTGAACAGTCACTGAAAATGAAATGCAATTTCATACGCCACCCTGCCTCCCAACACAACTGGCAGCTTTTCTTTCTCTTTCCTGTCTTCCGGAGGCAAGCACGGATCAAACTTTCTGCACACGCTGTAAAGCACTCTTCCAACAATCTTTGCAGCCTAGACTAACAGTTCTTCCCAGGTCTCTTTCCTTATAAATATTCCAAGGTGAGGCTGCCAGCAGGTGATTTATTTACAAGGGGGTATCGCTTCCCGCAGCTGTGTGTGGCGTCCAAGCAAATGGCTGACTGCGGCTTGCACCAAACTCGGCCTCGTTATCTATTTTAGATGAGGGCAGAGCGATTCACTCCATCTCGGGTTTCAACTCCAGCTAAGCTAAAATGATTTCCGCTCTAAAAATGTTCAGAATGTGAAAAATTGAAAGCTATGAAGACGATAAGCCTTGTTCTTCTCACCATATTTGAATGTTGTCGTAGGAAAAGGGCGCTTGTATCACACACTGAGGCCACAACACTGGGCTCGAGCGTGACGACTGTGAGGATGGCACAGGACCAGGCCGTGTGTCGTTCTGTTGTACCCAGGGTTGCTATGAGCCGGAACTGACTCAACAGCACCTAACTACAACAGCCATCACCGTCAGACCAGACTTGTCAAAACCAGTGAAGACCAACTGCCACGGAGTTGATTCCGACTCATGGTAACTCCATGTGTGTCAGAGTAAAACTGTGCTCTACAGGATTTTCAATGGCTGATTTTTCAGAAGTAGATCACCAGGCCTTTCTTTCGAGGTGCCTCTGGGTGGACTTGGACTGCTTTATTCAAAATCCTTGCCTACCTTCTCATTCCTTCCCAGTAACCCCTCTGGGATTTTCCAGAAAAATACACAGGTGCCTACCTACATGTGGGCCCTTTCAGCCCATGATTTCAGGAGCCGCAGCGGAATGCAAGGGCAGCATTATAAGGCATGAGTGCTGGAGGAGGCCAGAAGAGGAAGCAATCCCAGGGGGTGGGCCATCGGGCCAAGTGGACATGGTGGTACCTGGGGCTCAGACCCTGAGTTGGACTTGGCTGCAGAGACGGAATGAGAGGGCCTCCTAGGCTGGGGAGATGGTTAAAGGTAAAGAAGCTGAGATTCTGATGACATGCCTGTGGAACGGTGGAAGGAAGGGGCCCCTGGCTGGCACAGATGGTTAAGCGGTTGACTACTAGCTGCAAGGTTGGTGGTTTGAACCCACCCAGAGAGAGGCGCCTCGGAAGACAGGTCTGGCGATCTGCTTCTGAAAGGTCACAGCCTTGAAAACCCTACTGGGCACACATGGGGTCTCCAGGAGCTGGACGTGACTAGATGGCAACTTGGAACAACTACATTCCAGCCACTGTGATATGCGCCAAAGGGATACAAAGGTGGGTGAGGTGTGGCGCCTCGCCTGAGGGAGCACAGAGCCCAGGGGACAGGCGGCCCATCCTGGGGTGCCACTGACCGTAACACAAGCCAGAGTGAACAGCGTCGGGGAGCCCTGAGCCCACAGAGAGGCTGCAGTGGATGGGGAGGAGAGTCCCTGGAAGTCCTCATGCCAGGATAGGGATGTCGGGCTAGCCTGGCAGGAAGGGGGCAAGCCAGGCCTTCCCACGCATCCCAGGCTGAAAGCTCTGCTGCCCTCTGCCCCTGGGGGCTGGTCACTGGGGCAGGAGCTGACCCCAGGCTCAAACGGGCAGCGTTTCAGTCAGGGCTTTTAGTGGTCCCGAGCGCCCAGGCAGCCCCAGCCCCTCAGACCAAACACAGGGCGGGGTCCCATCCTGTTTTCTGGCGTGGTGCTTCAGCTGACAAAAATAACTCCTGCTAGCAGCAGCTCTTTCTGCATCTTGTGGGCTGGGAACGGGTACGCAAGTGAAACGTGAGGACGCCACCCCCTGACTCAGCCAGAGAGAGGAGGAGACCCGTGTTCTGAGAGGCCCTGAGGTGGGGTGCTCCTCGGTTCCTAGGTCACAGCGCCAACCACCAGGGAAACTGTTTATGAGTCCCAGGACTCGGAATGCCCTCCCAGGTGTTACAGAGCACCTACCAGGTAGGTGACCTCTGCAAATGGACTGTCTATGTGACAGCTTCGGGTTCCTGTAGGTTCCGAAGGCTGCCCCTTTACTTGCCCCCAGTGTGGTCCTGCACTGTCCGGTCTCAGGATCCTCCTGTCTCGCTCCCTGGACACTGGGCCTGATTGTTCACCTACGAGAACATTCCCGGTGCCCCTCTCCTCATCCTGTGGGTGGGCATTTGCCCATGAAGAAGGATGTAGTCATTCCCACCTGTCCACACCCAGTCCATCCACCCAGGCTCATCTCACCCCACTTCTTCCATTTAGAAGCCCCTGGGTGGTGCAAGCAGCTTGTGATTGGCTGCTAACCTAAAGGTTAGCCGTTTGAACCCACCCAGCTGTGCTGTGGAACAAAGGCCTGGCCATCTGCTTCTGTAAAGATTACAGTTAGGAAAACCCTAGGGAGTAGTTCTACTCTGTAACACAGGGGGTCACCATGAGCTGGAATCAACTCGAAGGCAACAGGTTTGGTTTTTGGCTTTTCTTCCATTTAGAGTCAGTAAGGGAAACAGAGCCCTGGTGGCACGGTGGTTAAGTGCTCAGCTGCTCAACACAACGTCAGCACGGTTCAAACCCACCAGCCACTCCACAGTAGAAAGATGCGGCAGTCTGCTTCCTTAAAGATTTTAGCCTTGGAAACCCTGTGGGGCAGTTCTGCTCTGTCCTACAGGGGCACTATAAGTTGGAATTGACTCGACGGCAATGGGTTTTTTTTTGTTAAGGGAAAGGAAGCTTACACTTTTAAATGGGTCTGGTACCACGCTAAGTGCTTACCAACACCATTTCCTTTCATCTAGACAGTATTCCCAAGAGACAGGTATGATTTACCAGGTGAAAAAACCGAGCTCAAAGAAGATAAATCATTTGCGGAAGGCCCACTATTAGTTAGGGTGGAGCTGGAATTTTGACCCCATGACTTCTGTGGTACTGGACCCAAAACCGTCCACACTGCCTCTCTCGCTGGGGGAGCGCGGAGCCCGAATAGCTCACCTGAAGATGGGGATCATTTTATATTCATATCAGATGGAAGCCTTCTTATCCTACGTGATTGGGACTGGTAGTTGATTGATGAATTGAAAAATGTGGTTAAGGTGGGATATCATAAAACAAGACACATATAATCCTAC
>NW_004443966.1:8659509-8661024 GCF_000243295.1 Trichechus manatus latirostris | reverse complement strand
GTTACCAGCCAAGTGCTTAACCATTGAGCCACGAGGGCTCCTTTTCAAACATAGATTAAAAAAAACCAAAAACCTGTTGCCATCAAGTAGATTCCAACTCATAGCGACCCTACAGGACAGAGCAGAACTGCCCCCTAGGGTTTCCAAGGAGCAGCTGGTGGATTAGAACTGCCTACGTTTTGGTTAGCAGCTGAACTCCTACCCACTGCGCCACCAGGGCTCCTTTTGAAACACAGATACTTGGTATAAAAGGGTTCAGTAAGGTGGTAGTCATATATCAGGAGGAATAAATGAAATAATGCATGTTATGTAGTTAACCTAGCACCTGGGCTATGGTAGGCATGCAATAAATATCAGCTAATATTATTATTTTCATAATTGTCCCCCTGGGTGGCACAAACAGTTAAGAGCTGGACTTAAGTGTTCTACTATAACCCAAAAGGTTGGTGGTTTGAAACCACCCACAGGCACCTCAGAAGACAGGCGTGACCTTCCGAAAGGTCACAGATTTGAAAACCCTATGGAGCACAGTTCTACTCTGCACACATGGGGTCGCCATGAATGGGAACTGACTCCACAGCAACTAATGACGACAACAGGTACTAAATCACTAGGGGGAATATGAAAAAATGATGATAGCTGTGTTGAGGGGGGATTACAGGTGATCTCTTGTCCCTTAATTTGCAAACTTTTTATTTTGTTAATATAGTTCGTTTATAATTTTAACAGTTTTATTGGGGCATACTTTACATACGGTGAAATTCACCCATTTTAAGTGTACGGTTCAAACATCTTTAGGAAGTTTACAGAGCTGTGCAACCATCACCGCAATCCAGCACCATTTATTGTCACCTGCTGTTTGTACTCTCCCCCGCGGGCAACCAATAATCCACTTTCTGTCCCTACTGTTGATGTTTTTAGGTGCCATCAAGCGGGTTCTGACTCATAGTGACCTTATGTACAACAGAAGAAAACGCTGCCCAGTCCTGTGCCATCTGACAGTTGTTATGTTGGAGCCCATTGTTGCAGCCACTGTGTCAATCCATCTCATTGAGGGTCTGCCTCTTTCTTGCTGACCCTCTACTTTACCAAGCATGATGTCCTTCTCCAGGGACTGGTCCCTCCTGATTACATGTTCAAAGTATGTCAGACGAAGTCTCACCTTCCTCGCTTCTAGGGAGCCTGCTGGATATATTTCTTCCAAGACAGATATGTTTGTTCTTCTGGAAGTCCACAGTAGATTCAATAGATATGCCTTTTATAAAATACATTTTCTATAAATGGAATTATACAATATGTGGTCTTTTGTGTCTGGCTTATTTCAGTTTATAATTTTTAGGAATTGAAGAAAAAAAGAAAAAAAAGGCTTGCCTCTGCCATTGTAAAATAAAAACCAAACCAGAAACAACACCTGTTCTTCACATTTCCACCCGACCTAGAGGTATTGGCCAGGGTCCTGCGGGAACAAGTGGCCCACTCACTCCGGCCAGCTGAGGAGAGTTTACTCACAGAGGG
>NW_004443966.1:8656711-8658166 GCF_000243295.1 Trichechus manatus latirostris | reverse complement strand
GACTCAAACCTCCAACCTTTCGGTTAGCAGCTGAGCGCATTAACTGTTTGCAGCACCCAGGGACTCCCATCACATGCTAGGTACCCAATAAATATTTACTGAATTGAACAGTATATTCTAATTCTTTTACCCTTACCCCAATGCTGTATACCAGCTCAGAGGATGGGGTTTAGTATGCCAGTGAGTAACGAATAAGTTCAAATTTTAGAGATTTTTTCTAAGATAAGTTCACCATGGCCTCAGATTTTGAATACGCAAACAGTCCAATGATGGTGCAAAGACAAGGCATGAATGCCTCTTTCATACGGCTGCAGAGATCTCCTCGCAGTCTGAAGCAGCTTCAATGGTCTCCTTTTCTCCATAGCTGTGTCCACCCTCAGGAGGTCAGCCTCGCTCATCTTTTTGCCCAGCACTGAACAGGACTTGTCATCTCTGGTTAGGGAGACAGAAACCATGCAAAAAACAGACCCTTAAAGAGGGAACAGAACCAACCCAAAGCACACATCCAGTACAGCTAAGGAGAATCAAACCAAGAGAAGGAACCTACATTTGAAACCAGACATTTCTCCTGCTTAGCTGGTTCTCAGACTCCTGCAAACTCTTCAGAGGAAAGAAAAAGAAACTCAGCAAGTTTCATATTCAGACACTCTGCAACAGATGCTTCTGGGTGCAGTCCTGAGGCTGGTGGCATTTCCTGCCTGGTCACCCCAGTGAGCATTCCATCAGGGGCATCGTCCTCCAAATACTGTCCCTGGCAGGGAGGCTTTCAGCTGATGCCCAGCCTTTCCACCTGCTGGTCCAGAGGATGCTCTGGAGGCCCAGAACTGGCACAAAGCAGGCTGGAACAATTCCAGATGCCTGGCCCCAGGCCACAGTTAGTTCTCTGGAAAGAGGAGAGGGGTGAAGTTTGGGAGGGTAACTACTGGCTTCCTGGGAAAACTCAGAATGGGCGGGATGCCACCTAGATTACGACGACAGTGCCCGTTCAGGACCGGTCCAGACAGGCAGAGTGACGCCCCAAAAGACAATCCTTTCAGGAGACCCGCGTTCAGGCCCCGGCTCTGCCACGTACTGGCCTTGAGACCCGAGGTTCTTAGGAGTGTATCTGAGAGTAATCCCCTGCTGGCTTCTTCTGGGAAGGCAGGCGCAGAGGGGAAAGGGCACCGTTTTGGAATCAGAGACTTCAGTTAAGTGTAGGTCTTCTGCCGTTTACTCCACATGGGAGCCCACTTTTACACAGAATTTTTAGGTGGACACATAGAGATCAAGCTAGAAGTGACATTTTCCAACCTTCCTCGTAGCTAGGGGAGACATCGGACTACATTCTGAGACTTTGAGTGGAAGTGAGTGCGGCATCTGTGTTGAAAGTGAAGACGCACGCCCTGCCCGTCCCCCTTTGCCTTGTCTGCTGTGTGTGGGGAGGGGGGGAATGCAAACTGGGTGGGGAGGATCATC
>NW_004443966.1:8653601-8654996 GCF_000243295.1 Trichechus manatus latirostris | reverse complement strand
GTACCTAATCCAAACCAAATATATATATATATAAAGCAAAAACTGGTAGAACTTCAAGGAGAAACAGAGCCACTGTCATAATCCATTATAATGAAAGTTTTTTTTTTGTTTTAATTTTGTTGAAAATATACACAGCGTACACCCTTTCGTCAATTTCTACATGAGATTCAATAACACTAGTTACATTCTTCATGTTGCGTCACCATTGTCACTCTCTCTCCCGCATTGTTTCACCACCATTGACTTAGAGTCACTACCTCCTACACTTCTCATCTGTGCTTTAGAGTTACTATTGACAATCTCATCTTATATAGATAATTCTTTAATGAGTGCAGTAACCATGGCAAACATTATTAGTTTAGCTAAACAGTTGTTTAGTTTAAAGATGACTTCAGGGGATAATTTCAGCTCATGAATCTATAAGAGCAATAGATTCAGGGGTTTCTCCAGTCTCCACAGGTCCAGGAAGTCTGGATGCTGTTAGAATTTGAAATTCTGTTCCACAATTTTTCCCCCTTTGATCAGGATTCATCTACTGATTCCTTGATTAAAACGTTTAGTAATGGTGGTAAGTGAATCATCCTGTTTTTCTGGTCTCATATCTAAGGAGGCAGTAGTTCATGGAGGAAGTTAGACCTGTAGCCCAATTTCTTCTCTCATTCCTGGGTCTCTTCTTCCTCTGTGGCTCCAGGAGAATAGAGACCAATTGTTGTATCTTGAATGGCTGGTGGCAAGCTTTTATGACCCCAGGCACTACTCATCAAACTAGGGAGTGGAACAGTAACTTTAAAAACAGTATTAGGCCAATTGACTGGACCGTTCCATGAAACCATGACCCCGAACCTTCAAAACCAACAGAACTAACCCATGAGGTGTTTGGATGTACTTAAGTAGTATCAGCAACTTTAGCCTCCCCTCCTCCCCCCACACTTTTTTTAGCTGACGTTATTAAAAATTATATATAACATAGTATTTGCCATTTCACTGTTTTTCTGGTGGACAATTTAGTGATATCAGTTACACTCATCAAGCTGTGCAACCATTTCCCTTAATCAATGCCTATTTTCCTATCACCATAAGCATAAATCCATTACTTCCCATAGAATAATTCCCTCTCTGCCTTCCACCTCCCACCCCAGGAACCACTAATAGCCATTGGTCTCCATATATTTACTTACCCATGTCTTTCCATTTAAGTTAGGTTGTACAGTATTTGTCCTTTTGTGATTGACTAATTTCACTCAGCATAATGTCTTTGAGGTCCATCCATCTTGTAACATGTATCAGGACTTCATTTCTCTTTATGGCCGAGTAGTATTCCATTGTATGTATGTACCACATTTTGTTTATCCATTCATGTGTTGATGGGCACTTAGGTTTCTACCTTTTTGCTAC
>NW_004443966.1:8629441-8649798 GCF_000243295.1 Trichechus manatus latirostris | reverse complement strand
GTAAAGATTATAGCCTAGAAAACCCTATGGGGCAGTTCTACTTGAAATCGATTCAAAAGTACCTAACAACAACAACATACATGGGTTGTGAGACTTCTCTATATGTATATCTCCCAATGAAAGAGGAAAAAAGTAGAGCATATAACATTCTACACTTCTCCCATCACAGCATTTACCACCAATTATAATTGCTTATTAAACTATGGCCCCATTACAGTGCAAGATACAAGGAAGCAGGAGCCATGTCCAATTGCATCCTCATAGCCAGGCCCAGCACTTAGTAGGTGCTCGGTGAATGTTCAATGCGTGAACAGTAACGTGGTATTATTAAAGTATGAGGCGTTGGTGATTCAGTGGTAGAATTCTCATCTTCAGTGCAGAAGACTCGGGTCCAGTTCCCAGACGACGCACCACATGTGCAGTCACCACCTGTCTGTCAGTGGAGGTTGGCATGTTACTATGATGCTGAACAGGTTTCAGTGGAGTTCCAGACGAAGTGGATTACGAACAAAGGCCTGGCAACCTACTTCTAAAAATGAGCCAGTGAAAACCCTATGGGTCACCATGGTCCAGTCTGCAACCAATCACGGGGAAGGTGTGGGACCGGGTGCCGTTTCATTGTGTCGTGCGTGGCGTCACCATAAGTAGGGGCCAACTCAACAGCAGCCAACCACCACAACCATTTAAAGTTAAGCCTGGGCTTGTGAAACAGCATCCGGTTTTACAGTCTGATGTGACCTTCCTACAGAGACCGAGGATGGACACATGAGCTGAATCTGCTCGGCCTTGTCTCCACATGTTATGTTAGACAACTCTGTGGGGGGAACTTCCAGCCCAGTTGGATGACAGCTTCATGATTAAGTGACTCCACAATTTCGAACCGTCAACTTACTGATACTCAATGCCATGAAGTTTGGCAGGAGCTTCTGGGGAGATGTGCCTGAGTGGAGCCAACTCCTGTCTGGAGAGGTCATTGCGGAGACTTTAAACAGTGACAATAGCCCGGGGTTTGTTTACACTTATGATTCCTCACTTATGACCCAATGTCAGGCTGCTGAACCCAGCTTCCTGGTAAATGATAGCAGCTCGTCTCTCCTCCATGGGCCCCAGGGAATAGGCAGATAAGGAGCAGAGAGGTCAGGAGGTTGGACAGTCTTTTGTTGGGCATACAAGTTGTGGTTTAGTGCTTCAGGAGGAAAGCCTGGATTGGATTTCTGCGTTCCTGCCTCCACAGGCCTGGAATTTGGTCTCTGATTAAGCCTGAGTCAAGTTAAGCCAGCCATGGTTGAGCCATGAAGAGAAGTCCAAGGAAGTTGGAACTCATACATGAAATAGCCTGCGTTGAGTCTCACGTGTATGCACTTGGTGCTCATTCATTCAACAAGCATGTATTGAGCTCCTACAGTGGGCAGGTGCTGTGCCAGGCACCAAGGGTAATGTCAGGTAGGGGAAAGGCATGTCACAACTTTTCAGATTAGACTGGTACGGACGTTGTACAGGAAGGAGCAGACGTGTGTAATGTGAATCGATCAGCAAATCTCTGGATACTGGTTCTGGAGGGTTCCCCTAGAGGCTGGAAGAGGTAGTTTTAAGAGCCAGAAGAGGTCACACCTGATCACATTGCTAAATTTCTCATGGCAAGTACTGGAACAGGATGGAAAATGTAAATGTTTACAATGTAAACTTCTGGATAACTGGGCTACAAAGGGAGACTCAGATATTTGGGAAAGTCCCTAAATTTCCGAAGTGATGTCAGCAAGTATTCTTTTTAAAGAGCCATGCCTTGATACCGCTGTTACAGAAGGCATGCTTCTCCATGGCCCCACCACGTCTTGGAGCATGCTCATGCCCAAACTTGGTGATTTGGGGGTAGGATTCAGACATAGCCACTCATCACTGTAGGCCAATGGGCTCCATGCTCTGATCCGGCTCCATGCAACACTGTGTTCTTAGAGTTCATCTGGGTACATTTTTTACTGGATCTCTCCTGCCAGCAAATACAAAGGCATTCAGTGACCGTGTGAGAAGTATGTCTGTTAACTTACGAACGTTGAGATTGAGAGGCGACAGGCAAGCACAGGGCTGTTTATAAGAATCAGATGCATTTTTCATCATTTATGTAGTTATTCTTAAATTGAAACTTAGAATTCCCCCTGCATGTAATGCGAAGCAGGTGTTTTTTGGAACAGCACAGAGACATGCCTGTGTGGAATGCAGGCACTTCTGACTGTGAATTTACTTCATCAGAGAATTTTTTCTGTCATTTTGCACTCTTATTTGTTTAATCACGAGTTTGAAAATTTCAAGAAGAATAACAATACTATAACTATGCAGGAACTTTGAGAAGTATGGAAGAAATATTAATTCAACATTAAAGTAGAGAACAGACAGACTGCAAGACAATTCTGAAACTCTACAATAAAGATGAACAAAAAGCTCTGAAAAAGAAGAATAACTATTGGAACTGAGAAGATTGAGATGGTATTAAAAAACAAACAAAACCTGTCACCGTCGAGTTGATTCCGACTCATGGTGACCCTATGTGTTACAGAGTAAAACTGCCCCATAGGGGTTTCTTGGCCGTAATCTTTATGGAAGCAGAATGCCAGGCCTTTCTTCCATGGCGCTGCTGGGTGGGTTCGAACGGCCAACCTTAAGGTTTGTAGTCAAGTGCAAACCGTTTGCGCCAGCCAGGGACCTTTTTGAGATGCTATAGGGCTAATAAAAAAGAAGTGCCAGGTGCAAATATTGAACCAACATGGAAAACCTGAACACAGAATATTCATGTTATGTCTGTGATTCCTGCACTGAGGAGTATGTGGTGAATGCTGTGTTAAAGACTTTGGATGTTAGCAATAAAAGACTTTAAGGCGAGGGTGGGTATGGTCAGACCTGGGGTTTTATAAGTAACCGTGGCAACAGTGTGATGACCAAGTCAGAGGAGAGTGAGACTGGAGTCAGGGAGAACGGTGCAGACAAGATCACATGGTCCCAGGGGAGTGATGAGGCCTTCACTAAGGCAGGAGCAGTTGGAATGAAGAGAAGAGCAAGTCTAATGAAGCTGGTGTTAGATGGGTGATGGAGGAGAGCCAGATAGGACCAAGATTCTAGTGAGGGTGAGTCCAGAGCACTCGGGGTCTCAGGCTCAGGGGCAGGCCTGGGATGGATTCAGTACTGGGCATGCCAGAGCCCTTGTGGAAATGCCAAAAGGACCACCGGGGGAGAAAGCTTACAGCGAGGAGCATTTAAAGAGAAGGCAGAGGAAGAGGAACAGCGGAGGAGACCGAGAGGGATCAGTTAGCCTTGTGAGGCTGTTATTTCTTATCATCTTAGCAGAGAAAACAATTCCCCTTCATTGAGGGCTCCAGTGTCCTGGGTCCTCAGCCTACATCACCTCTCTTCCTTCCCCCTCTCTGGATTACTGACTGTCCTGGGTGCTTTCCCACACTGCCCTGTGTTCACCATAAATGCTGGGCTCTGGTGGGGAGATTAGCCCCTGGGGTCTCCTCCTTGCTGCGTGACCAGCAGTGATTCTTGGCTCTAGAGGGCTGGTAGAATGGAATGACTCCCTGAGTGACCCTTTGTGCCCTAACCAGCTACTGTTTCCAGTTCAGCTCTAAGGAAACAGCCCCCTTCATGGGAACCTATGGTTTCCAGGGCCTGGAAGTAGTCATCTTGGGGCACTGTTTCCCGTAAGTGCCTGCGGCTCTCCTAACAAAAATGCACTCTGGAAGACATTTTCACACTGTGCCTATAATGTGGTCTCAGAAGTCAAGACCAAGCTCCCCGAGGGAAATGCCTTAGTCATCTAGTGCTGCTGTAACAGAAATACCACAAGTGGATGCCGTTAACAAACAGAAATTTCTTTCTCACAGTTTAGGAGGCTAGAAGTCCGAATTCAGAGTGCTGGCTCTCGGGGAAGGCTTTCTCTGTCGGCTCTGGAGGAAAGTCCTTGTCTCTTTAGCTTCTGTTTCCTGGCTCCTCGGAGATCTCCACGTGGTTTGGTATCCACCGTACCCCATTTCTCTCCTACCTTGCTTGTTTAATCCTTTTATGTCTCAAAAGAGATCGACTCAAGATACACCCTACACTAATCCTGTCTCATGAACATAACGAAGACAACCCATTCCTAAACGGGACTGTAACCACAGGCATAGAGGTTAGGATTTACAACACATATTTTTTGGGGACACAGTTCAATCCATAACAGAAACAGAGTCAGGATGATGCTCAGGAATAGTTAACAGAGCAAAGTCTTTGCCAGAAATGCACATCCTTGAGGTCTCAGCCTGTGGCTGTGTTCACGGTGTTCAGTATAAGAAGCTGGATAAACTTCTCAAGGGTCTGCTCTGTGCCAGGCACTGTGCTAGGTGCTGGGGATGGGAAATGGCTGGGCTGCCCTTCTCTGTCTCCCTTCCTGTTTGCCCTGAGGGAGAGGACAGGCAGAGGCTTGGAATCCGTGATGGCAAGTGTAGCTTATTTTAGATAAATCCTAAACAGACAGTTAGGAGTGAATCCATTACAGAGAAATAAAAAAGGGAAAAGAACACCGCATGAAAGAGATTTGGATGTCAACCTCCCCTAAAATCTTTGAGTTTTATACCTTAAAAAATGTGTATGTCTCTAGTAACACTAGATTATTTTTATACTAGTAAAAGTTAAGCTAGAAGCTTCATTTCTGCTTGGGTTTGAGGGACAACTATATTAAACACTGCAGTTGGGTTAACATGAAATGTAGCACAATGAACGAAAGAGTCTGTGTTTCTTTTAATCTTGCCACAAGTTCACAGGCATTTAAGTCTTATTTAAAGTTGTGTATTTTTATATTGTAGAGTAAAAATTGATTTGTAATTATTTATCTATTTTTTGATGTTTAAAAATGACCTGTCAACCAAAGCATAACTGAGTAGAATCTTTGGATTATTTACCCATGCCTGAGGAAAACCTGACTGTGTGGATTCAAAATTAGACATACCGTTGCCTTCGAGTTGACTCCGACTCATAGCGACCCTACAGGACAGAGTAGAACTGCCCCATAGGGTTTCCAAAGAGTGGCTGGTGGATTCGAACTGTCAACCTTTTGGTTAGCAGCCAAGCTCTTAACCACTGCACCATCAAGGCTCTAGATTAGACACAGGCGCCATTATTCAGCTGGCAAAAGTGTCTCTAAGTGTCAGGAATGGTACCTTGGAGAAAAATAAATAACCTCAGAAATACTGGTCTTGAGACAGAGCTGGAGAAAAATGTAGAACAAAATTCTAACTCATAAAAAAAGACCAGAAGTATGGCCCCTGAACACCTTTTTAGCTCAGTAATGAAGTCACTCCTGAGGTTCACCCTTCAGCCACAGATTAAACAGGCCCATAAAACAAAATGAGATGAATGGGGCACACCAGCCCAGGACAAGGACTAGAAAGCAGGAAGGGAGAGGAAAGCTGCTAACAGGGAACCCAAGGTCGAGAAGGGAGAGTGTTGACATGTCATGGGGCTGTTAACCAATGTCATAAAACAGTATGTGTACTGTTTAATGAAAAGCTAGTTTGTTCTATAAACCTTCATCTAAAATACTATTTAAAAAAAGAAAAAAAATATTGGTCTTGATATCCTTTGATCCAGCAGCAGTTCAACCTTAGAATTTATTCCAAGGAAAATAATTAAACAATTGTAAAAACATGTATGTATAAAAATAATGACTATAGTGTGGTCTGTAATACTGAGAAATTGAAAAGTTAAATGTACAACAAGGAACTGATTAAATTCCTCATGGGTCCACCTACACACACCATTAAAAATGATGATGTAAAGTAAATTGCTGGGGGTTTGGGAGCGGGCTTGGGTACACACATCTTACCATTGCCCCTGTCCTTCCAGGATCCTGGTCAGTAGAGAGTCCCTAATCAAACGGGCATCGAAATACCAGCTTTATTACTAACCAGGCAAGCACCCAATAACCCCCAATGCAGGACTGTCTTGTATCAGCTGGTTGAGAGAAAAAGAGTTGGACCTGAAGTCAAAGTGAAGCCCCCTACTCTTCTTGGATAAAGAGCTTAGAACCTGACGATGGGGAGAGCCGGACCTACAGAACTGACTCTGAGTCCAGTTCCCCAGATGGATTCATGGATTACCCACCCAGTTTCTGCGAAGGGAAAGAAAAAAAGGGGCTGGCTCCATGTGAACCTACCACATGGAGACAGGCAAAGATGGGTCAAGTGAGTCTGCCCCACAGGATACGACCTCTAACACTTTAAACGCCGCTCACTACCAAAGTGTTGTACCATATTGGCTTCACCAGAATAGCTACTTCTGCCCTCTTGAGAAGAGTGGGTGAGTGTGGAGAGTGAGAACAGAAGGATATGTTCCCACTAATGCTCCCCAAAAGAGGGGGAGGGGCTGGAAGTTCCCTCCTCGATGGGCTGTCGTAGGAATATGGAAAGGCAGAAGAACCATCTTCCTCCCTCCCCAGTATGTATTTATTAACATGGAAAAAGTATTCATGATACAGTGTTATTTATATTCTCAATTATTTTTATCATTATGTTTATTATCAAAACAAAAAAATTTTTAAAGTACTGGCGCAGTGGTTAAAGCAATCAACTACTAACCGAAAGGTTGGCGGTTGGTTCAAAACCACCAGTGGTTCTGAGGGAGAAAGATGTGGCAGTTTGCTTCCGTAGAGATTTACAGCCTTGGAAACCCTATGGAGTCGCTCTGAGTCAGAAGGACAGCAGTGGGTTTAATGTTAGGAGAATCCGGGTGAACAGTATACTGAAACTCACTGTACTCTATAATTCAGCTACAACTCTAAAATTATTTCAAAATTAAAAATTAAAAAAATACTAGCCTTGCAAACACTGTAAGACGATGGGGGAAAACATTTGATGTGACTCTCCTACTTGAAACCAACTAAAAAACTGGGTAAAATATATGAAACAGTGTTTTTCAAGACACTGGACAACAGGCAATGAACACCAATAATCCCCGAGAAATGGGAAACAAATGAGGTGAGCCCTACAGTTACGCCAGCTTACTGCCTGCAGAGAGGTTCCAGGCTGTGATGCAGGGAGTGGGGACCCAGGTGGAACCTCGGGGGGTCTCCCTGAGATGAGGAGATAGAGCCAAGATTTCGAAGAGACCATGGTAACTACATTTCACAGGGTAGAGTGCCAGAGAGGAGAGAGGTGCACAAAGAGAAAATTCCAGGGGTCTGCAGAGTAGTAAGTTTGAGTATTGATCAGCATGTATGTATAAGGAGACTACTCAAGGCCAGATAAAGAACTACCCTAAAAGATTAGAAAGAATAATCCTTGGAGGTCACAGAAAGCTGAAAATAGTGCCTGTTGCCACAAGGCAACCTGAAGAAACTCATAATTCACAGGGCATTGGGTAGAATACTCAGGAAGATTTTGCCTGAGAAATGTTGAATAATTAATCCTAGATGGGGCTCTGCTGCAGGTCCACTTAACAAATCATAAAGGGAAGAGCCAAGAGGATCAAATTGTTTCCAAATAAATTAACTGTGCCCCAGTACAAATCTCAGGGATACTTATAGAAATACAAAAATATCCAGCACCCAACAGGTATAATTCACAATGTCTGACATCTAATAAAAAATTACCAGGCATGCAAAGAAGTGGACAAATAAGACCCATCTTGAGGAGAAAGATCAATCAACTGAAACCAACCCAGAACTGACACAAACGTTACAGTCAGCAGAGAAGAACATTCATTAAAACAGTATTACATATGTTCAAGAAGCTAAAGGAAAGGCTGAACAAGTTAAGTGGCAACTTAGAAAATATAAAAGACTCCAATCAAACTTCTAGAGATGAAAACTACAATGTCTGAGATTGTATTAACAGCAGATTGGACATTGGAGAAGAAAGATTAGTGAACTTGAAGACACAGTAAGAGAAACTTTCCAAAACGAAACACAGGGAGGAAAAAAAAAGACTGAACAACAACAACACAAAAATGAACAGAGCTTCCGTGAGTCGTGGGACAATTTTGAACACTCTAATATAAGCGGACAATCTAATCTGCAACTGATCACCGGGATGGTGCAGGACTGGGCAGCATTTCATTCCACTGTGCATGGGGTTGCCCCGAGTTGGGGGCCAACTCCATGGCAGCTAAACAACAACAACAATATAAGTGGAATAGGAGAAGTCATCAGAAAAGTTCTAAATTTGATAAAAACTATAATCGCACATATCCAAGAAGCCCAACAAACTGCAAGTACAAGAAACATGAAGGAAACTACACCAGTGCACATCATCATCAAATTGCTCAAAACCAGTGAGAGGAGGAGAAACTCTTAAAAGCAGCTAGAGGAAGAAGACAAGCTACGCACAAAGGAACAAAGATAAGAACGACGGCAGTTATTTTGTTTGGAGTCAGTGCAATCACGAGTACAGTGGGGCAACACCTGTAAAGTACTGAAGGAAAAAACAAAGAAAGAAAACATCAACCTGGAATTTTATAAGCAGCAAAAATACTTTTCAAAAAATGAAAGTGAAATAAAGAATTTCTCAGACATACAAAAGCTGAAAGAATTCATCACCAGCAGACTCCCAGCAAAAGAAATGTTAAAGGAAGTATTTGGGTAGAAAAAAAAATGACACCAAATGGAAATATGGATCTACACAGAGGAAAGAAGAGCCCTGAAAATGATAACTATGTGGATAAATAATTGTTGTTGCTGTTAGGGGCCGCTGAGTTGGTTCCGACTTATAGCCAGTGACCCTCTGTACAACAGAAGGAAACACTGCCCTGTCCTGCGCCATCCTCACAATCGTTACGTTTGAGCCCATTGTTGCAGCCACTGTGTCAATCCATCTCATTGAGGGTCTTCCTCTTCTTCGCTGACCCTCTACTTTACCAAGCATGATGTCCTTCTCCAGGGACTGATCCTGCCTCATAACATGTCCAAAGTATGTGAGTTGTAATCTCGCCACCCTCGCTTCTAATGAGCATTCTGGTTGTACTTCTTCCGAGACAGATTGGTTTGTTCTTTTGGCAGTCCATGGTGTGTATATTCAATATTCTTCGCCAACACCACAATTCAAAGGTGTCAGTTCTTCTTCAGTCTTCTTTACTCATCGTTCAGCTTTTGCATGCATATGAGGCGATTGAAAACACCATGGCTTGGGTCAGGCACACCTTAGTCTTCAAGGTGACATCTCTGTGAGTAAATAATAAGATTTTTAAATTATTTAAATCTCTCTGGAAGATATCTGACTGTTTGAGCAAAAATAATAACCATGTAGAGTTTATACAATATGTAGAAGTAAATATATAATAGCCTTAGCACAAAGGCCACACAGGAGCGGAGAAATTACGCTCTTATAAAGTTCTCATGCTAAACGTGAAGAGGTATATCACTTGGGTAAATAATTTGTCATTGAGTCAACTCCGACTCATGGTGACCCCATATGCTCAGAGTAGAACTGTGCTCCATAGGGTTTTCAATGACTGATTTCTTCAGAAGTAGCTCTCCAGGCCTTTATTCGTAGGTGCCGCTGGGTGGACTTGAGCCTCCAACCTTTCAGTTAGCAGTCAAGCCTGTTAACTGTTTCCACCACCCAGGGACTTCCACTTGGGGGGTAGACTGTCATTCTTTAAAGATGTATACTGTGTCCTTTCTGTTAGGATGAGTAGATGAGAACAGATGGGGATGGGAAGACACAGGCTAGGGGCATCTGGGATCACAGCTGCAGGTGAGGGGCAGGGCCTGAGGTGGACACTGCCCCCACAAGGTTGGGGAGCCTGCAGGAAAGGGGACGTAGGAGGCAGCCAAAGCCAGCCTTGAGCAAGTCACAATTTCTAAGACTCAGACCTGAACTTCTGAGTGGTGGTAGAGGGCCCCTTTTCAGTATTTCCTCCCACAGGCCCCACCGTTAGTGTCCACGTATGTGTATCATCTCAGAGCATATAACAAAATAAGCTTCCATGTTCTCAGAAGGTGCCGTACCTTGTTTGATACTTTTGAGGCCAAATACCAAAACGTTATAAGGTAAGACATTCAGATTGAAGAATTATTCTTGAGATTGAGGAGCCATAGAGAATCAGCAGTGAAAGGAAGGCAGGCTTCAAAGACCCAATCAGAGGCAACACTGAAAAGGTCAGATTTGATGAAATAAAATTTTAATCAACAGTCAGCTTCCAAATATTACCAGTGAAATAACACAAAGAAGTCCCATGACTACTTTGTATGCCAGGCATCTTCCACATAAAATAAAACATCTCACCAGGAAGTATAAGAAGACTGCCTTCTCGCCATTTCCCTGATGAAAAAACCAAAGCATATAGAGACTGATTTGCCCAAGGGTGTGATCAATAATCAGAATCAGGTCTAAGAGTCGGTTTTCTTGAGTTCTGATTCAGAGTTCTAGCTATCTTTCAATCGGTGGATCTTTAAAAACTCTTTATTAGAGTATAATGTTTAGACAGAAAAGTGAACCAGTAGAAGTTTAGAAGCTGAACAGACTGACAGAGCCAGCATCCAAATCAAGAGACCAAATATTCCCAGTCCCCAGAGTCCCCTCTTTCCCGCGTCCTGTCACTACCTGCCAAAAGTAACCACTATTGTGACATCTAAGAGCACAGAATACTTTCGCCTGTTTTTTTTACTTTATATAAATGGAAAAATAGGTACATTTTTTGATTTCTGGTTGCTTTCACTAAGTATTATTTTTGTGAAGTTCATCCATATTATTCCATATTCAAGTAGATTGCTCATTTTTGTTGCTGTGTAATATCCCAATATTTAACTACATCACAATTCACTTATCCCTTCTACTAAATGTCATGGGCATTTGGGTCATTTCCAGTACGGAACTATTACAAAGAGTGCTTCTATGAACGTTGTTTTAGGTGTCTTTTGATGAATATATGTACGCAGTTTTGTTGTGTATATACTAGGGACTGAAATTGCTAAGTTTTAGGAGATACACACACACACACACACACATACACAGAGAGAGAGACAGAGAGAGAATCCCTGGGTGGCACAAAAGGTTAAGCATACAGCTAGTAACAAGAAGGTTGGCAGTTCAAATCCACCCAGAGGTGCCTTGGAAGAATGGCCTGACGATCTACTTCCAAAAGATGACATCCACTGTAAACCTATGGAGCACAGTTCTGCTCTGAAATACATGGGGTCACCATGAGTCAGAATCAATGGACAGCAACCGGTTGGTTTGGTTTTTGGTTTAGGATAAGTATATGTTAAACTTTAGTAGATACTGTAATGGACAAATTTAAAGTTTGTCTATCAAAGCTTAAACATCACCTGACTATAGCGGCCAACAGACACATGAGGAAATGCTCGCGATCACCAGCCATTAGAGAAACACAACTCAAAACCACAATGAAATACTATCTCACCCCGGCATTACTGGCACGAATCAAAAAAATAGAAAATAACAAATGCTGGAGAGTCTGCCGGAAGACTGGAACTCTTATTCCAAACCATTTTGGAAAACGATACAGCGCTTCCTTAGAAAGCTAGAAATACCATACGATCCAGCACTCCCACTCCTAAGAATATACCCCAGAAAAATAAGAGCCACACGAATAGACATATGCACACCCATGTTCACTGCAGCACTGTTCACAGTAGCAAAAAAGATGGAAACAACCTAGGTGCCCATCAATAGATGAATGGATAAACAAACTGTGGTATCTACACGCCATAGAGTACTGCACAACGATAAAGAACAATGATGAATCTGCGAAGCGTCTCACAGCATGGATGAATCTGGAGGGCACTATGCTGAGTGAAATAAGTCAATCACAAAAGGGCAAATATTGTATGAGACCACTACTGTAAAAACTCATGAAAAGGTTTACACACGAAAAGAAACAATCTTTGATGGTTATGAGGGAGGGGAGGGGTGGGGATGGAAAAACACTAAATAGACAATAGATAAGTGGTAACTCCGGTGAAGGGTAAAACAGTTCACAATACTGGGTAAGCCAGCACAACTTGAACAAGGCAAGGTCATATAGAAGAAGGAAGAGAAGAGATTTTTTTTCAATAAAAGAAAAAAAAATAAGAATGTACTATATAATAATTTTTATTTCAAGAGTCAGGGAGGGTGGATCAGACCATAGAGATTTATGTTGGAGAGGACCTGGCCAGACAAGAATAGGGGAAGGAGCTCCAGTCCTCTGACTTCAGGAAGGGTAAGAAGAGAAACAGTGGTGCTGGAGGGAAGCAGTCCACCTGTGGGTCGCTATCTCCCCCATGCAGGCTTTGGCTAGAGTTGGGCAGTAGGAGGTTGTTTGATAAATTGAGGGGACCACCAAGAGGGCATCTCTCTGCAGGGCAGCTCCCTGCCCACGTGGGGTGGCCAGTGCAGTTAAGCTGGTGGTCAGCTAGAGAAAAGGTATAGTTTGCACTCTTGAGTGTCCCTTGGTTTCTACATGACGTGGGCATGGAGTCAAGGAGGTGCATGTCTACCTGGGTCCTGCCAGCCCAGGAGAAGGTGGACAGCCTGGGCCAGGGCTCTAGTGGAGATGTGAACAGAGAAAAAGTACTCCATTCCAGCCAGAGCACAGGGATCACTCTGCAGCTGGGAGAGCTCACTAGGTACAGAAAAAGCCGAGGACAAATGGGCCATTGGTCCATTAGCCACAAACCACTGAAGCAGATTCCAGCAAATGGCTCAGGTGGAGACCAGGTGGCCCTACCTCACCATATACCAGCCATGTAAATCAAGGATTCACAGGAGACCAGGGTGCCCGCTTCACACACTGCCCATGCCTTGAGTCATGCTAGCCCCTCTCCCATATCCAGCTGGCCCCTCTCCCATATCCAGCTGCCACCTTAGAGAAGACCAATGGGAGAAGACAAGAAATTGAAATTACAAGCTCGCAATATAAAGATGACAGAAGCTTAAAGTCACCATTCAAATGAATGGATCTGGCTAAGTTTTAAACCACTCTGAATCAAAATTTGTGAATACTTTTCTTGCTACCCAGCAGGTGGGAAGCTGGTGACAGAGAATCAAACTGGTTTTGGGACCAAGAAAACTTCGCTTACATCGGACAGCTGACTTGTGCACTGTGAGTGATTGTAGTGAACCAGCTAAAATAGTAAAAAAAAAAAAAAATCAGCAGACTATCAAATTTTGCATTTGTTTTCATCTGGTGGTCTGTCTTATATTGCCGGCTGTATCTCACCTAGATCATTGAGGAAATGCTTGTGACTTAACCTTCCCGTCTATCTCCGTGGTGCTGGCTACTCAGCGCTGGGTACAGAGTACTTGTTCCGTGAATACCTTCTTATTCAAATGTACAGAGTCCTGCACAGACACCGTTTCTGCTTCCAGGAAAGCACCACTGACTCAGAGTCACACGGGAAGAACACAAAATGTCTCAACAGCAAGAATAAGACTGACTTAAAAACTTAACAGCAGAGAACACGGCTCACAAATTTTTGTATTCCGCCGAGTGCCTATACTCAGTAGGTGCTCAACGAACGGAATCGAGATGGGAATGATCGTGAATTATTGCTTATAACACATTCGCTGTTGTTGTTGTTAGCTGTTGTTGAGTCAGCCCCTGACTCACAGCGACCCCATGTGTTACACAGTAGAACTGCTCCATAGGGTTTGTTTGGCTACACTATGGTTAGGTGCTTGGCTGCTAACCGTAAGGTCAGTGGTTCAAATCCACCAGACTCTCCGTAGGAGAAGAGACCTGACAATCTGTTCCCGTAAAGATCACAGCCTAGGAAACCCTATGGGGCAGTTCTACTCTGTCCTATAGGCCACTATGAGTTGGAACCAACTTAACGGCACCCAATAACAACAACAACAATTTTTATGGAAGCAGTTCACCAGGCCTTTTTTCCGAAGAGCTGCTGGCTGGGTTCAAACCGCCAATCTTTAGGTTAGCAACTGATTGCAAACCGCTTGTGCCACCCAGGCTCCTTATACGACACATAGCTCAGAGGGAAGGGCATTTTAAGATGCGGAAATAAGATGGATATACAACTGGGTGCAAGGTGGAGAAGAACATGCATGAACCCTACTCATAGAAAACACTTCATAAAAGGAAAGTGCTATGGACTGAATTGTGTCCCCCCAAAATATGTATCAATTTGCTGGGCCATGATTCTCAGTATTATGTAATTATCCTCCATTTTGTGATCTGATATAATTATCCTATGTGTTTAAGTCCTATCCTCTGTGATGTTAATGAGGGAGGATTAGAGGCAGTTAGGTTAATGGGGCAGGATACATTCTACAGGATTAAGCTGTATCTTGAGTCAATCTCTTTTGAGATATAAAAGATATTAAACAAGCAAGCAAAGAGAGGGACCTCTGACCACCAAGAAAGAAGAGCTGAGAGTGGAGCGTATCCTTTGGACCCACGGTCCCTGTGCTGAGAACTTCCTAGAGCCAGGGGAAGATGCCAAGGCACAGAGAGATCTCCAAGGAACACTGGGCCCACAGATGTTGAAAGGAGACAAGGACCTTTCCCTAGAGCAGACAGAGAGTGAAAGCCTTCCCCTAGAGCTGGCACCCTGAATTTTGACTTCTAGCCTCCTAAATTGTGAGAGAATAAATTTGTTTGTTAAAGCTATCCACTTGTGGTATTTCTGCTATAGTAGCAGTAGGTAATTAAGACAGAAAGCAACTTCACTGTTTTATTCATTTTTGGACTACTTTTTCCAGATCCTAGATTCCTCACCCTACTCCTGAATAATTTAAAATTGAATGACCGACAAGTTTGAGGGGCCGGAGATGGAACTCCTCAGTAACGAGATACAGTGGGAGAAGAAGATTTGAAAAAGTTTTATTAATACCAAAGACAAGTCTTTGTCTCTCTAAGTGACTCAACCCCAAAGATCAAGATAAGATGTGGAGGGGGAGCTAAGGGGGGTGGAGGGACACGAGACCAATGGGAGGCCTGACCTGTCGCCTAGGCTCCAGCTTCCAGGACTTGAGGCTGAGCTTCTCTGTCTGCACAGCAGCAACACTCAGACAAACGGGTTTAAGTTACAAGAAACAATGATGAGATGCTTCCAGGTTTTCCCTGAAAGGGCTTTTTGGAGGAAGAAGTGCTCTGAAAAGAGATCGCAACTTGACAGCATCTGAACCCCCCGACACACCATCAGTCCCAAAGAGGTTCAGAGCAATCTGCGCTGATGGGCGCCTTATGGCAGAGGGCAGACAAAGCAGCGTCCATTTCAAAAGCAGACGGAATGAAACATAAAGCTCAGGAGCTGTGCTCCATGGCACGCTCTGACATCTCACAGGAAATCCAGTTTCTGCCAAGGAAAAGCCAAGCACTTCTGGTCGGCACCCAAAGACCTTTTCCAAACTTTTCATCAGAAGCAAGAGAATAATAGAAGGGTTCAAACCCACTCTGTAAACTGCTGCATCTCTCCTTCCTTAAAACCAGAAATACCAAAGAATGCTTTCTAAATGGAAAAGTAGCTCAAAGCAGAATGTCGTGGCTTTCCTGAAGCCGAGGATGGGGGGACAGAGGGAGGGTGGCCCCTTCTCAGGCCTCTGCAGTCAGGCCTGGCAAGCCCAGCCCCACAGGGGCTGACGAGCAGAAGGAAATAAGGCGCAGGGCTGGGAGTACAGAGGGGAGGGGGTGAAGAGGGAAAGGAAGAGTAGAGAAGTATCAGGAAGGTCAGAAGAAAATGAACATTTATTGAGCGCCTACTGTGTGTGGGTTTTTTATATAAACTGTCTCATTTAATCCTCAAAGCAATTCTGTAAGCCAGGTAATTTATGGGCAAGGAGACTGATGCATGCCTGAAGTCACGTGGTCAGTACCCCCTTAGTCCTGGGCAAGCAGGGCACCTGCTGTGGGCCCCAAGCTTTAGGGCACTCCTCTGGCCACACTCTTCCCCAAGGGTCCCCAGGGACAAGGGGACACGCCCACCCTGAGCCTGTGTAGCCTAGGGGACTGGGATCTGGGACTCCCTGCCCAAAGAGACCCATGCCTCCTTTCAAGGCCCATACAGGCCTCTCTCCTGGGCACATCCTCCCAAGGTGGGCTGGGACGTCGGTGTGTGCACCTCCCGGCCTCAGGGGTGGCTGAAGGGGTGCTGTTTACAGGGGTGTGTGAGGTAAGTTGTCATGTAAGGTCCCTTGTGAGGACAGAGATGGGGGACAGGGGGTGTGAAGAGAAGGGAGGGTCAGGCATGGGCAGGGGAGGAGGCTAGAGACCAGGTGTCCTCATTCTACCATATCGGTGCAGAACTCCAAGGAATCTGAGAATTCTAAATCAAATCTGGCCTTCCAGGTCTTTATGAAGGTATATTAGTCAGGGGTGGAGGGTAGAACTTAACTATTTAACACTTTATTATCTTTTTTTTATATAACTTTTTAATACTGAGACATATGGCATGGTGGCCTTCACTTGTGCTCTTGTCTGGGTCCCCCACAAGTCAGTGGTGGGCCCCCTACAGCCAATAAGAAGTGCAGCTGGCAGGAACCACATCCAGCTCTGTCCAATGCCAAGGCTAAATGCTTTTGCCTGTCCCATCACGCCTAGCCCCACAGAGAAGTCAGAGGCACGATACGTACTGCTGGGCATTTTAGGGAAATGATCTCATCTTATAGGAAGAATCCCCGAGAACTTCCCATGGCGGATCCTGAGCTGCCATAAAGTCACTGGACGACTCTTGGAAAGCCACTCACCAATCTGGGCTCAGTTCCCTCTTCTGGGAAATGAAGGGCCCCGATGGCCTCTAGGCTTCCACTCAACTTGACCACGCCATGATTCTGAAGAATAACAAAAGCTGCTTCCTAAGAGTACTGGAGGTGGAGGTCTCAGCAAAAGGTCTTCTAAGATCGCAAAGTGCTTTAAAGAATAACAACAATAAATAACAATACAAAGTCTGTGATGGGAAGGGGATAAAATGGATGGCTTCAGACAACTGAAGGGCCAGGATGTTAATGTTGGCTGTCGATGTCTTGACAGGGCAGGGGGCCGGGGAAAGCAGGAGGAAAGAGGGCTGAGGCTGAGCTGGAAACTAGCACCTCCCAGCAACAGAAAATGAGGGACACAGGAGAGCTGGGTTGTGGTCAGTGGGGTCTGGGCCCGGGAGGTAGCCACTCTGTCACTGCTCGCAGCATGGTCCCTGCATCCCTTGGAGGGGATGGGGGAACAGGAAGCATGGTGGAGCCTGGACAGGAAGGGGATGCTTTCAGCCCCCCTGGTCAGCCAGAGCCCAGGCTGAAGGTAGGGAGAGGTCAGGTCCAGGGTGGGACCCTGACTGGCTCCCTGGGGGCTCCTGGGTGTCAGCCCCCCATAGTGGGCCTGGGTCATGGCTGGTGTTCCTGCCTCTCAGCTTCCCTTCATCCTGTTCTCTGTCTCCATGGAGATTCTGCCTCTTCTCTCTTCAGTTTAACTGGCTCATTCTTTAGCCTGAAAAGGCAGCTTTGTGCTGAGGTTCTCACTGAGGGCATGTCCCCCTAGGAAGCACATCAGACTCTTGTCCCTTACTCTTAGCCACTGATAATCAAGTCCCCGTGAGGCATAACCTGCCTCACCAAGAGGCTCAGTGCTGAGGTGGTCCGCCTTCCCCACAGGCCTGTGTCCTGCCCCTAAGGTATTCTGGGGTGGGGTATATCTTGAGAACCCGGGGATGGAAGAGGCCTGGGCTCTGAGACCAGATGATCTGGGTTTGACTTCCAGCTGTGTGCTCTTGGGAGAGTATCTGAATCTTTCTGAGTTTCAGTTTTTCTCCTCTGTAAAATGGGGGTCAATCTCATAGGGTTGTGGTAAGGATAAGATGAGAAAATACCTTCAAAGTGTCTGCTCTAGGGCCTATCCCCAAACGGACTCCTTAAATATTACTGTGTCTTTCCAAAGCAATAGATGGAAATAGAAAAAGATTTCAAAAGAAATCTTCCACGTGGAATCCAGTCTTCCCTTTCTGAGAAATTTCTTTATAACTTCTTCTCTGAACCATATAATTTAGCACTGAATTACATATGCATTTCTTCTTGAGTCAGACTACGTGTTTCTAGGGATTTGTCCATTTCACCTAGGTTATCTACTTTGTTGGAATACAATTGTTCATTATTGTTGTTAGGTGCCGTCGAGTCAGTTCTGACTCATAGTGACCCTATGTACAACAGAACGAAACACTGCCTGGTCCTACACCATTCTCAAAATTGTTGCTATGTTTGAGCCCACTGTTGCAGCCACTGTGTCAATCCATCTCTTTGAGGGTTTTCCACTTTTTCACTGGCCCTCTACCTTGCCAAGTATGATGTCCTTCTCCAGGGACTGGTCCTTCCTGATAACATGTCCCAAGTACATGAGATAGTCTCGCCATCCTTGCTTCTAAGGAGCATTCTGGATGTACTTCTTTCAAGACAGATTTGCTCGTTCTTTAGCAGTTCATATTCTTTGTGAACACCATAATTCGAATGCATCAATTCTTCTTGGGTCTTCCTTATTCACTGTCCAGCTTTCACATGCATATGAGGTGAGTGAAAATACCATGGCTTGGGTCAGATGCACCTTAGTCCGCAAAGTGACATCTTTGCTTTTTAACCCTTTAAAGAGGACTTTTGCAGAAGATTTGCCCAATGCAATGAGTTGTTTGACTTCTTGACTGCTGCTTCCATGGTCACTGATTATGGATCCAAGTAAAATGAAATCCTTGAAAACTTCAGTGTTTTCTCCATTTATCATGATATTGCTTATTGGTCCAGTTGTGAGGATTTTTGTTTTATGTTGAGGTATAATCCATACTGAAGGCTGTAGTCTTTGATCTTCATCAGTAAGTGCTTCACATTCTCTTCACTTTCAGCAAGCAAGGTTGTGTCATCTGCATATTGCAGGTGGATAATTAGTCTTCCTCCAATCCTGATGCTGCATTCTTCTTCACAGAGTCCAGCTTCTAGGATTATCTGCTCAGCACACAGATTGAATAAGTATGGTGAATACAATCCTGACGTACACCTTTACTGATTTTAAACCATGCAGTATCCCCTTGTTCTGTTTGAAAGACTGCCTCTTGGTCTACATACAAGTTCCTCATGAGCACAATGAAGTGTTCTAGAATTCCCATCCTTTGCAATGTTATCCATAATTTGTTATGATTCACACAGTCGAATGCCCTCGCATAGTCAATAAAACACAGGTAAACATCTTTCAGGTATTTTCTGCTTTTAGCCAAGATCTGACATCAACAATGATATCCCTTGTTCTACGTCCTCTTCTGAATCTGGCTTGAATTTCTGGTAGTTCCCTGCCGATGTACTGCTGCAACTGCTTTTGAATTATCTTCAGCAAAATTTTACTTGCATGTGATATTAATGATATTGTTCAATAATCTCCACATTCGTTGGATCACCTTTCTTTGGAATTGGCACATATATAGATCTCTTCCAGTCAGTTGGCCAGGTAGCTGTCCTCCAAATTTCTTAGCATAGATGAACGAGCGCTTCTATTGTTGCATCCATTTGTTGAAACAGCTCAATTGGTATTCCGTCAATTCCTGGAGTCTTGTTTTTCGCCAGGGTCTTCAATGCAGCTTGGACTTCTTCTTTCAGTACCATTGGTTCTTGATCATATGCTACCACCTGAAATGGCTGAACATCAATAATTCTTTTTGGTATAGTGACTCTGTGTATTCCTTCCATCTTCTTTTGATGCTTCCTGCATCAACCAATACTTGCCCATAGAATCCTTCACTACTACAACTCAAAGCTTGAATTTTTTCTTCAGTTCTGTCAGCTTGAGAAATGCCAAATGTGTTCTCCCCTTTTGGTTTTCTAACTCCAGCTCTTTGCACATTTTATCATTCATTCATGCTTTACTTTGTCTTCTCAAGCTGCCCCTTGAAATCTGCCGTTCGGCTCTTTTACTTCATCATTTCTTCCATTCACTTTAGCTACTCAACGTTCAAGAGCAAGTTTCAGTGTCTCTTCTGACATCCACTTTAGTCTTTTCTTTCTTTCCTGTCTTTTTAACGATCTTTTGCTTTCTTCATGCATGATGTCCTTGTTGTCATCCCACAACTTGTCTGGTCTTCAGTCATTAGTGTTCAATGTGTCAAATCACCCGTGGTGGACAAGTTTTAGCAAAGCTTCCAGACTAAGGCAGACTAGGAAGAAGGGCCTGGCAGTGTGCTTCTGAAAAAAATTAGCCAGTGAAAACCTTATGAACAGCTGTGGAACATTGTCTGGTACAGTCCAGAAGATGAGCCCCTCAGGTTAGAAGACACTCAAAAGACGACTGGGGAAGAGCTGCCTCCTCAAAGCAGACCTTAATGACGTGGATGGAGTCAGGCTTTCAGGACTTTCATCTGCTGATGTTGCCCAACTCAAAATGAGAAGAAACAGCTGCAAACATCCATTAGTAATTGGAAT
>NW_004443966.1:8627889-8629341 GCF_000243295.1 Trichechus manatus latirostris | reverse complement strand
AAATGGAACACTTGAAGACTGATATCCTACACATTAGTGAGCGGAAATGGACTGGTACTGGCCACTCTGAACTGGACAATCATATGGTTTACTATGCTGGGAATGACAAATTGAAGAGGAATGGCGTTGCATTCACATTGTCAAAAAGAACATTTTAAGATCTATCCTGAAGTACAACACTGTCAGTGATAGGATAATACCTATACGCCTGCAAGGAAGACCAGTTAGTACGACTATTATTCAAATTTACACACCAACCACTAACGACAAAAATAAACAAATTTAAGATTTTTACCAACTTCTGCAGTCTGAAATTGATCAAACATGCAGTCAAGATGCATTGATAATTACTGGTGACTGCGATTCAAAAGCTGAAAATAATGAAGAAGGATCAGTAGTGGAAAAATATGACCTTGATGATAGAAATGATGCCAGAGATCATATGATAGAATTGTGCAAGACCAACAACCTATTCACTGGAAATACCTTTTTTCAAAAACATAAACGATGACTGTGCATGTGGACCTTGCCATATGGAATACACAGGAATCAAATTAACTACATCTGTGGAAAGAGACTATGGGGAAGCTCAATATCATCAGTCAGAACAAGGCCAGGGACCAACTCTGAAACAGACCATCAACTGCTCATATGTACGTTCAAGTTGAACCTGAAGAAAATTAAAACATGTCCACAAGAGCCAAAGTACAATTGTTCGTAGTATTCCCTTATAATCCTTTCTATTCTGTAAGGTCTATAGTGATGTCTCCTTCATTCCTGATTTTAGAAATTTAAGTCTTCTCTCTTTTTTCTTGGCTAGTCTAGCCAAAGCTTTGTCAACTTGATCTTTTCAAAGAGAGGCTGCTTTTTAACCACAGCTTAACTCAGTTTAATCTTATTAAACACGTGAGGAGAGAAAGTATATGATTGTCCATTCTTTTTTTAAAACCTGCAAGTCATGCCAGAAACTTTTACCGAGGATGTACTATGTATAAGCACTGTTTGAGGTGCTGTGGACCTCCAAAATGAATAAGACATATTATATACCCACTGGTACAGTCTTGGCTAAGGTGAGGGGCTAGGGGCTGGGGCCAGGCTAGGATAACAGCTAGATAGTACAGTGAGATAAGACTGAGGCAGCCAAGTGTGGCTTTGCAGGCTGTGCACTGCACAACTGCAGGGTCCAGTCACACAGATTACAGGACATGTCATTTGTGCCCACTGAAGTCGGGCTTCAAAGAGTAGTCCTGGGTAGTGCTATGATAGAAATATGCATAAAGGAATCTGAAAACACACATTTCCATTATAAGGATCATTATTTCCGGCTCTGTGTGTGTCAGAGTAGGGGGGATCAATATTAATATTTGTTCCATCAACACTCCCTCTACACCATCAATCTGCACCTCCCTCCTCTTTCTCTTTGGCAAAAAGTCCCACTTTTTGACAGAGCAT
>NW_004443966.1:8609166-8627527 GCF_000243295.1 Trichechus manatus latirostris | reverse complement strand
GATTTTTTTAAAAAAAGGAAATCTCCCTGGAATTCCCTGAGGTTCTAATGCTTCCCTCCGTGAAGCCTATCTTTCTGGGCTATTTTTAAAAGCAGCACCACATGCGTCTATAGAAGTGCTTGGGGAGCTTAGGTGTGAGGTTTGCTGTGAGGGAGTCTTTGGGGGGTGCAAACAGTGAACGGACTTAGCTGCTAACTGAAAGGCTGGAGGTTCAAGTCCACCCAGAAGAAAGGCCTGGCAATCTACTTCCAAAAAGCAGCCACTGAAAACCCAATGGAGCGCAGTTCTACGCTGGCACCTATGGGTGGCCATGAGCTGGAACTGACTGGACAGCAACAGGTGGTGGCAGTGGTTGTGATCTGTTGTGAGAATGGAAAAATGGGACATCTTTTCGGTCTGTTAAAAGCTTTTCTCTTGTAAAGGTGTGGACGTCTGCCTTGAGCCAGGAGAGCGCAGGGCACAGAGTGGGATGCCAGGAAGAACTGACAACTCCACCGCCTGGCTTTAGTTCTGCTTCTACTGTGTAATAGCTCAGAGGTCTTGGCCAGACTGCATAACCGCTCGGCTTTAGCTATTTTGTCTGTTAGGTGGGAGTGACATCTGCCTACGCCTTGGGGCCAAGATCAAGTAAGTATAAGGTAAAGCTAAAAGTGAAACAGCCTTATGAAGGGTTCTTGCTGTTTAGCTGTATAATCACGGCTGGATCACTCTTTCTTATGAGCTCGAATACCATGCAACTGGATATGTGTGAAAAATCCAATAAACTCATCCAACTTGTGTGTTAAAGAACCTACTATGTACCAGGACCCGTGTTATCCGTGAGGATGTAAAGATGAATGTTAAATGATTTCTATTTTCAAAAATAACGTTTGTTGGATTTTAAGTGCTTTATATACACTGTGGAGCCCTGGTGGCACAGTGGTTAAGAGCCCAGCTGTCAACCAAAAGTCGGCAGTTTGAATCCACCCGTGGCTCCCTGAAAACGCTATGGGGCAGTTCTACTCTGTCCTATGAGTCTAAGGGTCACTATGATTTGGAATCAACTTGATGGCAACGGGTTTGGTTTTGGTATGTACATTTGTGGGCTGTATATATATATAAATTAATGAACTAACATGGACTTCACTTGGGAACACAGGCTGGACATATAAAACCACACGCGCGCGCACACACACACGCACACTTGCCCTCCCGTCCTTTCCAGAACTGTGTGGTATCGCTCTTCGGTCTGGAGCTGAGGTGCACCGGGGTGGAGCACGGAGACCACCAGGGGCTGTACCGTTAGCCAACGTGAAGATGGCCACCTTGCAGACAGAGGAACGTCCAGGCAGTCAACATGCCAGCCTCTGAGAGCCTTAGAAGGTTACTGGTGTGAGAGTAGGAAGCCTGGAATCTGTCGGTCTGAGCTTGAGCCCCAGCTCTGCCAATTATTAACTATGTTACTTTGGACAAGTCGCTTCACCTCTCTGAGCCCAGGATTCCCTGTCTATGGAGTTTCCCCAACCTCAGAGTGCTCTCGTGAGCATTAAATGAGATCAGGATGGCAGAGTACCGCAGAGAGAGGAGGAACTGCTAAACCCAGATCCCTCCTCTACCCGCCTGGAAACCTCGCTTAGAAGCAGTGGAAGTCAATCATTCATTCATCCCACAGATATTTACTGAGCACCTACTATGTGCCAGATATTGTTCTAGATGTGGGATACAGCATAGAGCAAGATCTGCGAGGTTCCTGCTCTCCTCAAGCTCATATTCCAGCCTTGATGGAAAAGACCACCCCTTCTTTATCACAGGGACTCTTTCCAAGGACACAAACTGAACCAAACCAGCCGCCCCTGAGTCGATTCCAACTCATGGCAACGCCATGTATGTCAGAGCAGACCTGTGCTCCATAGGGTTTTCAACAGCTCAAATTTTTCGGAAGTAGATCACCAGGCCTTTCTTTCACAGCACCTCTGGGTGGACCTGAACCATCAACCTTTCAGTTAGCAGCCAAGATCTTTAACCACTGTGCCACCAGGCACTGCCCAATAACACAAGGGACCTTGAAATCCCAAACAAGCACACTGACTTGGCTGTTTCTCTGACACGGAGTAGTTGGGTATTTTGCAGACAATGTCTTATTTTAACTGCTGTCTGACATCTGGAAAAGAATTAAGTCATGATTTAGATCTTAATCTGTTCCCAGTTTTGCTTTCCAAATGAAATGGCTGCTCTCAATCTGCCCCACATAGAAAGTTTACAAGGGTCCCCCCTTACAGAAGAGCACGTGATCGGGAACGCATTTCGCCTGCAGCCGCACAGCCGCTGGCACCAGGGATTACCAATCACACGGGCAGGGCTTCCCCCCGGAGCCGCGCACGGAGGGGTGGACCACACTCTCCCCCGAGGGCCGTACCAGTGCCGGACGCTGAGGTGGGGCCCAGGCGGCACAACGTGGGCCAAGAGCTGGGTTCCCCTCTTGACTCTGATGTGTATTGGCCGGTGACCTTGGGTGGCCCCAGCTCTCTGCACCTCAGTGGCTTCATCTCCCAGTAAGACTGTCCTTGGTGCCACTGCCCCTGGGATTTTTATGAAGACCAAGTAATAAAAGGGTTCCTTGGAAAAACACTAACCAACCCACACAAGCAACATTTAATGACAACAATATCATTTAAGGAACATTTCACTTTCTCTTGATATGGCCGTCATCCGCTTTATGCCCAATTTTATCCAAGCCATTGATGTCCCCTTGATAGAGGAAAAAGACCTTCCGCGGAGTTACAGAGCTGTATCTCCGGATCAGAGTTTAGCAAGTTGCATTTGCAACTATAAAACAAGGAGACTGGAGGGAGACAGAGGAAATATGTGCCGGGATGGGGAGGAGGCGGGAATGGAGGCTCTACCCCATGTTAGACAAAAACCATCAGGCTTCCTTATGCAGGAATGAGGTGAGGCCAGCCAGGCCAGAAGCCAGCCTTGCCAGGCCGTGACAAGCCCCTGTCCTTCAGCAGAGGGCCCCAGGATTTGCACCTCTGCAGCGAGGCCCAAGGTCAGGTGTATGGCCCTGCGGACCGTGCTTTGTTGTAGAAGGCCCCTGACAGGGCTGGCTCTACTCGGACACACAGGGGCTGGCTTCCCAGCTGGAGCCCTGGAGGCCACTGGCCTGTCTCGGGTGAGGGGAGGGGTCTCTTATTCCAGGGCTCCTGAAAACGAAGGACCCCTATTCAAAGAACAGGGGAAAAGTGCCTTAAAAGAACTAGATCATAAAAGCTTTTTCCTTTCTTCTACCGTCTCTCTCTCTTTCTACTTGTCTTGGTGGTGGGTTTTTTGTTTGTTTTTTGCAATTTCTTGTCATTCTAAGTAAATAAACATTAAAATTTTAAATGATTAGCATGAATTTTACTGTTCTTTATATTGTGCAATGCCGGTTTTAAATGTATATACCAAAAAAACCACCGAACCCATTGCGGTCGAGTCAATTCCGACTCACAGCGACCCTAAAGGACAGACTGGAACTGCCCCATAGGGCTTCCAAGGTGTAGCTGGTGGGCTCGAATCGCCAATCCTTCGGTTAGAAGCAGAGCTCTTAACCACCACGCCACCAGGGCTCCTTAAATGCTTATACCAACATTTAACTCATACGTGGACTCGCTTATCTTCTACCAGCGTATGTGGTTAGCTGCTACCGGGAAGGAAACCCGGGAAGAAAGGATACTATAGGGTACCGTAGTTGTTCCTTCATCTCAGAACGCCATTGCCTTCTCTCTGTGGTCAAAGCAAGTTCTGCTCCAAACGGAAGGAGAGCGTGGCCTCTTGGGGGCGTCCAGCGTTCACACTTAGTCACAGACATGACACGGTTAACTTGCACGAGCTGTGAGTCTCGCTGCACTCCCTCGTAGGGTGCCCCGGAAGTCTGTGCTCAGGCGCTTCGTGATGATTAGACGCAAACGAGTAGCAAGGAACAGCGGACACGCATATTGCGCAGATCTTTCACACGCGCATGCTCCGTTGTCCGTAGGCCCTCGCAGAACACAGATTCAAAGATAAAATTCTTAGGAGTTTCAAGATGGCGCCAGCAGAGTACCGAACCGAGCGTGGGGCCCTTCTGAGCTGGCCCTGCTAGTGTCTGACCTCAAAGTCTTGGTTTTTTAGAAGTCATGCATCCCCGCACTCCCACAGTCAACAAACCTCTTTCTCAGTTGGGTTTGCTTCTCGCTCTGTGGGGAAAACTAGGTGGGAGAATCTGTGCCCGGGACTCTTTTTGCAGAGAGTGGGTCATAAGGGTTGGGGTGCAGGACCGGTGCCTTCCTCATAGGATGTACCAAAAAAAAACAAAAAACGACTGTTGCCGGCGAGTGGATTCCCACTCACAGAGACCCTGTAGGACAGAGTAGAATTGCCCACAGGGTTTCCAAGGGTGTACTCTTTACAGAAACAGACTGCCACATCTTTCTCCCTGGGGAGCGGCTGGTGGGTTCAAACTGCCAACCCTTCTGTTAGCAGCCAAGCACCTAAATACTGAGCCACCCCTTTCAGCCATTGGTAGGTGATATGACAATAACAACAATGCAGTACCACCATTTATGTACAGCCCTTGCAGGGCACTACATCCACACCAAGCAGAGTGTGGTGAGGGGAGGAAGCAGGACTGCAGCTGGGACCCTTATTCTGAGTTGCAAGCTCAGGATTTATTTGCTTTGCTTCACTCAATGAGAGGCTGAGGGTGGAAAAGAGGAGCATCCACATAGGCACCGTGTCATGGCTCCCAGGCTGCAGGTGGCCCCAAGATGCGCTCTCCAGGAAGTTATTAGGCAGTCACAGGGCTTGTCCTTGGGCCCAGAGCTGAGCTGGACACCCTGCTAGCTGCCCCCCACCCCTACCCCAGAGGACTCCTACCAGCTCTGTGGGTTGAGCTGCCACTTCTCTTGAAGCAGCAGGCCCATCACTCCGTCAGCTAGAGTGGCGTAGCCAGGAACCCTCCTGGCGGTAGCCTCCAGGCCAGTTCTGGCCTTCCTCCTTCCCCTGGGATTTCCAGAAGTGTAAGGAGAAGCTCCCCTCCCCACAAGCCCCACCTTCTCCAGGTGCTGCCTAGGGATTTAACCTGCAACCCAAGCCAAGAGGTGAAGCAGCTCCCTTGATGGGGCAGGAGAGTGCTGCAGGCAAACAGCCCTTTCTCCTTTGATCTTAAAGGAAAGAGAATAAAGAAGGCTGGGGTTTGTTTTCTGTTCCAAAGATGCTAGTAAAGACATTGACTTTATGACCCAGTTTCTTATTGGCCAAATTGAGGAAATAATGCTTACCAGTTCTGTAGGAAGGAGAGAGAGGAAAAAATGCAGGGACTAGCCTTCTAATGACCATAATGCCCTTCAGAGCCCCTGGCTCTGTCACCTACCATCAACGTGACCGTGTGCAAGCCCTGCACTGGCTAGGCCTCCGTTCCTCCATCTATAAAATGAGGACACGGTCCCTACCCTGCAGGCTGCTGCGAGGATTAAGACCATATAGGATGTGAAGTGCCTGGCACAGTGGTTGGCACAAGGTAGGTCCCCATAAATGGTGGTATTGCATTGTTGTCATTGTCACATCACCTACCAATGGCTGTCGACCCCAATTCATGGCGACCCCATGTGTGTTAGAGTAGAGATGTGCCCCATAGGGTGTTTAATGGCTGATTTTTGGGAAGTAGACTGACAGGCCTTTCTTCCGAGGCACCTCTGGGTGGACTCGAACTTCCAACCTTTCAGTTAGCAGCCAAGCATGTTATCCGTTTGCACCACCCAAGGACTCCCGTGATGGCCGTGAAGGAAGTTCAAGAGCTGCTGAAAAGCAGGGTTGCCTCCCTTTAAGCAAACAGACGGTAAAACACCGACCTTTGTCCTCACCAGTTTCACTGTTTTACTTAAAGAAAGAGCTGTTGGCACAGAGAACGGGAAGTAGAATCTGACCCACAAATACTTCGGTTTACCAACTCTGCCTCAAGGAAACTTTTTGGTCAGTGCCCTCCTTCTTTAGAAGCTTGTGGGAACTGGGCGATCTCCCTCCATCTCTGGAGAGCTTTGCCTGCCTGGCAGAAGTGGAGCCTTTCCGGGCCTGCAGGAAGCCATCTCAGACCAAGGAGCTGGTGAGAGGCGGGCTGCCGGCTCGTGAGGGCTGGGTGCAGCTGAGAAGGTATCGGGTGCATTGGCTTTTAGGACTGGGGGCACCTTATAAACATCCCTCCCCTCTGCCCTCACAGAAATGCCATATATTTTGCAATTAATATGCAAAATGAATGCCTTTACAGTCCTTTTTGTTCTAAAATGCGTGCTTGGTTCCAGAATGTCCCGAATCCTCCAGGGCCCAGACCTGTCTGGCTAATGTGCCAGGGGCAGGTCTCTGCAGTCCATCTGCTGCAGTAGCAGAAAAAATACTTTGAGAGCTCCAGTTGGGACCCTCTGGAGTGAGGTTGCCTCTCTGTGGCTTGAGTGAGATAGTTAAGAAAACACCCACCCTCATGAGCACAGGCCCACATTCCTAGCAGGAGCCCTGGAAATGTGCATGTCCCCAGCGGGCTGGCGGTCCACCGGGCGCAGCACGTTGTCTGTCTAATAACGTATTAAAGCACTGCCTCCCCGCGCTGCCCCCGGCCTGCGGCATACAGGCACTGTCATTAAGCTGCAGTGCTAGGAACTGTGACTGTCGAGTGGAAAGTGGCGGCCACATTTTGAGCGCAGGTGCCACCAGCCAAATCCTCTTCCTTTACAGTTACTTGGCCACTCCAGATCAAGGAAAGACCAGACCAGTGAGGGCTGCCTGTTCATTATCCTAAAACAAAGGCAAAGGAAGGCAGTGGCTGTGCCTGTGTCCTGACTCCCCCGTCCCCACCCACACCACACACAATTCCTCCAGTAAGCTCCAGGACTGGGGGTACAGGGTAGGAGCATCCGTGGATTGAAGGCAGGAATGTGTCAAGCATAGCAACCACAGCACAGGGCAAATGGAGTGGGTCCGCCCTGTGAGACAGGGACGGAGCCCTGGTGATGCAGTTGTTAAAGTGCTCAGCTGCTAACCGAAAGGTTGGCAGTTCAAAACCACCAGCAGCTCTGCGGGAGAAAGATGTGGCAGTCTGCTTCTGTAGAGATGTACAGCCTTGGAAACCCTATGGGGTCACTATGAGTCAGAATCAACTTCACGGCAGTGGGTTTGGTTTGGGTTTGGGGTGAGACAGGTGTCTGGCTTTCATTCCAACTACTCCAGGAAGTCTTCCTTGACTTCCCCAGACAGGAATTTGAGCCTTCTTGGAAGTTCATACAGTATGGATAATCTGTACAAGTAACAGGGTACCCCTGGTTAGGAGCACAGACTCGAGTCAGTCTGCTTAACCTCAGAGCTTGACTATTAGCCTGAAAGTTTGGTGGTTCAAACCCTCGCAGAGGCGCCTTGGAAGACGGGCTTGGCAATCGGCTTCCCAAAGATCACAGCCTTAAAAACCCCATGGAGCGGTTGTAGTCTGCACACATGGGGTCACCACAGGTCAGAATTGACCCAAAGGCAACCACCGCCACCAACAACCATTCACTAGCTGTGTGGCTTTCGGCAAGTTACTTAACTGCTCTGTATCTTTCACTATAAAATGAGAGCAGGGAAAATACTTCTGCATAGTGTTGCTGTGGAGAAGTACCTGATCTATTATCTATAAAGTGCTTTGAGCACTGCCTTGAACAGAACATGCATTCAACAACAGGCTGCTATTATAATTATATAGCTTTTGATTATAGAATATCTTATATTTATTGATTCAACACCTGCTTTGTGCCAGGAGCTGAAATAGGATCCGGGGATAGAGTGCTCATCGAGATAGAAGGTTTTTGCCTTCGTGGAGCTTTTATTCTATTGGTTGAGACTGTTGCTGTGTGCCATCAAGTCAATTCAGACTCATGGCGACCCTTTAGGACAGAGTAGAACTGCCGCATGGGGTTTCCTAGGCTGAAATCCTTATGAGAGCAGATAGCCAGTTTTTTTCTCCCGTGGAGTGGCTGGTGGGTTCCAACTGCTGACCTTTCAGTTAGCAGCTGAGTGCTTTAACTATTGTGCCACCAGGGCTCCTTAGGTTGGGAGTAGCAATAAACAAATAAATACACAAGATAATCTCAGACAGCAGTGCCTACTATTGTTGAGAAGAAGAGTATCTAGAACTTAGAAACAAGGCAAGAGAGGACAGTCTGTCCTTTCAAAGCCAGAGGGGCTTGTTTAACGGGATCACCCAAAAAATAATTCCTTCTCTAGCAGATGTACCTGTGTTTGACTTAAAAACCCAAATCAAACCCACTGTGGTCAAGCCAATTCTGACTCATGGAGACCCCGTGTGTTACAAAGTAAAACTGTTCCATAGGGTTTTCTTGGCTGTGATCTTTACAGAAGCAGATTGCCAGGCCTTTATTCCATGGTGCTGTTGGGTATGTTCAAACTGCCAACCTTTAGGTTCATAGTCTATGGCACACCATTTGTAGCACCCAGGGACCTCGTGTTTGACTTATCTATTTACTGTTTTATTAGAGCCGAGATACTAGGAATTTACATGTTAACTTGTAGATTTCTAGCCCGTAGAAAAGATTATCCCAAAGATTATGGTTTTTATTACCTTCTAGAACAGTACACTTCCGTACCTAACCTAAACCAAAAACCCGTTGCCATTGAGTCTATTCCGACTCATAGCGACCCTATAGGACAGAGTAGAACTGCCCCACAGGGTATCCAAGGAGCAGCTCGTGGATTCCGAACTGCTGACCTTTTGGTTGGCAGCCATAGCTCTTAACCACTGCGCCACCAGGGCTCTGTATCTAACCTAACAATCTTACTTTAATATATTTTTTTAATGTCCGTAAATACTAGTTTCTCAAATGCTCTTGGAACCGTTGTTAACATCTTGTTCCTTCATTCATGAGTTAATAAATCTTTGATGTGTTTATTCTATATTTGTACGACAGTTGTGTTTTTAACTTTTGAAAATTATACTTTACGCTGAGAAATGTAAGGCGGGACAAGGGGAGAGGGTGGCTGGGACTGGTAGTATTTTAGGCAGGGTGTTCAGAGAAGACCTCTTGGAGCGGGTGAAGTCTGAGCAGGAACTTGATTGATGAGAAGGAAGCAGGTACCCCAAGATCTGGCAGCAGGAGCTCCCGGCAGAGGAATGGGCAGGAAGGACTAGGTATGCTCCTGGGACAGCAAGGCTAAGGAGAGAGTGGGAGCAGATGAGGTCCAGAAGGTTCCAGGTCGGACCCTGGAGAGCCCTGCAGGCTGTGCCAGGGGGATCAGGCCCAGGTTGAAACTGATGTTGAGGAATAGGCTGTCTCCGTAATAAACAAGTAAGCAACCTCAGGCTGGGGTCATGCTTCCTACTTCCTTGGATCCCCAATAGTTTAGCTCAGTGAGGCCAGCTGATGCCAATTGACCTTGCCCCTTTGCCCCAAGCCCTCCCAGCTGAGTTGCTTCTTCCTCACCAGACCTTTGTCTCAGCCCTGGCTGAGAGACTTTGAGGGCGGGAGAGGGGGTGTGGCCTCAGGGCCAGCAGGAAGGGAGGGGGCCAGCGCTGGGCTGGCTGGTGGAAACCAAAGGGGGGGTTCAGTGCCCCCAAGGGACACAGCAGTTAGCTGTGGCCACCAGTAGGTTGAACTGAGTCAAGGGACCTGGTTCTGTGCCCGTTCGGAGGAAAGCAACCTCTTGACCTTACTTGTAAAATATGAGTGAATCCTTCCAGCTCTAAAACCCTCTAGGATTCCCTGAACAACCCCAACACTGCCCTTGAAATCTCCCCTCTTGCACACGGTTGAGACCTTGGGGCAGTGCTACTGAACAGTGCCCTCTAGTGCAACTGGGTGTTGCTGCTGCCACCGGTTTGGGGGAGGAAGAGCTGGGGCCACCAAGGACGGGGGGATTTCTGCAAAGGACAGAAGTGACTCTATTCCGCAGAGCTCTATTGAGCTCCTACTGTATACCAGACACTATTGGCTGCTATAAGATACTGGTAGTGTCGTGCGAGCAGAGCTCGTATCTGCTTCGTTCGCTCTGGGGGCTCAGCACACAGTATTGCCTGTCACACACTAGGCGTTCCGTGAGTATATATTCTTTTTTCAATGAATAAACGAAGAAACAAAGATAAACAAGATGAAATCAGTGTGCGGACTGTTACTTCAGAGCACTCCCATGAGCAGGAACTAATGTATTTCTTAAATGAAGCCCAGCCTAACAGGCAGCTGTGCACAGTGTTAAACAGCGCTCTGAACCGGTTCATTCTGGTTTGCATTTCCAACAAGTTCCCAGAAGTTATACATAAGAATCAGCTGGGGGGGATCTTGTTAAAATGTAGATTGTGATTCAGTATATCTGGGGTGGAAATGCAAATTCTCAGCGGGGAACTTGTTAGAAATGCAAATCCTCACTAGGGGTTCGAACTAGGAAAGGACCCCTGGTATTAAAAGCCAGAATTCTGGAATAAGACTGCAGGGGTTCAAATCCTGACTTTGCCACTTATCAACTCTGTTACCTGAGGCAATTTACTTAATCTCTCTGTGCCTTATTTTCCTCTTCTCTAAAACAGGGATATCTCATAGTGTTGTCATGAGGATTAAATCAATTAAAATATTTTAAGCACTTAAGAGAGTGCCTTCTGCATGCTAGGCGCTGTGTCAGTGTCTGTTCAATAAATAAGAGAAAATGTGTTAAAAACCAGAGCAATGTCCAGCAATGGATCTAATGAGGTACTGAGCTGCCCATAAACCGAGGTATGGGAGGGTACATTAGGTCTTTAGGATAATTAATAATTATTATTTTCTATGGGCACTACCCATCTCTCAGTTTATGGTACTGTGGCGGCTTGAGTGTTGCTGTGATGCTGGAAGCTATGCCAGTGGTATTTCAAATACCAGCAGGGCCACCCATGGTGGATGCGTTTCAGTGGCGCTTCCACTCTAAGACTAGGAAGAAAGGCCTGGTAATCTACTTCTGAAAATTAGCCACTGAAAACCTTATGGATCACAACAGAACATCATGTGACTCACTTGCTTTGGACACGCATCAGGAGGGACCAATCACTGGAGGAGGGCACTGTGTTCAGTGAAGCGGGGGCTGGTGAGGGAGACCTCGGTGAGATGGATTGACACAAGAGCCGCAGTGATGGACTTGAGCATGCCAGTGAACAGGAAGATGACGCAGGACTGAATAACATTCTGTTCTGTTGTACCTAAGGCTACCATGAGTTGGAACTGACTCGACAGCAGCTATCAGCTGAGCACTCAGTATGTGTCCAGCACTGTGCTAAGCACTTTACATTCATCATCTTCATTTTGTGTTCATAATAACCCTGTGAGGTAGGTATTATTATTATTACTATTTGACTCAGTAAACAGGGGCTCTGGGACAGCCTGAGGTCTCCAGTTTGGAGTGACAGAGCTGGGGTTCCAGGGGCTCACAGCACTGTGGATTCTGAGGTGAGTCGTACTCGGAATTCAGGGAACACCTGGGCCTCTGAGGTCACGAAGGGCATGAGAACCATGGCGAAAGGCAGGTGAGCAATCTGTGGGCTGGAGGGAAGAGACTCCAGGACCTGCCAGAGCCGAGGGCTTCGGTGACAGGGAACCCTTTGTACTGTGGCTCAAAAGCAGAGTAAGGGCGGATGGGGCTGGAAGGTGGAAACAGCTTTTGCAGCAATCAGTCATCAACCAACCAAGGCTAGAAACAATGGCGTGTTTGTTACTGAAGAGAAGGGAGGTGTAGGAGGGTGGCTCCAAAACAACCCAGGTGCAAGGGAACGGCTTGGTGGGTCAGGGGAGTTCTCCAAAGCAGGACAGAATCCCTGGAGAGAGAGAGACCGAGGATCCTGGGGAAGGTGGCCACAGCAGGCAGAAGCGATGGCAGATGGGTGGAAGGATGGAGACGGTGAGTATAGAGATATGTTTAGAGGCAAAGAGGACAGATGAAGGAGTCTGACCGGATGGCTTCGCTTTACAGTAACGAAGGAGTTCAGAGCACCTGTCCAGGGGTGAGGGAGGGAGTGTGGGGCTTGAAAACGGCGAAGTGTGGAATAAGCCTGGGTCAGGTGTGTTAGGAGAGCAAGAAAGGCAAAGAAGTCTTACTGAGTAGCAGGAGGCCTGCTGGCGAAGGACAGCAGGGAGTCGGCGTGGGCCAGGGTTGCACAGTTAGACAACAGGAAGATGTATTCATTTGTGTGTATTGGGGGCAGGATGCTAAACCACACTCACTGCCACTCAGCTTTCCTACAAGGATTCCGAGTTCTGGGGCTGTGGGAGCCGTCCCCTCCACCTAAGAGTAAGTCTTCCTCCTTGTCCAGCCTGTCAGAAACTCTGGAGGGACATGGGGGCCACTTCCCAAAAGCACATGGAATCCTCCTGCTAGCCCCCAAGGGCTCCTATGCTTAAACCTTTGGAGCATCCTCCGTCCGTCCTATATATCCCATTCCTTCATGCTGACTCTCTGGAAAGCACCAGTGACCAAAGAGGAGAGCAGCTGCTAAGGCCAGAGGCTTTCCTGGATCTATGTGACACCTCTCTTCTACAGCATTTCCCACGGTCAACTCATAGGCCTCCAAGTAGGCCGTGGATGAGCGTCGTGACTTCACTCCAAAGGTGGGAAAGTTGTCTAAATTAGGTTCTGCGTCATCTGCTGGAGGCATCTGCACAGCATCTTGCTATCAAGGCAAGACATGTGTGGCTTTGTGGTCTCTACGTCCCTCTGCCTCCTACCCCCGGGCCACTCCCATCATTACCCCACTGTGGGGTTCCAGGTGGGTACTAGGCAGGGATGGCAAACACTTGAAACGCACGTCTCATCATGTCCTAATCTGGCACCAAGGGCAGACATCAATAATCAATCACGGCATGTTTCTCAACACAGTGCTCCAGGCAACACCATAAACCCACTGCAGATGGGACACCAGGTGGATCTTTTTTTAACATCTCCAGTGTAGGAACCATAGCTCCAGCACCTCTTTCCCTTATTGACTGTGACGTAGGATAATCCTGGGTAAAACTGTGAAAGAGTGAGATGTCTTTGGTCTTTAAACCCCTCTACCCTCCAGCCCAGGAGCCCTGGTGGCACGGTGACTAAGAGCTTAGCTGCTAAACAAAAGTCATCGGCAGCTCGGGTCCACCAGCCACTCCTGGGAAACTCTGTGGGGCAGTTCTACTCTGTCCTATAGGGTCACTATGAGTTGGAATCGACTCGACGGCAATGGGGTTTGTTTTTTTTTAACACCCCCAGCCCTGGTGGCACGGTAGTTAAGCGCTTGGCTGCTAGGCTGCTAACCCAAAGGTGGGCAGTTTGAACCTACCAGCTGCTCTGTGGCAGAAAGATGTGGCAGTCTGCTTCCGTAAAGCTTACAGCCTTGGAAACCCCATGGGGCAGTTCTACTCTATCCTATAGGGTCCGAGTCAGCACTGACTTGACGGCAGTGAGTGTGGTTTAGGGTTCACCCCCAGCCATCCTCCTACAGATCTCTTGAGGTGGTTCCCTCCCAACAGTCATCCATGCCCTGTTCCACCCCTCTCCTCCTCAGTGTCAGATAACAGCTCATCTGATCAATTGGCAATGATGGGAGGAGCAATGGATTCTAATCACAGGCACACCTCTGGGACTTCATCTCTCTGAGGCTGCTTTCTCATCTGTGTTGCTGTTAGTTGCCATTGAGCTGATTCCTACTCATGGTGACCCATGTGTGCAGAATAGAACCGCTCCGTGGAGTTTCCAAGGCCTCCACCTTTTGGAAGCTGATCGCCAGACCTGTCTTCCGAGGCACCTCTGGATGGCTTCAAACCGCCAACCTTTCAGCTAGTAGTCCAACACTTAACGTTGGCACTACCCATGGCCTCCTTTGCTCATCTGTGACGGATAATAATGAGAATGCCCCCCTGGGGATCCTTAGCCACAGGAATAAGGAAGCAAATGGAAGCGAGGCACTGTGTTTGTCTAAGAGCTTTTTCAACTGTTGAGTATTTTCACCAACCTAAGAAAGTCCTAATTACCAGCATCAACCCTTCCAGACATTTTCACTGGGGTCTTCTGGGGGCACACCTTTTTCAGTCTGAAGGAAATAAACCTCATGGTGGAATTTTTAACTTGTAGAGACATTTGGGGCCAAGGAGAGTCTGGCACCACCCTTCAAGGTCTACCCCATGCTGCACAAAACTTCATCTGCATGATGCTTAATAGCCGATAAAGGGCCTGTCACTTCCTCTTAGGGTCCCTCCATTGCTATTTTAGCAGCAGCCGCATTGCTGTTCCCGTGTGATTGTGTAGATTTCCTACCTGGTAGACACTGCAAATCCTTCCCTTGGTTTCATTTTTTATCAAGGGAACATGATGGAGGGAGACTAGCTGGGGAGGGAATACGGTGGGTGAAAAGCGGACCAGGCTGAAACGTCCCCAAGCTTGGAAGCACCGCCCCCATCTCTGCCACCAGCTGCGAGAGGGAGCCACCAAACCCAGCCGAGGGTTATTGTTAACCCCAAAGATGCAGCGTTGGAGAACCACCAGCCCCGGCCCTGGGTGGACCTGCCAAATGAGAGTGGTCCCGAGGCGTCAGAATGCATCTGCTCCACGTTGCCCCAGGGTCCCCATTCCCCAGAAACCAGAGCGGGTGCAGCACCTATTTCTACACAAGCTGACTTGCTGTGCCTCTGCTTGCCACAGCGTCCTGTGAGAACGGGGTGGGAGCCCGGTGCACCAGTGCACCGTGACCCTTAGACGGCTGAGTGTGGGCCCTCCCATCTCAAATTGCCTGGATGCTCCCAACTTCTGCTCCGCCTGCTGTTCTCCTCCCTCCGCCCCAACCGCGGAGAGCTAGGGTAAAGTATCGGATTTCTTTCCCTGGTTCTCCCTTACTCTCCCCTCCCTTTCTTTCTTTCCTTACTCTTTGCAACAAAAATAACCCGCATCCATTGTAGAAAAATGAGCAAATAGCAATAAGCAAAGAGTTTTTTAAATCCCTATGTAATCCTTCTCATGCAGTGAGCGGGTAGGGTTGGGCATTTGGTAGGTATTTTCTTGACTTTTTTAAAATGCGTATTTACATATAAGGTATTACTGTTTCCAGATGTAGACTCACACCCAAGTCTGGCACTGGGGAACCAGCAGGGTCACTCATTGCTGAAGGTTCTCCAGGTTGGATGACTAATGTTATCTCCAAATGAGGTTCTGTAATTGTTGTGTGTGTGTGAAGTTAAAAATGGTAACTTTTCCATATAAACATTCAAAATATGCCATATTTTTGTACACATATTTGGGCATTTGTTGATTTTTAAAATACACCCAGAAGCTTTAACATGCAGAGCTGGCCTGGCCTCTGCTGCCCTCCAGGAGACCCTGGTGTGACAAACTTTTTGACCCGTAACACCATACTGTGAATACCTCTCCATGCCGCTAAACACAGATTTGCATCATCGTTTTTCATGGCTGCTTAGTATTCCGCTATGTAATGTCCCAGTCCTTTGTGGATGGACATTTATCTGGTTTCTGAACCGCATAGAGATGGACATCTTTGTACAGTTAATCTTCAGACAGTTTTCTGGTTATTTCTTTCACATAAATTCTATTGATGGAGTTGCTGGGTCAAGGGATAGAAAATGTGAAGGCTTTTGACATCTATTTTCCAAATTCCCAAATTAGTACAGAAAAGAAAAAAACAAAAAACAAACCTATTGCCGTTGAGTCGATTCTGACTCATAGTGATCCTATAGGACAGAGTAGAACTGCCCCATAGGGTTCCCAAGGAGTACCTGGTGGATTTGAACTGCTGACCTTTTTTGGTTAGCAGCCATAGCTCTTAACCACTGTGCCACCAGGGTTTCCAGTATAGAAAAGGTGTACTAATTTATAGCCTCTCCGGCTGGGTATGAGTGGACCAGAGAGTTCTTTTTAAAAAGAAACAGTTACTAAGAGAAGAGGGAAAGGCAGTGAGGGCACAAGGAATCAGCCACCTAGAGTCCCACCCTCATTCCCCCAGGCTGCACTGTCCTGTTCTGGGGACAGGGTCCCATACCAATGTGGCCACAAACGCCTGTGGTCAAAAGTCAAGACGAAACCCATCCTGTTTATACCAGGTCAGACCTGAATTCTGGTCCAAATTCTCGGGACCCCTCTTAGGAGGTGAGAACCAACGAAAGAAATCGTGTTGTAGGAAATTGGTAAAGATGGATAAAACTGATCTTGTTCTGGCCTGGAATTCACTAAGAGAAAGAAGAGATGACTTTCAGGTTCATCCTAATCCAAATTCAAAGACCTATTTGGCCAGACCATCCTCCCCAGGCCCAAAAGATGGAACGTAAGAAGGATCAACAGGGGATAAAATAACCAGGATGCAGTGAGCTACTATATGGCTATTCATCTGTCAGTGCAAATAAATGTAAATACAACCTTGTTCCTCCTGGGATCGTTCTGCAGGAATGTTAACTTAGGATGGCCCCTTGGACGAAAGCAAAGACAAACCGCGTCCTAAACGTAGTGTGTGCACACTACCTACTCACCACTTGTTAAAGCCCAAACCAAAAAAAACAAACCCGTTGCTGTCGAGTCAATTCGGACTCACAGCGACCCTATAGGACTGAGTACAACTGCCCCATAGGGTTTCCAAGGAGGTAAATCTGTGCAGAAGCAGACTGCCGCATCTTTCTCCTGTAGAGCGGCTGGTGGGTTTGAACTGCTGACCTTTCACTTAGCAGCCGAGCACTTAACCAACTGTCCCACCAGTGCAGACCAAAAGGACAATTATTCTAAAGCAAAGATAAGAAGATAAGGGGGCAGGGTAACTAGAGCCCTGGAAACGAAACAACCAGAACGAAATTAAAGGGACTGGTGACTCATGGTGAAAAACGTACCTAATGTCACCGAACGATATGTATAGACATTGTCACATGGGAACCTAATTTGCGTGTAAACTTTCACCGAAAACACAATAATATACTATTTAGGAAAAAAGAAAAAAAGCCCAGTACAGACGTGTGTTAACATTACCGTTCTGGCTCTGACTGAAGTTCTCTTCTTGATATTAAATCCACTCCCATGTTCCCAGCAGAGCCCTGGTGGCACAGCGGTTGAGAGTTATGGCGAGCTATGGCTGCTAACCAAAAGGTCGGCAGTTCAAATCTACCAGCAGCTCCTTGGAAACCCTATGGGGCAGGTCTACCCTGTCCTATAGGGTTGCTATGAGTTGAAATCGACTCGATGGCAATGGGTTTGGTTTTTGGTTTTTGTCCCCAGCCTGGTAGCTTGAAAATGTGTCGCCAGGGAGACATGGGGGGGGTGCCTAAACTGAGTCTCACTTCCCTTCTGGTGGGCCCAGAGATTCTGCAGTCAAGGGTAGGATCACGGAGCACAAACGATGGTAGCCCATTGGGGGAACGCCAGCCTTGGGTACTGCAAGGAGAGAGGGCTAAACTGGGCATGCTCGCACCCGGCTCTCCTCCTTCCAGGAAGAGGATGAGTTCTGGAATGATTCTGAGATTCAGCGCACAGCTGCAACCCCTGGGGCCTCGGCCTTTGTAGCTTCTCCTGGCTGTTGTTTTTCTACGGGGTCTCTGTGAGTTGGAATCGACTGGACGGCGACGGCTTTGGTTTCTCTAACGTGAGATCCAGCTGCAGTTCTGGACGCAGACGGACGTGGACCCAAATCTTGACTCATCACTTACTGTCTCTGTGCTCTCGGGAAGTTACTAAACCTGCTAAGTATCCATTTCCTCCTTTGCTAAATAAAAACGTAGTGGGGTGTGGGATGGTAATACCTGTGTCCTCGGCGGCAGGGGCTTGTTAGGATTAAAGGAGACATTTCAGGGAAAACATGGAGCATAGTGCCTGGTCCCGAAGCAGTGCTCAGTTAAAGTGCTTTTCCTCTCCATCCTTGCTTTTCCCGGGAATCATTTTGCCCGTGTCAGGCTTTGTTCCAGGGGTCACCTGACTCAGAAAACCCTTGACATACTGGTTAAGAAGTCAGGCAACTTGGGTTTAAAGCCTTGCTCTGCCTCTAAATAGCTGTGTGAAACTGGGCAAATGGCTTAACTTCTCTGCGCTAAAGTTTTGTTTGTAAAGCAGGGATAAAGATAGGACACACATCACAGGCTTGGTGTGAGAATTCAGTGAGATGATACAGGTGGAGCCTAGTACATACTAAATGTTCAGTAAACATTAGCTCTTGTTCTATTAGTATTTTTTCAATTATTAGGGAGCACCTCTTATGTTTCAGGCACTGCACTGGCTTCTTGTATGATGTGGGCCGAGTTCATTAATTATCTCTTACTTCCTTCAGTTAGGTGCTCAAGGCAGTTGGATAATGAGACCGGGAATAATTTCAGTTGACTGGATATCAGACTCAACATGTTTGCATTATGGAGTTATTGAC
>NW_004443966.1:8605811-8606826 GCF_000243295.1 Trichechus manatus latirostris | reverse complement strand
GAGTGATTTTCCTATGTGTTGTAAATCCTACCTCCATGATGTTAATGAGGAAGGATTAGAGGCCGTTATGTTAATGAGGCAGGACTCAATCTACAAGATTAGGTTGTCTTTTAAGTCGATCTCATTTGAGATATAAAAGAGAGAAGGGAGCAGAGAGACGGGGGAACCTCATACCACCAGGAAACAAGAGGCAGGAGAATAGCACATCCTTTGGACCCAGGGTCCCTGCACTGAGAAGCTCTTAGTCCAGGGGAAGACTGATGACAAGGCCCTTCTCCTAGCACCGACAGAGAGAGAAAGCCTTCCCGTGGAGCTGGTGCCCTGAATTTGGACTCCTAGCCTCCTAGACAGTGAGAGCATAAATTTCTCTCTGTTAAAGCCATCCACTTGTGGTATTTCTGTTACAGCAGCACTCGATGACTAAGACACATACCAATGATCATGAGAATGGCCCGGGACTGGGCAGTGTTTCATTCTGCTGTACATAGGGTCACCCTGAGTAGGAGCAGACTCCACCATGACCAACAACAGCTTTTACTACACGAACAGTTTTGTCGTTGTTATTCTGTGTGTGTATCATAATCAGAGACTACCATGATGTGGAAACCCTTCTCTCTGGGCCATATGGGCTTCCACAACAGGGCCCTAAGGTGTGTATGTGTGCTTCGAAATGTAAAGAGAGAGCAATCCAGCGTGTAGAGGATTGTCCAGGGAAGACATTGACTCTGGAATTCAGTATACATGGTTCTGCCTCAGCTGACACTGAACAGCAACCCGCTTCCCCTCTCCGAGCCTCAGTTTCCTCATCTGTAATAGGAGATAATAAAACCCGGGTCGAAGGTAACAAGCACACTAAATGAGATAACAAATGGAAAGTGCCCAGCAAAGGTAGTGTCCAACCAAAGCAAAAACCAAACCCACACCATTGAGTCAATTTCTACACCCAGTGACCCTACATGACAGAGTAGAACTGCCGCATAGGGTTTCCAAGGCTGTAATCTTTAAGGAAGCAGAC
>NW_004443966.1:8602620-8604058 GCF_000243295.1 Trichechus manatus latirostris | reverse complement strand
CCTCCCCGGCACCCCTGCACACCTAGTGAGGCCTGGCAGCAAGGGATCCTGCCATCCATTGAATGACTTCTGGGCCCAGGACCCCCTTCCCAGCCCTCACCACCTCGAACAATCAGCTTTAAGTCCCCCGACTCTTAGAAAATCAAACAAAGGCCTCTAACTCTCCCCTGGAGCAAGAGAAGCCCAGCCTTCCAAGACACAAAGTCCTCTTAAGTGGAAGAGGGGAAAATACCTCACATTCTTTTCCAGTGAGTTTACAGAAGAAAAACAGACGTGGTTAATTTCTCAATCACAGTAGCCTGTCATTTAGTCAATTACTACCTGATGTGCTTAGTAATCTGCGCTCTTTGGGGAGTAGACAAAGCTGTGATCCAAAACAAAGCCTTCTTTGGATAAAGGTTACAAAACCACTTGGCTTCTGTAATTTTCAGAGTCTCTCTAGAATGCTCCTGTTTGGACAGCGATGGATTCCAATTGCACAGATACCATTTAGTAGCTTGGTCCTGTCAGTCCCCTTTGTATAAGAATGGCGCCCCTATTTGAGGACTGGTGAGGCTGAGCTCATAAGCGACACTATAACCCAGGTCAGCACGGGCCAGATCCAACTCGCATGTAACACAAGGTGGTACAGCTTACGGTGGAGAAGAAAGGCTGTGGAATCAAATAGACTAGAGTTTCAGTTCTGGCTCCATCACTTCTTAGCTGTGTGGTTTCAGGCAAGTTACTTCACCCTTCTGAGCTTCTATTTATTTCTAAAATGGAAATGATAAAGTGCCTCAGGATTACATGAGAATTAAACGATAAACTCCAACCAAGATGGTGGTGTAAATCCATGCCGTGAGGAGTACCCTCCGCTTCAAATCATAGTAATGGTCTATGAGATATAGAAAGAGAAAATTAAAACGACATAGCCACATTCAAAAAACAATATTAACATCTCTGCGGGTAAGTTTGAGATGTATTCTATACAGGCAGTCCCCGGGTTACAGACATCAGGCTTACGTACAATCTGTAGGTAGGAACCAAACCCTATAAAGCCTATTGTATTAAAAATTCAAGGTACATACAATGGTTAGCAATAACAAATGGGGAGCTACTTTGCAATGTGCATCAAAATATTATTATTATTACTGTATTATTGTGTTAAAGATGTTTTAGTGTACCTGGAAGTGTTTCTTTAATTTTTTTAATGCATTGAAAGGTAGGCTATATACGAAGACAAACGTTTGACTAACTGATGTTCAGTAAGAACTGTACCTAACTGTTCTGACGTAAGTACAAATTCGATTTAAAGACAGATTTAGGAACGGAGCTAGTCATAATCCGGGGACCGCCTTTATAGCTTCTCAGAGGGTTCCTACTGGGGATGAGCCCCATTTGCTCTAATAAGGGTGGGTGATAATTAGCTTTGCTTCGTCCCTGTTTCCTTCTTCCCAGT
>NW_004443966.1:8597323-8601630 GCF_000243295.1 Trichechus manatus latirostris | reverse complement strand
TCCACGGGCGAAAGATGTGGCAGTCTGCTTCCGTAAAGATTTGTAGCCTTGGAAACCCTAGGAGGCAGTTCTACCTTGTCCTGTAGGGTCATTATGAGTCAGAATCGACGTGACGGCAACAGGTTTAGAGGTACATTTATAGCCTTAAATATGTTACTGGAAAAACAAGATTAAAGATAAATGAGTTAAATGTTTAATATGAAAGGCTAGAAAAAGAAAATGAACGAGATATGCATGCATAATGCTTACCACACAATAAGTACCCAATAAAAGGAAGTACATGATAAATGGAAATTATAGTTGTTGTTATTCCATCCATAACTTTCCTATTAACAGAACTTTCCTTCCCAGGGTTAAGTAAAAACTTCACAAGTAGCTATGGCACACCAAGATAGAGATACCTCTGTGCCTGAAACAGTTTGCCACGTGTGTTGGGACTTCACAAATTAACTTTTGTACTGTTTTGTACAGTCTTATAATATTCCAGAAAGACAAACTCCCTGGGCCCAGGTTGGTCTCCTCTGCCTCTTTTAAATAGGAACACATTCTTTATCCATTGACTGGGCTAGAGTCTGGACCCAGGAGCTCAGCAGTGACATGACGTATATCAGTCGGGAACCTAGGCGCCTGAAAGGCCTTAATGAAACTCCCCGGGAGCTTCATTCTGAGTGTTTTTTAGGAAGGATACAAGACTTAAATAGGGGTAAGAAACAGAGTTTTAATTCTGGTAGAATCCAGATTTCTGGGGTCCATGGAGTTGGGGTGACCCACCCAGGCCACAGCTGTGAGATGATCTTTTGAACCTTGAGCCTTGAGTACACTGGTCTCCTAAAAGTCACCTTTCAGTCAGACAATAACCCATTGCTGTCAAGCCCGACTCATAACGACCCTGTAGGATAGAGCAGAACTACCCCACAGGGCTTCCAAGGCTATAAATCTTCACGGAAGCAGGCTGCCACATCTTTCTCCCGCAGAGCAGCTGGTGGGTTTGAACCACGGACCTTTTGGATAGCAGCCCAGCACTTAATGATTTGGACACCAGGGCTCCCGTCAAACAATTGTCTTGCTAATTAGTAAAGACCATTTTGCCTTAGGCATTGTGCTCTATTTGAAGAGTTATCTACGTGCAGTCAGTTTCCAGAAGCAGAAACTCCAGGGTCAGCTGGAAGCTGTGTTTTAGGGTAAATTGTTATTATGTAAACACCGTTCTGGCCCTGTTTCCATGGATAAGTTGGGGCATAAGGATCTTTGGACGTTCTCTCATCTCTGGAACACTTCCAATCTTTAGTCAGAAGTGTTGTGTGATTTGCAAATCGTGTATTAAGTAAACTTCAAATCAATTTATATTATTGGCTTAATATAATTTTTGTTCTAACAAGGGTTATCATAATTCTTTCCTATGGATCCTGTTAATGTACCACTGGCCTAAAATTATCCTTCAGAAAAGAGGGAGCGGCCTTAGGCTCTCAATTACAGGGTATTCTCTCAATAACTATATTTTGAATAACAAAACACTATTTGGGGAACGTCTTAGTTATCTAGTGCTGCTGTAACAAAAATACCACAAGTGGATGGCTTTCAAAAAGAGACGTGTATTCTCTCACAGTCTAGTAGGTTAGAAATCTGAATTCAGGGTGTCAGATCCCAGGAAAGTCTCTCTCTCTCTGTTGGCTCTGGAGGAAGGGCCTTGTCAACAGTCTTCCCCCGGTCCAGGAGCTTCTCAGCGCAGGATGTGCTATTCTCCTGGCTCTTGTTTCTCGGTATGAGGTCCCCATGTCTCTCTGCAGGCTTCTCTCTTTTATATCTCAAAAGAGATTGACTTAAAACACAATCTAATCTTGTAGATTGAGTACTTCCTCATTAACATAAATGCCACTAATACTCATTAATACCATAGAGATAGGATTTACAACACATGGGAAAATCATATCAGATGACAAAATGGTGGAGAATTCACACAATACTGGGAATCATGGCCTAGCCAAGTTGACAGATATTTTGGGGAGACACAATTCAGTCCATGACAGAGAATATACAAAATCCTGAAAAGATACAATCAATACTATTTTTAGATTGGTAAGATCACTTGACAGAATTTGTTTAAAAAAGAAGCAAGGAAACTAATATAAATTTAATAATTATTCCTAGGTTTAGGCCTCATGGCAAACAAGCCTTTTAAAGATCATTTATCAGGATGATATAGAAAACGGTTATGTTATAGAAGTCACATACATACTCACAAAGGAAGTTGAAAAACAAACATTTGTCTTATGTTACACAAATAGGTGCAGAGGCCCTGGGTAGCTCAAATGGTTAAGCGCTCGATTACTAGCTGAAAAGCTGGCGGTTTGAACCCAGCCAGAGGTGCCTCGGAAGACAGGCCTGGAAATCTGCTTCCAAAAGTTCACAGCCTTGAAAACCCTGTGGAGCAGTTCTACTCTGCACACATGGGGTCGCCGTGAGTTGGAATTGACTCAGTGGCAACTAGCAACAACAAAACACAAACAGGTACTGGTACTTGTGGCTTGGGATATATTCCCAGTGACAACAGGAAACATGAATTCAACAAGTGCTAGATTTCAGGCAATTAGGAATTGAAGGCGAGGAGCTCTGGAACCCTGTGGAGGGGACTGAGAAAGTAGCTCCGGTGATGAGAACAGCGACATTGAAGCCACGAAGAGTTTGAATAAGACTATTTCATGAAACGTGAGAGGAGACGAGAAGCAGTATTTCTCTGTTACTTCTTAATGTGTGGTTTTAAAATGTGTGTAGATAATAAATATTAGTAGTAGTATTTGGCCTTTCCACCTATATTCCTAAACATGTATATATTCAAGCTGGCCACAAAAGTTGTTTTTTAAAAATCTTCTCGTTTGGGGAGAAAAAAAGAAGTCTTGTATTCAGAGTGGACTTACATTCAGGTATATGTGTTAATGTGTGAAATGAAGGAAGAAGGTACAGCCTCCTTCCTGGGCCTTCCTGGTTAAGCGTGCACACCTGTGCGGGAGGTAGCCAATTAAACTTCCACTTGCATTAGCTTGGGCTTCTTTGGATGGAGCTGTTCTTAGTCTGAATCCCTGGGTGGCTCGAACAGTTAAGTGCTTGACTACTAACCAAGGTTAGTGGTTCAAACCTATCCAGAGACTCCTCAGAAGAAAAGCTTGTAGATCTTCCTCCAAAAGGTCATGGCTGTGAAAGCCCTATGGAGCAGTTCTACTCTTCACACACAGCGTCGCCATGAGTTGGAATCAGCTCAACAGCGATGGTTTGGTTCTTAGTCTTTGGGGAAACTGAGGTAGCTTAGGAGCTCTTGAGCAGTTAATTACCTGGCTCCTGCAAAGAAGAGTTCCGAAGGGCACCTGGCAGCTCCTGGACGCCAGTTCTTGCGAAGGGTTGGTTGCTCTCATCCAAGTAAAGACCAGCATCTGCATAGCACCTTCTCCTTTTCATTTATCCGGTAACACCCATCTGGGGCAGGAAGAGAATGTTCTGCTGTCTCCTTTAGAATGAGGAGGTGCTATCCAAAAAGAAACCAGCTGGGTAATAGTTGAGTGCGAACCATTTGCATCACGAGGGAGCTTTAGGAAACTCTTTAGACCCAGACTAACGGCCAGAAAGGGGATTGGTCTTTCGGACCCTTGCTCACTGACGGAGCCTTAGGGAGGAAAACTGGGAGGAGAGGACGCTCAGTTCTCGGGGCCCTCACCTCCCCTTCTCCTCTACCCCACCTCTAAGCAGACCTGTTTCTCGGCGGGACAAATGAACACAGCCCATGCCAGCCCTCCCTGCCCCCAGATACCAGCAACACCCATTGCACCTTCTTGACGGTCAGGCAACTATCACATACACGTTTATGGAGTGCTCACGCATGCTCACGCATGCTCACACATGCATATACGCACACTTATGGAGTGCTCACACACACACCACACATGCATGCACATGCACACACATGCACATACACGCACACACGCACACATTCATGGAGTGTCCACTCTGGTCCCGACACTGTGCTTGGCACTGGGGATGCCATGGTGAACGAGACAGACACAAATCATTGCTGAACGCCCAGACTGGGCCTGCCCTTGTCGCAGACAGACGCATGTTACTGTGGAGAGCAGGCCATGGTAAGCAACAAGGAATGTGATGACCTTCCGTTTGGCTTCCCCTCTGGAGCAGCCACAGAACTGATTTCCTTGGGCATGGCGGGAAAAGACAAAGCCCAGCGCAGCAGAGAACTTTCACCAAACCCCAGGCTGGAAGGTGTGCAGCGCCACAAGGGAACACGTGGTTTCTCTCCTCATTCA
>NW_004443966.1:8594010-8596223 GCF_000243295.1 Trichechus manatus latirostris | reverse complement strand
AAAGATTACAGCCTAGTGAATACTATGGGACAGTTCTATTCTGTCACACGGGGTCACTATAAGTCAAAAATCAACTTGATGGCACCTAACAACACTAAAAAAATTACCTTATAAACTCACGTAAACATCAAAGCAAGCTTTGCAGCTCCATGACCAATAACACTGGCAAATGCAGGCGTGTGCAGAGGCTTGGCAAGGGGGTGAATGATCTCAGTTGTTTGTTTTGGGGGAGGAAGGTCGTTTCAGTTGAGTTCACAAGCTACTCAAGAAAAGCAGGTGGGCCACTGAAAAACTGCCCTGATGAGCAGGCATGAAACCATCGTGGTTAAAACTCATTTATATTAATGCTGAAATCTATCACAAACTGTCTCCCTGAGTGGTTAACGAAATTCTGACACAGACTAGCGTTGCCGCAAACCCCTGGGTGGACCTCGGGAAGCTATGGATAAAGCATCTCTCTGTGTTGTTGTTGGTGTTAGGTGCTGTGGAGTCACTTTTCAACTCCTAGTGACCCCATGTGACGGAGTGGAACTGAATGGCCCCATAGGGTTTCCCAGGCTGTCATCTTTATGGGAAGATTACCAGGTCTTTCCTCCCGAAAAACAGCTGGTAGATTCGAAAAACCTAACCCTTTTGGTTAGCAGCCAAGTGCTTAACCATTGTGTCGCCAGGTTAACCCTTCCACCACCACCTTAACCTCTCCATAGATGGTCAGAAAACTCGAGTAGGATGAAGTTCTGAATACGAGTACAGTGAGTCCACCTCTGTGCCACCTCCAAGCCTCAGCTCGTGCCAATCTATCTTCTGGAACGCCCTCTCCTCCTGGCTAACACATAGTCATTCTCAAAGGCCAGCTGAAGTCTTCAAGATGAAATCTCGGGATCACTGTTGAGAGAGATCTTAATGTTACCTAGTTCTATGATCTGTTCCCTTCTGAAATAGAATTTGCACCACCCAGGGATCTTACACAAGGTGAGCAAATGGGTTACATGTTAGGCAGCTAATAACAAAGGGTGGAGGGTCAAGTCCACCCAGAGGTGCCTCAGAAGAAAGGCCTGGTGATCTAGTTCGCCAAAAACAGCCATTGAAAACCCTAGGAAGCACAGGGTTGCCATGAGTCAGAATCAACTCGAAGGTAACACAAATAAATGTAAGGGATCCTTGTTGTTGACTCTTTCCAGTGGAAATTCTCTGCATCTGTGAAAATGAGATTATCTGAGGGAGGACTTCATTTAGAAAAATGGGAGTAAGATGAGTTTCCCTTTTTGGACTGTCCACTGCACACCCAGTGTACCGAGATTCTGTGTAGACACACAGGGGTTAGAGGTGATTGGGAAACCTGGTCCCAGGTGACCTTCAGCCGGAAAGCCAACAGACGTGTGTCAGGAGACAGGGGGTTATTAAACAAACCTCCCTGACAGTCGCTCTCCCGTCTTTTCCAGATGAGGCTCCAGATGCTCTGCCAAGAATTCTAATGAGAAACAGACTCCCTCTCTGGCTCCGTCCTTCACCTGCAGATTTCTAAGCAGAGATACTGCCTTCCGCTTTGGCTAAGAGTCCAAGAGTGGTTTGTTTTAAATTCTTCCCTGTAGGAATCGGGGCTTTGAGAGTCAGAGAAAACAGTTCAGTCTTCCCTCCTTTCTACTTCAGCCAGAAGCACAAAATATGAAAGAAAAAACACATTTGGTGGAGGGTGGGGCCTACCACCCACTGGAAGTTAATTAGCATCCTGCTTAAATTGAGGGAAAGCAGAGGGATCCCAGTTTGCAGCCAGGAACCTTTAGGGTGCTGTGGGAATGTTCACGTTTGTGGTCTCCGCCCACCACCCACAGACTCCTGTAGTCAATGAAGCTATTGTGAAGCAAAGCAATCCAAGACAGGATCTTGACAAAAAGATGTAAAAGTGGGTTTTGTTCCCTTAACCTGAGACAGAGGTTATGAAAGAGGTTTGCCAGCTTCCACAGTCTAGGGTCGGGAAACGTCGGGAATTTTCATGGCTGCACGGGGCTTTAAGGTCAACGTGGTTTCTGCCTGTGGCAGCGACCTAGCCCTGCCTCCCTGTCCCACAGCTTCCCCATAGGCGTGCCCTGCCTCCCTGTCCCACAGCTTCCCCATAGGCGTGCCCTGCCTCCTTCGGGCTTGGTTCCAGCTGCCCTGTTTGTTCTCCTTTTCCACAGCCTTTGCTTGACTCAGACTTGGGGTGGGGGGCAGGC
>NW_004443966.1:8588075-8588978 GCF_000243295.1 Trichechus manatus latirostris | reverse complement strand
GGTAAGCGGCTACTGTTCTCATATTTTACTAGTGGAAATGCAAACTGGTGTAGCCACTTGGGAAAACAGTTTGTTAGTTTCTTACAAAGATAAACATACACTTAGAATATGACCCAGCAATCCTATTCCTAGGTATTTACCCAAGAGAAATAGAAACTTGTTTTTACCCAAAAGCTGTATAGAAGTATTTGTAGTGATTTTATTTAAAATCACCCAATGGAGAAATAGCCCAAGTGTTCATTTACTGGTCAGCAGATAAACAAGCCACAGTACATCCATGTAATGGAATATACTGCTCAGCAATAAAAAAGGAACAGGCTGTGATGCCTGCAACAACGTGGATCCATCTCAAATGCATATTTACTAAGGGAAGGAAGGCAGACCCAAAAGGCTACAAGCCGCGTGATTCTATTTATGTGACCTTCTGTGAAAGGGAAAACTTTAAGAACAAAGACTAGATCAGTGGTTGGCAGGGGCTAGAAGTGGAGGGAAAGGATGATCACACAGGCGTAAGAGGGAGGTTTTGGGGTGATAGGACTGTTCTATATCTTGATTGTGGTGGTGGTTATATGACTGCTTTGTCAAAACTCAGAGTTACACATCAAAAAGTGTAAATTTTGCTATATGTAAATTATACCTCAGGAAAAGAAAATGGATGAGGCATCTTCGAAAGGAAGAAATGTATCTGTTTTTACACGTAGATTGGCTTGATCCGAAGGTAGGAGTGGCAGCTGAGGGTGAGTCCTGCCCAGGGTCAACCAGAAAGTTACGTGAACTGTGTCAAGTAAATTAGACCAGTGGTTACAAACTCAGGTCACTGGAACCCTGTGGATTTATCCATGGATAGTTTATCCAATAGGCAAGGTAAGCACATGCTTACCAGATCATCTGGAGTGAACAATT
>NW_004443966.1:8584996-8586344 GCF_000243295.1 Trichechus manatus latirostris | reverse complement strand
TACTCAGGCCAGTTAACATGTTCTCCCCTGCTCAGCTTGCACAGAGCTCAAGGGAGCTTAACAGGATTAGGAGTAAATACCTTGCTGTTATTTTTAACATAGCTCAGCTCTTGTAAATCTCTCCATTGTCCCTGCCAGTAACCTCTTCATAAAGGGAAGCATCTGACCTTAGACACAGAATAGGCAGGACTAAGTAGTAATCTGTCTGAAGTCTTACCCAGTAGTGGCCCATGGAGCTCAGTACGGAAGACGCTGGGTGGTGTAAATGGTTAATGCTCTTGACTGCCACCTGAAAGGTTGGAAGTTTGAGTCCCACTCAGAGGCACCTCGGAAGAAAGACCTGGCGATCTACTTCCAAAAGTTCAGCCACTGAGAACACTATGGATCACAATTCTACTCTGACCAATGGGGGGTCGCCATGAGCAGGAATCCACTTGACAGCCACTGGTTTTTACTGGTTTAGGAAGTTCATGGACTTTGAGGCCAGAGAGACCTGGCTTTGAACCCTGATTTGTCCACTCAGGAATCTTGGTCATCTTGCCTCTTTCAACCTGTTTCCTCATCTTTAAAACGAAGCTAATATTACCTACGTCACAGAACCATTGTAAAGATCAGAGATGATGAACAGAGAGTCCCTGATGAAGACCTTAGTGCCTAATAGATGCTCTGTGAATAAATGTTGGCTGTAATTCATCAATAAACAATTAGAAGAAGAACAAGACGCCCACACCTCCACTTTTGCATTTTTCCGAGACTGGGCTGTGTCTTTCCCCTGATGTTGACAACAATTTGTCAGCAGCAACGAGAGGAGTGAGTTGTGACATGGTTGTCATTGCTGGACTGTGCAAACTTAGCAAATCTCTCCAAGTAAGTGACAGAATTGAGAGCCGGGAGAGGCTGCTGGGCCTAATTCATGCCTTGTAGAGGATTATCACTCAGACAGTGGACATCCATCTGTCACAAGTGCCTGGCTGACTTTCAGACTTCCAGTGACATGTAATTCAGTTACAGAGAAAATCAAGCCATGAGTTTAACCAAATAGGAAATGTACCCAAAACCCGGCGCTTAACTGTCCTTACTAAGCGTGCTCAGAAGTTCAAGTTTGTGGGCACAGGCTTTGCAAATCTACATTTCTCTGACACTATTTGTGCCAGCCGAAAAAATCTTTAGTCCCTAAATGCGAAAACTTATTACTGATTTTAGATGGTGATATTAAAGAAGAAAATGGTGTGTAATTGCATAAATAAATAATTGTATATTATTGACAGTTTAAAAAATTGTATAATTTGATGTGCTATCTCTTTTTTTCTGAAATTCTATATTAAACTGATGGTGCATCTTACAGTGA
>NW_004443966.1:8578414-8580949 GCF_000243295.1 Trichechus manatus latirostris | reverse complement strand
GGTTTGGTTTAAAGGTGGAGGGTTGGCGTTTGCAGAAACAAATTTGAGGGTTTGCTCGGTGGGTGGTCTTTCCTTAGATCCCAGGGACTTTTCCACCCAGGGGAGCTGAGAAGGTTGGAGTCATCCGCCAGCTCCATGTGTAGCCTGAGAGAGTGGCTCCAGCCTCTGGGGACACAAGGAAGCGGCTTGGCAGAGTGAAATTCGTTTCACCAGAGACAGGAAACCTTGAGTGTCCATGGAAATGTATCTCTACCAACTGTCCACCTCAGAATCCTGTAACTGCTGGGGAAAGCCCGCCAGCCCAGAGAAAAGTGATAATGATTCTGGTTTGAGGGTCTTCTTTGCTGCCCAGTGACACTCACGTGACAACTCAGACAGAATACTGGAGGCTTTACCTGCACATGGATTCCGCTGCGGGATCCCAGAGATGGCAGCGCTGGGATCAGACGCGGACCTCCTGTCCTGAGGCTGCACTGGGCGCCTCGGGCTGCCAGGCCCACCGTGGTCTGCTCTGGTCCTCATTTGCCCAGCAACAGCTGAAAGGCCCATTGCGGGTGAATGTTCAGGGCAGTCCTGGGCTGGCCTCCCATGGCTACAGAACTGGCAGGGGTCCCAGAGGTCATCCAGACCTGCACCTGGCAGGGCCACCCCAAGGTTTTCCCAACCCTGGCCTGGGCAAAGCTGTCCCTAGGTGGTGCAAATGGTTAAGTGCTTGATTTCTAACCAAAAGGTTGGTGGTTCCAACCCACCCAGAGATGCCTTGGAAGAAAGGCCTGGTGATCTGCTTCTGAAAGGTCACAGCCTTGAAAACCCCACGAGCACAGTTCTACTCTGCACACACGGGGTCACCATAAGTCAGAATCGAATCAGTGACAACTGGTTTGGGGGTCTGGGCAAACAGCTGCTCCTGGGCCCCGAAAGTGAGGGTAGCTCCCTTCTTTGTCATGATCCAAGCCCAGGGAAGGCAGGACCCAAGGCCGATCACACCGTGGCTGACAGGCTGAGGGGTTCCTTCCCACCGGGCACGTTATTAAACATCCTGCTGAGTGGACATGACCGAAAACACAAGAAGGATTTCAACGGCTGCCCTCGCCCCTCTAAACATTTCTCATTACCCAGAGCAGACTCCTTACCCCCTGAAACCAGGGCACAGACGGTCACTGAGCCAGGAGAGTCACTTGAATGGGAAGTCTCTTTAGGAGTGAGAATTTAAATTAAATGAACTGCTCTGCTGATGGACATGACTGATTTGTGCCTTTCCAACCTCAAAGCGAGATTCCTCAAGAACTCAAGGCTGATGGCAGTTAATGCTCTCACCGTTGGTGCTCATTCAGACAAAAGCCAGGAACAGGGCTCGCTGGCGCCAACGCCTCTGCCTGTCCCAGAACACCACACAGCGGAGCGAGCCTGGGCTGCAATGGGAGACCTGGCTTCTGGAGCCCACTGCCCTATGGAGTCACTTAGGTCCCCCTTTACCCTGACAGCCTGTCTCCTCATCTGTAAAAGGACATTGGGCCCTGCCCTGAAAACCCCTAAGGCCTCTGTGGGCTCTGGTGAGACATGGGGAGGGAAGTGACGTATGACGGCAGAGACCGACACAGTGTGAACTATTGTTGGTGTTATTTTTGCTTGCAGAGGGTGGTCGTCCCTGCCCTGGAGGCGGCATGCGGAATATGCCCTGCTGGCGGGGAATGTGGGCCACCGGGGCCTGGCAGTGGCCTGCCATTCCAGACAGTGTGCCCAGGGGCCAGGTGTCTGAATAAGAGAGCGGAGGACTGCCTGGGGATAAGGACATCACCCCTACTCCACCCTCCACTCCCCAAAGGGTCTGAGGGGTAGCTGTGGGTGCCTCCAATGTCAAGACCAGACATTCCTCTGGCCCTTCTCAAGCTGGGAAGCAGACCAGACTCTGAGGTTGGGGTAGGGGGGGTGGGGGGGTGGTGAGGCTGCCTTGACTATTTGCTGTGGTAACGCCGAGGCCCACAGGCGGCCACATCTCTCCGTCGTTGCTCTCCTTGCTGGGTAAACTGAGCTCCTGTGCCTTTAAATTTGTTTGACATCTTTGAGATTGGAAACAGAGCTCCCCCATCGGCAGTAGCTATGGAATGCCATGCTAATATAAAACCCTGGTTCTGGGTGGATTTAAACAGATACTCCCACTGTCAGGCTTTGGAGAGAAATCACCTATTATGGTCCTGGGCAAGGCCCTAGATTATCTGGGCTGATTCTTCCTCCATGCAGGTTAGCAAGAATAGAGTTGTTTTTTCTCTCTGCCTCTGCAGACCCATTTTCCACCGTCAGCTGACTAACCAAGCCTGAGGTTCCCACCTGGATCCAGGATTGAGAGAGCACAGTGCTGGGGGAGGGGTAACAGACGGACCTGAGGCTCCTCTAGCCCAGCCCCTCGTGGGTGTAGTACTCTCCATTGTCCGATGGCAAAATCTGGACGTCAGCCAGGCTTCCACTCAGTTCTCCTGACCAGGCGGCCTCCCTCCCCTGGACCATAAAGAGGGCATGGTGACCATTTTCATGTTC
>NW_004443966.1:8576458-8577627 GCF_000243295.1 Trichechus manatus latirostris | reverse complement strand
GTTATTACCCAGCTGGGAATGATTTCCCTACTAGCTTCTTCATAATCTTCACCTTCTCTGAGGAAATCAGGGCTTTGAACCAGTTGGAAACAATTCTTTCATGGCCTACAGAAACAATGGCAGCGTAAGAGTTGCATAGCAACCAAATCTCTAGTGCGTCAGATTTTGACCCGAGTAGGAAACAGGCAGCACTGCCCCACTCAAATGTGGCGGCCAACTTTGCAGCTTTGAATGTGTGTGGCTCTCCACAGTCCTGCCAATAATCCAATCTCCCACATCAGGCTCCTGAAAGTTTCCTGATGCAGGAGACTGGATTATTGGCAGGACTGAAGAGAATGAAGAAAACTAAAGACACAAGGGAAATATTAGTCAGAGGACTAATGGATCACATGAACCACAGCCTCCGTCAGCCTGAGCCCAGAAGAACTAGATGGTGCCTGGCTACCACCACGGACTGCTCTGACAGGGATCACAATAGAGGGTCCTGAAGAGAGCGGAAGAAAAACGTAGAGCACAACTCAAAATTCAGAAAAAAACGACCAGACTTACTAGTCTGACAGTGACTGAAGGCATCCTGAGAGTATGGCCTCTGGACACTCTGTTAACACAGCTGAAACCACTCCCAAAGTCCACCTTTTCAGCCAGAGATTAGACAGGCGTATAAAACAAGCAACACAGGTGAGGAACGTGCTTCTTAGATCAATCATGTACAGGAGATGAAATGGGCAACACCTGCCCCAAAGCAAAGATAAGAAGGCAAGAAGGGACAGGAAAACCAGACAAATGGAAACAGAGAACTCGGGGCGGAAAGGGGGAGAGCGCTGTCACATTGCTGGGATTGCAACCAATGTCACAAAACAACTTGTGTATAATTTTTTAATGACAAACTAATTTGCTCTGTAAGCTTTCACCTAAAACACAATAAAATTTAAAAAAAGAAAGAAAGAACTGTTTTACATCTTACTTTGGCGAGTAGTGTCTGGGGTCTTAAAAGCTTGAGAGCGGCCGTCTAAGATACATCTATTGGTCCATCCCATTGGAGCAAAGGAGAATGAAGAAAATCCAAAGACACAAAGAAAAGATTAGTCCAAAGGACTAAAGGACCACTTGAACCACAGCCTCCACCAGCCTGAGCCCAGAAGAACTAGATGGTGCCCGGCTACCACCAC
>NW_004443966.1:8572545-8574576 GCF_000243295.1 Trichechus manatus latirostris | reverse complement strand
ATCACCAGGCCTTTCTTCCTAGTCTATCTCAGTACGACATAAGCTTCCACTGACAGGTGGGTGGTGGCTGCGCATGAGGTGTATTGGCCGGAAATTGAACCTGGACCTCCTGCACGGAAGGTGAAAATTCTACCACTGAACCATGAGTGCCCCTTTGTGAAAAGGAAGATTATTGTTATCTCCGTTAAAAAAAGTCGTCTTCTCTACAGATTACAAAACTATAGCTCGGAAAGTATAGGGATTTGTACAAGCACACAAACTGGTGGGAATACAAGTTGAAGCTGGCATTCTTGTAATCTAAAACAAAATGTTCCTCTACGTTATGACAGTCTTCGGGGGTCATTGGCTCTTAAAAAACTAAAAGTTGGAGTTAACCAAAAGAACCACCACATGGAACATGATCTAAGGGACCCATTCTAAGCTTATCTAATTCTCTGGGGATATATTCCTTTGTTTTGACCTTCTATTTACTATGGATTAGGACATTCTTAAACTCTGAGTGGATGTTGAGTTGTAGGAGACCAATAGGGATGTAAATGATTCTTGTCTTATAGAGGCGCCATGATTTTTCTGGTAGGACAGATTATAACCCAAAGGTTATAGTTTTGTTGCCTTGTAGGACAATCAGTTTTGTAGGTGATTTAGCAATTTTATCCCAGCATTTTTTCTTTCTGTGACAATTAATACTCTTCTCTATTTTCTGAACCAGTCTTGTCATTTTGCTGATTCCTCATTAATGAGTTAGATAAAACTTGACACATTCACTACCTATTTGTATGGGAGTCATGTTTTCAACTTATTAACAATTATATTCTGACACCCGTATCATACTACAAATGGAGACCTCCAGGATGAAATCCACAAAGCTACGGTGATTGCCTTCTCTCCTCGGGAACATGGTATAGAGATGGTGTGTGAAGTGGGGAAAACCTTTGAATTAGACACACCACTTAACAGCTGTGTAATCTTGGCCAAATTGCAGGATTTCTCTCAAACTCAGTTTCTTCATCCATAAAATGGAGATAATATCCCCATTTGTTTTATGAAAAATAAAACATAATAGTTAAAGATAAAAAATAAAACATAATGGTTAAAGATACAAATTCTGAGCCAGGCTCTCTGGGTTCACTTCCCAGATCTGCAATTTCCTAGCTGTGTGAACTCGGAGTAAGTACTTAACTTGATTATACCTCAGTTTCCTCATCTGTAAAATGGGATTGTTGTTGTTAGGTGCTGTCATGTTGATTTTTGACTCATAGTGACCCCATCTGACAGAGTAGAACTGCCCCATAGGGTTTCCTAGGCTGTAGTCTTTACGGGTAGGAAGCATCAAAAGATGGAAGGAATACACAGAGTCACTGTACCAAAAAGAATTGCTTGACGTTCAATCATTTCAGAAGGTAGCATACGATCAAGAACTGATGGTACTGAAGGAAGAAGTCCAAGCTGCACTGAAGGCATTGGCGAAAAAACAAGGCTCCAGGAATTGACGGAATACCAGTTGAGATGTTTCAACAAATGGATGCTGTGCTGGAAGCACTCACTTGTCTATGCCAAGAAATTTGGAAGACAGCTATCTGGCCAACCGACTGGAAGAGACCCATATTTGTACCCGTTCCAAAGAAAGGTGATTCAATAGAATGCAGAAATTACCGAACAATATAATTAATATCACACACAAGTAATTATGCTGAAGATAATTCAAAAATGGTTGTAGCAGTACATCGACAAGGAACTACCAGAAATTCAAACTGGATTCAGAAGAAGACGTGGAATGAGGCACATCATTGCTGATGTCATATGGATTTGGGCTGAAAGTACAGAGAATATCAGAAAGATGTTTACCTGTGTTTCATTGACTATGCAAAGGCATTCGACTGTGGGGATCATATCAAATTATGGCTAACTTCTGAAGAATGGAAATTCCAGAACACTTAATTGTGCTCATGAGGAACCTGTACATAGACGAAGAGGCAGTTGTTCGGACAGAGCAAGGGGATACTGTGTGGTTTAAAGTCAGGAAAGATGTGC
>NW_004443966.1:8465079-8571722 GCF_000243295.1 Trichechus manatus latirostris | reverse complement strand
GGCTCAGACATAGCAACGACTGTGAGAAGGGCACAGGACCGGGCAGTGCTTCCTTCTGTTGTATGTAGGGTCACTATGATTTGTAACTGACTTGACGGCACCTAACAACAACAATCTTCATGAGAGCCAAGTCTTTCTCCTGCTGGAGCTGCTGGGTGGGTTCGAATTGCCCACCTTTTGAATTAGCAGCCAAGTACTTAACTTTTACGCCACTAGGGCTCCTTAAAATGGGGCTAGTACTTACCTTCTAGGGTTGTGAGAATTTAATGGGTCGGTATATTTAAAGTGCTTAGAACGGTGACTGGCATATTTTAAGTCCTCCACAAATGGTAGCTGTGATAAAGAAGGTGATGATACTTACAAAGCAGAGCACCTAGTATATAATCAATACTCAAAAAATTGGTAGCTATCAAATATCAAGGATGTCCACCATACAGATCCAGTTAGAGTCATGGCAGAATGTCTGTTTATACATGAAAACAGAGGCTCTGAGAAACCAAGAAATGTGCCCCAAATCATCCAGCTAGAACTAGAACCCAGCCCAGACTCCGTCCCCTGCACAAAGTTAAGGAGCTGGACCACAAAGGCTTCCTCCCGGCCCTACTCTGCCCTGTAGCTTTCAATGATTCCCCTCCCCAAGGAAATGCCTTTCCCCTGCTGCTACTGCTGCTCCTAACAATGCAACTGGGCCTCTGCTGGGGGGCCAGAGGGAAAAGTCACAGCCTGAGCAAAGCCCAGCCCGGCCTGGGATGTACCATCCAGTCCCAGGAGCAGGAAAAGAGCCAAGGCTGCCCGACTCCCTCCCCTACCTTCCACTCCCTGGGGTCCTCAGCTCCAGGCTAATGCCTCCAGACAAAATAGTTAAGGATTTCCATAGCCAAGTGATGAGCAGAAAAAACAAACCCACAGCACGCCACATACCCTAAATACCAGGCATTCCTCGGATGGTTTGCTTTGTAGGTGACTGGCCACAGACTTCTCTAGCTTCCCAGTGGCAGACGTCTTAGAGTGGGGGATGGGAATGGGGGGTATGGGAAGGGGGGAAGGACTTGTGCTTCAGCTGCTTGTCCCAGAGTCTATCAACAGGACTGGGAACTCTGTGGCCTGCAAGGAAGTGTGTGATCATTTTTCAAACCCACCAAGCAAGCCATATGCTCAAGTCCAGGTGTTACCAACATTACACTCTAGAGGTGTGCCGCAGGTAAGAATTGTTCAAATCTTTACTGAAGACCTCCTAGGAGTAGGACTCACAAGAGAGGACTTGAGCAAATTCTTGAAAGTGGGAGAAATGGGGTTTTCTTTGGTCACGTTTTCTAGATCGCTTTTATATAGGAATGAGGGAAAGGGGAACAAACATTTTGTTGTATGCTTACTATGGCCAAATGCTTGCTGGCCTTTCCCCATATGACTGGGGTCATTTAGGGAATTTTGGCAGCAAACCCACCTCAGGCTGGCTTAAACATAGTGGAAATGTATTAGTTAGGGATCAGGAAGCCTGGAAAAATTAGGGGTCTCTTTCTAATAACAAGCAGATCAACAATGTCACCAAAGATAACAGACTTTGATTGTCCTTGGGGTAGGTGCCATCCTAAGACTGGTCCTGCTTATGGTCAGATGGTGTCTTCATTCACCACTGATGGAGGGAGAGAGTCTGATGCCTTCAGCAAACATCTCCTCTTGTCTCGTTGGCTGGAACCAGGTGGCATGCCCATTCCTGAGCAGTCACTGGCAGAAGGAATGGTGTTATCCTTAGACCAGTCAGGTCCACCTTTGACTTGAGGTCAACTTCCCCCAAATATTGTTGCGGCTCCATAGGGGAGGGGACTGGATATTGGAGAGTCAAGTACAATGTCCGCCACATATCCTCAGCAGTGGCATAATGGTTAAGCACTTGGCTGCTAACCGAAAGGTTGGCAGTTGAGCCCATCCAGGGGCTCTATGGGAGAAAGACATGGCGATCTGCTTCCGTGAAGATTACAGGCTAGGAAACCACATGGGGCAGTTCTACTCTGTCACGTGGGGTCGCCATGGGTCAGAATCTACCCTACGGCACACACAGTAACAACAAGGCTTCGGAGCTGAACGGCTTGCTCAAAGCCACGTCTATCTGAAGTCCAAAGTCCGTACATTCTTTAATCCCAAGCGCCCTGTCGAGGGAAAGTAATGGTACTGCTGTAGGAAATGGGGATTTTCATAGAAACCCTCTCCCCACCAGACTTTCCCGTCTCTTCCAGACAGCCTTCACATTCCACTGGGATTCAGGTTGCAGGCACCATTTTGTAAGGATCAGCTCATATCATCTGGGTCCTTTCAATACCCCAGTAACAACCCCCTTCCGACTGGAGTCCACCTTCAGAGGTGTAGCGGGGGAGGGGTGCAGAGGGGAGCACCTACCCCCAGAGCAAGTCCAGAGGGGTGCCAGATGAGGCACAGAATGACGTTCCCAGGCACCACAAACGTGAAAGGCGCCTGACTGAGGCAGCGGGACAAGAGGGGGGAAGGTATTTCTGCTGATACGCTGTTGCTATCAATGTCTATTCATCTTGAAATGGGGGTGGGGTGCAACTTACCCTGGGCACTCGTTAGGTATCCTCACTACCCTCTGCCCACCTCCTGGATTTCACTGAACAATGGCAAATGTTACCAAGAGGTTTCGGGATATTTAGGATCAAGCTGTGTTTCCTTGCAGCTGTTTCAGGAAGGGGACCCTAGGGAAGAACGGTTTCAGAGAAACTATTTTAGGCCATCGTGTTGCCTGCTGGCCTGGTGGGGCAGGCTGATGTGGGAAGGAAGGGGGTGGCTAGGGCGGGTGGTAGCTATTTGGGAACAAACTTTTTGAATGTTCAAGTTCAAATTAGCCAGGGTCCAAAATAGCTGATCCCCAAACAGGTCATAAACACTCATTGCAATTTCAGGGTCTAAATTTTATCACCCAGCAATCAATCTTTATTTGCCATCTCATATGTCCGAGGCTCCGTTTTAGGTGCTGGGGAGGCTACGTGTGACAAGATGTGACCCCTGCTGTGACCTCGTTGTGGCTGCTGCAGTGGCAAAATATTACCTAGTAACCCTAGACAGAGGATGCTGCGTGGGCTAAGGGGGAGGGGTGACAGACAATAATTCCAGTAGGACTTGTGAGCGGAGTCTCCCGAGGGGCACTGCTTGGTTGCTGATTCTGTTGTTGGTGTTGGTTTGTGACTTTGGAGAGACCCTATCTTTTACAGAATAGAACTGCTCCATAGGGTTTTCCTGGCTGTGATCTTTTTATTTTATTTTATTGTACTTTAGATGAAGGTTTACAGAATAAACTAGTTTCTCATTAAACAGTACACATATTGTTTTATAACATTGGTTAACAACCCCATGACGTGTTAGCACTGCCCCTTCTCAACCCTGGGTTCCCTATTACCAGCTTTCCTGTCCCCTCCTGCCTTCTAGTCCTTGTCCCTGGGCTGGTGTTCCCCTTTAGTCTCATTTTGTTTTATGGGCCTGTCTAATCTTTGGTTGAAGGGTGAACCTCGGGAGTGACTTCATTACTGAGCTAAAAGGCCATACTCTCGGGGTTTCTCCAGTCTCTGTCAGGCCGGTAAGTCTGGTCTTTTTTTGTGGGTTAGAATTTTGTTCTACATTTTTCTCCAGCTCTGTCCGGGATCCTCCATGGTGATCCCTGTCAGAGCAGTCAGTGGTGGTAGCCGGGCACCGTCTGGTTGTACTGGACTCAGCCTGTTGGAGGCCGTGGTAGTTGTGGTCCATTAGTCCTTTGGACTAATCTTTCCCTTGTATCTTGTTTTCTTCATTCTCCCTTGCTCCCGAAGGGGTGAGACCAGTGGAGTATCTTAGATGGTCGCTCACAAGCTTTTAAGACCCCAGACGGTACTCACCAAGGTAGAATGTAGAACATTTTCTTTATAAACTGTGTTATGCCAATTGAGCTAGATGTTCCCCAAGACCATGGTCCCCACATCTTGGCTGTAATCTTTCTGGAAGCAGAAAGCCAGGCCTGGTTCTTCCCGCGGTGCCGCTGGGTGGGTTCAAACCACCAACCTTTTTGTTACCAGACCAGTTGCAAACTGTTTGAGTCACTCAAGGACCTCATGGTCCTTGGGATGTTCAGCCCTCAAAATGTATTGGGATTTAAAAAGGTGCTCTAAGGTAAAAAATAAATAAGTGGGGCAACACTGTGTATTATATACTCCTTATAAAGATTCACAGTGCGTATTAGTATTTTAAAGGCCTTAAGAAGCCTCATGGTAAATAAACCTGTTTAACTTTTCTACCTTGACTCTTAAATGTATTTGCCAATGAAACGCCCCCTCAGGGAAAACAGGACTACAATATTTATTCATGTCTCATGGAACCACGCTGCCCCCTGTGGTCAAAACCACCCGGGATGGGTAACAAATGAGGACAGCAAACTTGGGGGCAAGGGCTTTCCTCCAGGTAACCAACAAAAGGCCTGATGAGCTAAACTGGATTTACTAGCAAATATGAGTTCTTCCAGGATGAAGACCAGAGAAGGGGGTGTCATGTTACTTCATAGTACTCAAGGAAACTGCCCCAATCTGTCAGCTGAGCTGATGGTGAGCCCAGGCATGTGGTGACTAGGGCAGAGGGGCGAGCCTGAGGGTTTGCTGGTCTCTCCTCTGCTTCCTGTCCCTTCCCTCCTTTTGGATGAAGCCCTGATTCGAGGGTGCCACCAGCCCTGCCAGGCAGCCTCCAGTCACACCAGATCCAGGCCCCTTCCTGGTCCTCTCTCTACCCCCACCCCCCTTGCTACCTCAGTGCCTTGGCCCCCAAAAGTTCTCCCCTGCCTGTATCCCCCAGCCCCAGCCTAACTGCTTCCCATCCTTTGAGGACCTACTGCAGCCCTCCCCTCCCCATTCCATCCTCCCCAAGAGCCTAAGTCCCTACTCCTCCCGGAGTTCTCACTTCCCTTGCTGGAGACTAACGTTCCCCAGGGGCCTAAGGTCTTCAGCTGGAAGAAAGGTGCCTTTCATTCCCCTCCCATCTCCCCTCATGCCATGAGTCCTGGGAGCTGGGAGACCACCACTCGCCTGCCCCCGGAGCTTCTAAAGCCTCTACCTTCTGCTTTCCCCCAAATGCTGCAGCAATATCAGGGTGCTGGGGGGCACAAGATCAGGGCCCAGCTCAGGGCCCCTCCCACCCAGGACCACCCCAAGACCCTGGCCACATGCACACGTTCAGCCTTCCGCTGTGTCCACAAAGCATTTCTCCAACATTCGTTTTTGGGCTTAAGAGAATTAAACTCTACTTTCTAAAAATAAATTGCAGGGTGTCCTGAGAGGCCTGAACAGATAGGAGGCTCCTCATATGGCTGCACAAAGCTCAGGCCTGTTCCCGTCCCTCCCAGGTGCCAGCCCCACACGGCATTTTTACCCACTGCCCCCAGGCCAGCCTTGGGCACAGAGGGTCTGGGGGCTTCTCACGCTGGAGAGTTCGGGCTGCAGTCTTCTGTTCAGGTGGAGAATGGTCAAGTAAAAACACACGGCCGAACTTCTCCCACCCATTAGTTACCCTGGAGTGTTGGTGTTTGAGGCTCTCGATAGAGGTGTGGTCTGAGAGAAAAAAGACCCGAAAGCAGGATTTTGGAGACACGAGGTGGGAATAAAGCAAAGCAAGGCTCTCCGTGACCTGCAGGATAAATTACAAGCTCCTTAGCAGGGTCCGTTCAATGGTCTTCGGGACGCGCTCCCCCCGCCCCCACCACACCCCCGGACTCTTCATCCTCCCTGCAGCCCCCACCAGCACTCCTGTGTGCCACCTTCAACATGGGGAACTTGCATGGTCAAAGAGCTACTTGTCCACGAAGCCTGCTTCTTCAAGGAAAATAAGCGCATCTTCCTACTCCAGGTTTATTCCTCCTTTGCATTTCCTCTGGCGCCAGGACAGCTGTAGGGAACTCAGTGGTACCTGGTAGCCTGTGGCTCTGCGTGTCACACCCTCCCCTCCTAACGCACGTCTGGGAAACTATGGAGCTGGTGTTCACGGAAGAATTTCTCTCCCACGATAAAGACACACATTCTCCCTCTCTTCCCCCTCCCCCCCTCCCCGTCAGACCTTCACACAGGCTCATTCCTTTAAAAGTTTATTTCTGATGAATAAAAAATAGTTAAGAATTTATGTGGCCAGATCATTAGCGCAAAGACATTGTGACACAGGGTAGGGCTTCACTTTCCTGTTTTCTTCTGGATTTTGCAGCTCAGGGAGAAGGTGGCTGCGTGACACCCAGCCTTGGGCATTGAGGATAGATAAGGAGACGCCGGTGGAGTGACTCACACATGGATGCTTCTAGGAGATGAGGGAGGTGGGCTCAGAGAAGGCAAAATCCAAACCTCTTCACAGAACTCTCTCTTCTTAGTAGTGTTTGTTTAATGAATCAACAGAAACTTGCCACATGCCCATTCCGAGTGACCATAAACGTATCATACCCACCACAAACTCAGAAAGACGGAGCAGCTGTCTCAGGGACTCGAAATGTGGTAGCAGGGGACCCCTTTGGGGAGGACATCTTCCTCCATCAGCAGCCACCTCGTGAGGCAAGTACTTGGCAGAGGCTGTGGAGCGGGGGACCGGGGCCCCCATCACAGCTGTCAGGATCTTTTGGTTTCTGAACTCTAGACTACTGCCTCTTAGCCTGAAGTGAGCATTTCTCCGGAATTTCTTTGGCTTTGTCAAGGCTCCCTGGGTGTCAGCAGAGGGGACTCTTCCTCGGGGAGTCCGAGTGGCTGAGAGAGCATGCTAAGAAGTCTGCGCTGGGGTTCTCAGGCCCGTATCCCCGGAGTCCCCACCAGAGCCCAGACTGCAGAGCTGGGAAAGAGACCGTGGCTTGTTTATGACGACCACCTTGTGGCTCGGGTCGTGCGTGAGGTGTTAGTCTTTGGGATTACTTTGGAGGTGGAGTTTACACTTTAGGGGGGTTTGCAAGAATTGTTTTTTTCCATAAATGGCTTTGGTTGCCCATAAACTGACAATAAAAAACCCCAAAAAGAAAGTAGGTAAAACCCGTGGGAAGCCCTGTGGGGTTTTCCATGATAAATACATGTGCTGTGGCTACAGGGGCTCATTCCTTAGGGCCTGTGCGCAGACCACAGGCGGCCGGCCGCTCTGGAGCTGACCTGGAGGGCCTGGGTGACCGGCCCTGGGACTTGAGGTGCCTGGCTGCACACCCGGCAGGGTGGCAGCTGACTGTGCACGCGGCAGTTTACACCAGGGCTGTCTGTCCACCTGCATGCGGCTTTAGCCTCCTTGCCCAAAGCCCTTTGAAAGCAAAACCAAACAAAACCCAAACTCCCGGGTCACTGGGCCGTGCGAAGTCCAGTCCAGGTTCATTTCTTGACCACCAGGGACAGTAATTTCTGGGCCCAAAGACTCAAAGTCCAAGTTAGTTCTGGGAGAGGAGGCACACATCCACCCACCTGCTCCCCTCTCCCAGAGACACATCTCTACGCTCCAGGCCAGGGGCCATACTTAGCCTGAAACCAACCTCCTGTTAGCAGCTCGCACCTGATGCAGCCTCATAGCTGCGTTATCTCCCTTGCAAGAAGACCCAGAAGCCATCCGGGACACGCGCATGAGCACCTATTAAATAACGCCCAGACAAACCACAGCCTTTCAACCGTTTTATGAGATGAGAAGAGATTGCGCCAGGCACAGGCCGCTCATACGCGTGCACGCAGGGTGGGAGAGGACGAGAGGCAAAAGGCCAGGACCACATCTCGTGAGAACTGGGAACTGACCTCCAAACTTCTCCTGGCAGCAGCCAACTCCAGGTGGGGGGATAGTTACACAGGTCCCACAAAAACAACCTGTGTTCTGTGCCTGCTTGTCAATGTTGTAAAGACAGGCTTTTCCGTGTGGTTCATCTCTGGAGGTGTTTCTGGTTTTCAGACGCAGCAGAGGGTTTAAATGACTTTGAGCTGTAAGTCAGCAAGACAGAAATCACTCTCCGCCCCTGCCTAGCTCCTGGGACGCCAGGATGTGCCTGGGACAGGTTTGGAAGGGGCAGTGGGGCAGACACCCTGGACACAGCTGGAAGATGAGAGGGCCCAGGGGTGGGGTGGGAGGAGCCATGGGGGGCTCCCCATAGTCCTGCTACACAAGGCCATTAATACATCCTGATTCTCAGCCTTTGGGTCTGACACAAGTCTCAGAAAGCATCCCTCCTTGGACTGTCTCTCGGGGGAGCCTCCCCAGTCAAAGGGGCACTCAGACTTTTCATTCGGAGATGGGGTGTGGTGGGGTTCAGGCCAGGGCAGGGATGAAGTGTTGTATTGCTGTTGTTGTCAGGTGCCCTTGAGTCGATTCCAACTCATGGTGACCCTACAGGACAGAGTACAACTGCCCCACAGGGTTTCCTAGGTCTTTTCTCCTACGGAGCTGCTGGTGGGTTCCATCCACAGACCTTTCGGTTAGCAGCCAAGCACTTAACCACTGTGCAACCAGGGCCCCTTGAAGGTTTGTGTTAGCTTTTCTCTGCGTGCTCAGAGCCCCACCAGCTCCTCTTCCCTTCAGAGGCCAGGCCTCCCCGCTCCACCTTCTACACTCCCTCTGCTTGTTTACGTTTAGGCTCTATTTCCTCTCGCTTTCTACTCTCAGGAAAAAATCCTAATGTGCACAGCATTTGCAGGCCTCTTACAAATAGGGGAAACTGTCAGAAGTTCAGCGATATTTTAACACCATAACATGGGCGAGGGTCTGCTAAAACAGAGTCACCAGCATGGTCTAAGGGTGATACTTTCTGAGGACCAAGGCACCAACGTTCCCCTCTGGGTAGAATTTTGAAATGATAAAACAACAACAACAAAAAAGACACTGTCGTTGAGTCGATTCCAACTCATAGCAACCCTACAGGACGGAGCAGAACTGCCCCATAGGGTTTTCTAGGCTGTAATCTTTACAGAAGCAGACTGCCACATCTTTCTTCCGTGGAGCAGCTGGTGGATTTGAATGTCGCCCTTTCAGTTAGCAGCTGAGGGCTTGACCATCTGGCCGTGAGGGCTCCTTTTTGAAACGATCCTGTGGATGAAATCTGAGATGTGAGATCACATCATTGCAGAGGAGTGGAGGATGACTGACTGTTATCAGTTTTAAAAACTCATCTTCCCCATGAATTCTTTCAAAGACACCTGCTGGCTGGCAAAACGGTCTACCCTCTGAGCCATTAAGCCTTCAAGGACTGTCTTAGGTAAAGGCTCAGATGAAAGGTAAATTCAAGGTCTTAAAAAGCCCTTCCGAAGACAGGGCTCTGAACAGAGAAAAGGAGGTGTGTGTGTGTGGGGGGGGGGGAGGTGACAGCCATGAAATGGACTCTGAATTGCATATGTCTTCACTTATAAGATGTGATAACAAGCAAAACTACTTTGTTAAAGGTTCACATTGATTTTAGGAATATTACAATGCAGAAAAAAAAAGCATCCAACTTGGCATAGAGGACAGGTGACAGATTTTTAAGCAATGACACAGGTCTGCGTGGGTGATTTATGAACTGCACCAGCCTCTGCACAGTAAGGCGCCCAGAGGCTTTATTGCAGCCCCTGCCCACCCAGGCCCGACAGGCCTCCCATCCCTCCGCCCTTCTGACATGGAGGAACACAATCATCATTCCATTTTCTGGGCCACACACACAAGGTGGGTCTAGATGGAACAAGGAGCTTACACACTGAGACAAGAGAGTGTGCGAACAGGAGTGGTAATTCTTCACCCCCTGGGGTGAGCCAGTGTGCAAGGGACGGGAGGGGACCCACGGCACCCCTGGAGTCGACGCTGCTCATGTTTCTAGCTTTTATTAACTGTGTCCAGCTCCAATGTCCATCTTCTCCCAAGAGGAAAAAGAATATCATGAATATCTATGACACCAATCATTTTCCCCCGAGCCACTCTTTCTTTTCCTACTGAGATTTCACAGAAGGCCCAGGCGCAGGCCTAGAGAAGGACCAACAAAAGCAGAAGTGTCTGAGAATGACATAATACTGACTTCTCTTTTTGGTAACAGTCCCCGAGACGTGCGCCCCTCTCCTGAGATACGGTGAGGTGTGAGGGGAGGCGGCGGAGGAGCTGTGGGTGGCACACTGTACCGTGTGACATCACGATCATGCAGCTGGTGCCCGACAGGACAGAGGAGTGAGGAGGGGCGCTTGGGGCTCGCCCCAGGGGAAGCGGGCTCTTTCTAGGCAAGTGCCCGGCCTCTCAGGGACACTGCTGTCCAGTCCTGCATGGCCGGTCCCTGGGGCTCGCCACCTTGTCTCTGGCTCTAGCCTTCGTCTTCCCTCAGCTCGGTGGGCAGGAATTTATACTGCTGCTGGCGGATCTGGGCCAGCTTTTTCCTTGCTTCTTCCAGTTCTCGTTCCTTCTTGAGCATTTCCTCCTGGGCAGCAATGATCTAGAAAAAAAGCCACAAGCTGGGTGGGGTTAAAACGCTTTCGGAAACCGCCTTCTCCGGCACTGCTTGCCTCATGAGCTCCACGCCCCTGGCTCCAGTGGGACACCACAGCGCACCGGAACAGCACGCTCAGCGCCGGAGACCAGCCGCCCAGCCCGGGCTTGGGGTTGAGGACCAACGACCCAGATGGCCCAAGCAAACAAGCTGACTTCTGGCCACCGACTGAAGAGCAAAGGAGCACTTCTACTCTGTCCGAGAAGGTCGCCTAGTTGGAATCAACTCGATGGCAACGGATTTGGTTTATTAAGCTCCTGGGTGGTGTAAATGGTTAACACACTCGGCTGCTAACCAAAAGGTTGGAGGTTGAAGTCCACCCAGAGGCACCTTGGAAGAAAAGCCTGGTGATCTGCTTCCAAAAAATTAGCCACTGAAAACCTTCTGGAGCACAGTTCTACTCTGACACACATTGGGTCGCCATGAGTTAAAATCAACTTGATAGCAATGAGTTCGGTTTTTTTTTTTTTTTTTGGTTCTAACATTTTAGGGGTAGACACTGTTCTGAATTTAATCACAAACCTGAGCGATGCCCCCTACGAATTTTGTTTTCACTACGACATCGTCATCGTCAGCTTTGCCAAACGCGGCCTGCTGGGCAGCACGGACAAGACTGTCTGAGGCTCTTTTCACGGCGTTTCCTGCCGCCTGGAGAGGGAACAAAACACAGATTACATCATTAGAAACAGCCATTTGGATCTGGGAGGCACAGACCTGAAAGTACAGTTCACGAGACCAACTCATGAGAACACAAGTCAACTTATCACACAGAAGTTCTCTCTAGGCCGTGAGTGTCTGTCCGTCCGTCTGTCCATCTACGCACTGATTGTACCAACAATGGCACGTACCACGTGCCAAGCACGGCTTACTCACAGATGACCTGAGACACAGTTCCTAGCCCCCGCGGAGCACACAGTCTTGAGGGGCAGAGTCATGTAAAGAAATGATCACAGCAGCAAAGCGAGACGCATGTTAAGCTAGACACACCAGGGGCCGCTTCCTGGGTCCCAATCCTGTTTATCACGTATTTCAGGGCTTGGTTCAGGCCTCACTTTTTCCTGTTTGCCTTGGCCTTCCCCGCCCGCTCTGCGCTCTTGAGTGCTCTGTGCTGGACCCTCTGCAGCCCCGACCACCCTGGTGGTTGCCTGGCTCCCTCCAAGACGGTGAGCTACTGGGGGCAGGGCCGTGAACTGACTCTGCGTCTCCAGCACCCGCACAATGGCTGCCCAGGGTGGGTGCTAACTGGAAGCTTTGGAAGGGATGAAGGGCTATGAAAACACAGGTGGGGGCGCACCTGCCCCTGCGTGGAGGGCTGGAAGCTTGTAGTGATAGGGCCTTCACAGATGCAGAATCACAGCTGAGTCTTACGTCATGTGCTCAAGAACGGGGAATTGCTAAAGACAGCTAAAGAAAAGTTTGTCTCTTCATGGAGAACTACAGCCCATACTGGCTCACCCTTCACCTTCACAAAGGGAGGCCCAGGGACTTACCCTCTGCCACCTGTGGATTGGACTTTTCTTCTAATGGTGATCGAGTTCTATCGATCCTCCCATTTCCCTGCCCAGCCCCTCTCAGGATTAAGGGCTTTTGCCTGAAGGTCAGCCATCAGAAAGTTGAATTTTTCTCCTTCACAGCTAACTGGCCCAACCACGAGTCTTGGCATCTCTCTTACCCCATGTTTAATCTCTTTTATGTCTCAAAAGACATTGACTCAAGATACATCCTATAATAATCCTGCCTCATGGACATAACAAAGACAACCCATTTCCAAATGGGATTATAACCACAGGCATAGAGGTTAGGATTCACATCACACATTTTTGGGGGATATAACTCAACACACAACAGTGACCCAATGGGGACTATGAGCACTTGTATAACAAAGGAAAAGGAAGACAGTTAATATTTGATGAGTAGCCATCTCATCTATTTAGTCTCAAAATAGCTCTATGAGTCAGAAATCATGAGTCCACTTTTCAGATGTGGAAACTGAGGTTAAGTAACTTGTCTAAAGCTCTGTAGCTAGTAGGCTGTAGAGTCAGGATTTGAACACAGGTCTGTTTAGCCCCAGAAAACCTCTAAGGCTCATTGTAAGGGACTCAGACATGACATCACAGCATCCGGTTAAATGAGAAACAATGATAACAACAGAAGGATGCTGTATTACATCTGTGTAAACCTCTACAATTTGCAGAAGAACTTTCATATCCATTATCCTATCTGACTTCCATAAGAGGCAGTTTGCACATATCTCTACCCCCATTTTACAGATGAGGCAACAAAGGCCTGATGACTTTTGAGTGATTTGTATAAGGATCATGCACCTCATGCATGGCTGAGGCAGGACTTGAACCCAGGTCTCTATAACTCATGATGTCTTCCTCTGAAGTGTTCCAACATCCCAGAAATTACAGAATCCTATACATGCTGTTCCTCAAATCCCATGGGATTATCCCAGGAGTCAACTGGGGATGAGGAAGGTGGGTCAGAGAGAGGCTCAGGAGGATGAAAAAACAGAAACGCACTTAATGACTTTTAACATAAAACTAGAGTTCTTTGTTTTGTTGGAGCTGTCCAAACATTCCGCCCATTTATGATTTTATTCACTGTCTTACATAAACATATATTGTTATGCAATAGAAACAGTCTGTATCACAATACTTACGTAATAAAAAATCCAGAAAATTGGAAATAAACAAAATGTCCAAAGTATAGGGAAATTATGACATAATTACTTGATGTAATATCATGCATTCATTAAAAATGAGACTTAGGAAGAAAGGACCAGCTAGCCTTGCACAGAGAAAATATGAAGCCTTTTCTCCAAGGGAAAAAATAAGCATGATAAAATGTTAAGTGAAAAACCTATGTCATTGTGATTACAGCTAGGCAAAATTATTTTGTAGGTAGACTAAAAGCAGCAAGAGAAAAAAATGGAAAGCGCTGGATGTGTGACGATGTTGAGGCTATGCGACTCTTCTTTCAAACATCTCCTTCCTTGCGTTTACAACAGTGTTTTATCAATAAGACAATGAGGAGAACGTAGAAGCACTGGGAAGGAGCTGACTGTCCCCTTCACAGGCGTGTTCTTTAAGCTCTGGGAAACCCAGCAACAGTCCGATAGCAATTCCTCAGTCCTTTCACCTCCTTCTTCAGCAAACACTGAATGAGGACCAGCTCTGAAACAGGCACCGTGTTAGGTGTGAGAGATGTAAAGACAAAGATGTGGTACCTGCACCTAAGCTCACAGCCTGGTCACAGACAGACATCCAATCAACGCAGTGGCGCGATCTGACAGGAGCTGTAAGAGCGGCCTGGCCGGGGGCTCTGGCAGGACAGAGGAGGGACTGATGGCCTGAGGCCTGGGAGTCAGGGAGGGCTTCCCAGAAGAGGTGACACTGGGCATGAGTCACAAAGGACAAGTAGGAGTTGGCCAGGTTGGGCTGGAGTAGGGAGGAGGGTCAGGACCTTCCAGGTGGAGCTGAGACTTGAGTGAAGGTCCCAAGGTGTGAGAGTGGAAGGCTCCCGTGGAGAATGTCAGCTTGGTGGGGCAGAGGTGGTAGGATGCATGGAAGCATGTGGCAGAGACGAAGCTGGAAGTGGAACGGGCCGGCTGATGGGGGGCCCGGTGGGTCACGCCAAGAAGTGGACAATCCCCTTTGGCGTCACATACCAGCTCTGAGAGGAGTATTTTCCCACTAGTATCAGTCGCCATTACCTGTAGCCGCCTCATGGCCTCCGAGTCCTGATCGGCCTTCACCTTGCAGGCCACAAGCAGCTGAGCCGTGGAAGCGGCGACTTGCTTGGCGGATGAGATGAGCTTCTCCTCACTGGCGTGTCCCTGAACGGACGCATTGGCTGCCTCGCAGAGATTGCTGGTTGCTGCCGCCACCATCCGGGCCTGGGGACAGTCAACAGACAAGTGACCCAAGGCCCAAGGCTCTCCCAGGGGATCCACAAAGCAAAGGGGGAGGAAGGAGGAGACTCACGGCAGAAATCAGCCCCTGTGACCACTGTCCGTCATCTGCTGCGTTGGCAGGGATGGAGCCGACCTAGACAGTGGAGATGAGAAACCTTGAGTGAGATCTGGAAAGCCCAAGGTGAACTGCAGCCCCCTCGGGACTTACCTTGCCCTGTGGCTGCAGGGGGCAAACATCTCGTCAGACACGTGGCACTGCACGGTGCTCCCACTGACAGCAGCCTGAGGAGGGAGCACCCTCTCTCGTGCGGGACCCTGGCCACTGCAAGACTGCACCAACACAGCCTGGCTGGTCTCCATTTGGGCCTCAAAGAATCAGTGAGAAGCCCTCAGAACAGCTTCTGTTTAGCTGCCAGATACTGCATTTCTGTTGGGGTAGTATTGGTTCAGTGGTAGAATTCTCGCCTTCCATGCAGGAGACTCAGTTCGATTCCAGGCCAATGCACCTCATGCACAGCCACCACTCTCTGTCAGTGGAGGCTCCAGACTAAGATGGAGCAGGAAGAAAGGCCTGGCAATCTACTTCTGAAAATTAGCCAATAAAAACCCTATGGATCACAATGGTCTGATTTGTAGCCAATCATAGGGATGATACAGGACCAGGCAGGGTTTTCTTCTGTTGTGCATAGGATCACCATGAGTCAGGGGCCATCTTGACAGCAGATAACAACACACCTCATCTCTGGGAAGTCTCGGGGAACAGGATCCGGGCTGGCTTTCCATGCTCACTTCCTCTGCTGACCTTTTCCCAATTAAAACATGGGAGTCACAGGTCTTATCTTGCAAGGGCGGAGCCACTGAGGTCTCCTGCAAACTTCAATGTCTCCTGAAAACTTCTATGGGACTTTCCTGGCAGGCCATGCTAAAAAAGGGTGGTGCATCTCACTCCATACAACTGGGTGCAGACCCCGGGCTTGAGGAAATACAGGTCACCTTGTCGGGGGTAGGGGGAGAAGACAGACGCGGGGACAAGACATCTCTGTTTCTATTTAGAGGTTACAGCAATAAGTGAAGCATTTTCTGTCCAGACTCAGAGGCAGGTGCTAGGGGAGGAAATACCTTTACACTTATGGGAGGTGCCTGGAGAGGTAAGAGGCGAGTATCTCATTTTAAATAGGAAATTGGGGGTCCATCAGCAATGACAGGCCCATTGTGGGGCTCGCTGACTGTAAAATTTTACTGTAAGGTAAAATCCCGAGGTCCTGCACATGTATAATCATACAGTCCACCCAAGTCCAGCAGAAATTCCATTGCCAACTTATTAAATGTCTGAAGATAAGTTCCTTGGAGGGCAGGGACTCTGCCATAGTCAGGTTCGATTCTGTAGGAGCTGGAAAAGTGTCTGGCATATATCAAACCAGTTGCCATTGTGTTGATTCTGACTCATGGAGACCCTATATGTGTCAGAGTAGAACTATGCTCCATAGGGTTGTCTTTTAATGGCTGATTTTTTGGAAGCAGACAGCCAGGCCTTTCTTCTGAGGAGCCTCTGGGTAGACTTGAAGCTCCAACCTTTTGATTAGTAGCCAAGCACCTTAACCCTTTCCCTTTGCATCACCCAGGGACTCCACTTGGCATATTAAAAAATAAATAAACAAACAAAAAAAAAACCATTGCCATTGAGTCGCTTCTGACTCACGGTGAGTTACACAGTAGAACTGCTCCATGGGGTTTTCTTGGCTGTAATCTTTATGGAAGCAGATTGCCAGGCCTTTCTTCCACAGTGCTGCTGGGTGGGTTCTAACCACCAACCTTTAGTTACAAACCGTTTGCAGCACCCAGGGACCTTGTCTGGCATACAGGAGGTTCTTTAGCAAGGTTGAACGAAACGGAAATTTCCTTCATGACTCATTTTTGGTCTTGTTGACTGGTCAACGAGTACCTGCTGAGCACTCATGATAAGTTCAGCATTCAGCTAGATTTATGGGGATAAATGAGAAGCATACAGAGTGTTCATGCTCGCTAGGGAGATGGACACACATCAGTACTGAATAACACGTGATGGGTTAGAAAGAGGAGGCGAAGTGTGGGGTTTAGATTAAGACATGGCTGAGCTCGCAAGAAAGGGGCACTTTCGGAGGAAGGTGGACGGCCACTGGTCTCAGGTAACTTCCTGTCTGTGTTACAAGTCTTAGGTCAAGACAAAGCGTATCTAACTATCAGTACGTTGGTGGCAAAGGTCTTTTAATATCATGTGGAAGTGACCGACAGTCACGGTGACCCAACTTCTCAAACCAAAACTCGGGCCCACCACTTGACAGGATTTCGGTAGAGTCTCTTTGTTTGCGAGGCTCTCTCCAAGGTGCAGTTTAGATGGGGTGGCTCAGCGTTGTGTGGGACTGCAGGGCAGATGGGGTATTTTAAATGGGAAGACCTTCTCATATATACGATCAGTCTGTATTGTTAGCTGCCATCAGGTCACCCTTGGCTCATGGGGACCCCGTGTACAGCAGAGTGAAACCCGGCATGGTCGATCCTGCGTTAGCCCCATGATCAGTTGTGGATCAGACCGTTGTGATCCATAGCATTTTTAATGGCTGATTTTCAGTAGATTGCCAGGCCTTTCTTCCTAGTCTGTCTCAGTCTGGACTCTGCTGCAACCTGTTCAGCATCATAGCAACACGTAAGCCTCCAATGACAGATGGGTGGTGGGTGTGCATGAGGTGTACTGGCCGGGAATCGAACCTGGGTCTCTTGCACAGAACGAGAGAATTCTTCCCCTCAACAACCACTGCCCCCTCGTATGAGTCCAATGCACCAGTAATCCTTCAGCTCTTTAGAAAAGAACTACGCTTTTACGAGCGAGCTGAGATGAAGCGGACTGAAGAAATCTCTGATTTAAAACCAGACTGGCCTTTTGATCAACGGGCGTCGGAAAATGCTAACTGTGCAAAGCTGGATAGCGTTCAGCTCTCCAGTCCTACAAAGTGAATGGAGCCATCTGGATTTGGGAAGGGTAGTATAAAGCCCCTGACTACGGTGCTCAGAAGGAAAATACAGCAGATGATGTCTTTAAACAGCTTGCTATCCAGCGGGCGGCGGGGACATAAATGTCTTGCTCAGGACCTGGTGACGCTTCGACGGGAATACCTTCCTTAACAAGAAGCAGCTGAGAGGCCGGGAAGCCAAACCCTTCCTTCTGTTTGTCAGGATTAGGCAAACAGAGTTCACAGTGAGTCCGGGCAAGAACTGGCATGTGGGTGAGGAAAGGCGCAGCGTCTGTTGCCGGGGTCAGGCCAAAAGCTTTACATCTTTCCCTTGGCCTTGGAGGCTCTCCCTGCACAAACGTCCCACCGCTTGGCCAGCAGGGCTCACCCACCTTTCCTTGGGCCACCAGCTCCCTCTGGGCTGCCGAGGCCGATTTGACCAGGGCACTTGTGGCAGCAGCAATAGATTTAGCGGCTTCCAAGATCTGTTCTTCAAAATCCAGGGTCTCATCCGCTTGCTATAATCAAAAGAAAACAGTGTCATATACAATTCATACCCACAAAGAGCACTTTCTACCAAACGACTTACTGCTTGGTCCCCTGGTTCTCCGGCCTGTCTACCGGTTTTTGGCGACAAGCCACACCCAGGGTGGAAACGCCTAAGCTGGCAGGATGCTTCTTCACCTGCTGCCCCCCACCCCGCCCCATTCTAAAAGGTAAAAGCTGGAAGCATTGACGTGCTATGCAAATTTTAAAACAGAAAATTCTAAAAGGCAGACTATTTTTCTGGACCAGAATCCTTAAGGAGACAGAAAACCATGATGAATAAAACAGACTCAAACGGTTCCATCAGCATCGATAATAAAAAAACAAAAAATAATCAGTAATAATAAAAAATCAAGAGTGGGTGGTGGCACCCTTTTCCAGAGCTTAAAGCTCAAAAAATGGGTTGAAAAGAGGTAAAGATGGTTGTTGGTTGTGAAATGCTTTATTATTATTTTTTTTTTGGCAGGAAACACAAAAGCAAAATAGCATTTGCAGTTCCGTGACTGAGCAAGGAGAGAGTTACACACCAGTCACAGATCACCCAGTGGTGGAATAGGAATCCAGGCACTATGGCGTCAAGGCAGAACACATTCAGTTCCCTGGAGTACTGAGGCATGGCTCCACCTTGGGAAGACACCGGACATCACCGCATAGGTGCTGTCAGGCCACCAGGGCTCCGTTCTAATTCACCACCACCACGTCCTCCGCTGCCTAAATTACCAGGAAGTGGAAGAGAAACTTTGGGGGTGCGAGATAAGTGTAAAGACCATGGTCCCGGGGTGGGTAGGTGGAGCATCATGATTTGGGGTAGCCGGACTAGATGAAAGGAACTCCGATGGCCCAGTGGTTAAGCGCTTGACTGCAAACCGAAAGGTGGGCGGTTCAAACCCACCCACCACTCCTTGGGAGAAAGATGTGGCAGTCTGCTTCCATAAAGATTTATAGGCTTGGAAACCCCAGCTGTATTCTGTCCTAGAGGGCTCGCTAGGAGTCTGAACTCAACTCAGTGGCAGTGGGTTTGTTTTGATTTTTTTTTGGTATAGATAGGGTAACTATGAGTTGGAATTCGACTCGATTGGCAGTACTTTTTGTTGTTGACGAACTAGATGATCTCCAAGGTCCCCTCCAGCAGTAACATCCTATCACTCTACAACAATTTGGTTACATTCCATATGGAATGCTAACTGTTGACTATGCAGCTGGCACCTTTTAGGCATTCAGAGGAAGGTCAGACATAACAGTACACTTTCAGAGTGCCTGGTATGTGCCAACGTTTTGTTAGGCACTTCCACATACATTAACTTAATTCTCCCAAAAAAGAAACATAATACTGTAGTTATCATTATCCTTATTCCCTCAGTGAGGAAACTCAGGCTCAGGGAGGTGGACTATTGGGCCCAAGGGTCACACGGCAGCATGCAGAATGAGAATCTAAACCTAAATCCCTTTGACTCCAAAACGGTATGTTTTTCTAGCCTGGGCCAGCTCCTAAGGCATCAGTAGGAATGATTTAACGAGATGATTCCAGTGTCGGAGGCTCTAAGCAGCTTTGCTAACAGGCCGGTGTGAACCATCAGACAGGATGGGTATCGCTCTTTTCCATTTCCCTATTCTTAACGGGAACATTTTGAGCCACAAAGGATGCCGATCTCATTTCTGACAACTCATAATATCAAAATAAAATTTCAATGTACATCTGGTAGAGCTGAAGAAAGACGGCAGCAGCTGAGAAGTTCTGAGATAGAAGCTGTCTATTCTTTCTTATTTCTGGCAGAGTCTTGCTCTAGGGGCACATATCACAGAACTGGATTCAGTTCCCCTGGATTATTTTGGATTCCTTTATTACTGGGGGGAGTGGGTGCTGGGATGATGGTGGAGAACAAATTTGTTTACTGAAATACAAAAACGACTCATTATAAGACACTCTGGCATAAAAGGTACTCATACATAGATGTAAAAGAAATTACACTAGGCTGTGACATATATATATACATTTAACAACCTCGAGATTAAGATCTTGTCTGGAAATTCATTCTGCAAAGAAAGTCCAGCATACAACAGATAATGACGCCGGGGAAATCAGAACTGTTGAGTCCCATGGGTCCTAGGACCTGTCCTCATTTTGCGGATGAGGAAACGGAAGCCCTTGGTGGCTCCTCAAAGTCTCCCAGACTTTTGTCTCGGGCGGCCTCAGCAACACCATGGCTTCCAAGTCTGGGTTTGCTTTACAGTGTGTAATAATCGGTCAGTAGATTTCTGATTTCCCAAATTTTAAGATTTACAAAAATGGAGTTTCCTTAAAATAAAGTGCTAACTCTTAGCATGGATGGATCTGATGGAATCGTCTCATTACAACTGATTTGAAGAGCCTCTCCCACGTCTTCCGCTGCCTTGGAATTTTTTTTTGGTACAACACATGCTTGAAATATTCAACTTGGAAATAGTTCTGACACCCACAGACTTTTCTTGCAATGGCAAGTGTTGTAATGCTCTTTGATGAGTACTTATTTTTCCTTCCAAAGCATCTCTGCTTTCAGATAGACACAGAAGACAGTCTTATCTCTGGGAGACATGTGCTCTGATCATAAAGCCACTGGAGAGTTCTCCGAGGAAGGCACAACAAAGCTACTGGGACGGTAACAGGGGCTGGCAGAAAGGAGGGGCTGTCAGGGCTGTGCTCTGGGCAGGGCCCCATGACGAGACCTGCCTCTGTTTGCTGGATCCAGTGGTGGAAAAGAAATCATCTGTATCTTTCCATATGCCCACCAACCCTATCTCTCTTGCCGAAAGTAGACACCAACACTTAATGTATCCTCATATACAACTTCTAATCCAAGAGTAAATGGGATCTCCCCAAGCAAGGAGACTCAGTTTCCCCATTAGCTTTATCTCCCACCAGCATCCAGAATGGAATCTGGAATTGGAGTCAAGAGGGCGGGAAGAGAAGGGAAGGAGGACCCAAGCGTAATCACATTATAAAAAAGGTGAGAAACAGAATCGACTTGGTTTTTGAAGGATCACAATTAAAAAGCAGGATTTATTAACAGAGCCATCTCCACCGTAGCTGGGACGTGGAGATGAGTCAGGAGACCAGGTTCCTCTCACTGGGCTTTCATCCTCATCTGCTCACCAGAGAGACTGAGTTAGCTGGTCTCTTAAGATCCTCTTCAGCTGAGAGATTTTACTGACAGGACCCAGGTTTCTCGGATCGTACCTCTGGCTTAGGGAAGACTGACTACAGTCCCCAGCAATTCGATCTTCTAAAGAGCCTTTAAGATTGTTGAAATAATATTTTAAAGATTATGACTCATCTTACGCATGTGGCTATTCGTATACTGCATGAAGCGAAGGCCACCGACTTAAGAAAATGCTCTCATATGAACAGGCCAGCTTGATGGCCCTCAACACACCATCATCTGCGGATCTAGGTAAAGATGCAGATACTCTTTCGGGAGGTCTGCAGCAGGCAGTCCATTCCAACTCATGTGACCCCGTGTGTGCAGAGTAGAAATGCCCCATCAGCTTTTCAAGTCTGTGACCTTTGGGAAGCAGATCACCAGGCCTGTCTTCCGAACTGCCCATCCTTCAGCTAGTAGTCCAATGCATGACCGTTCACACCACCCAGGGACCCTGATTATGGACTGCTCTGTGGGAAATGCTGGCCTAGACTAAGAAAAACAAACCCCAGTGAACTTAATCTGACTATGATCTTCTCCAGGGCCCGGACTGTGTTTTATTCAGTTTATGTCCCGCTAGCACAAAATCGGAGCCCTGAAGGCGCAGTGGCTAAGAGCTCAGCTGCTAACCAAAAGGTCAGCAGTTCAAATCCACCAGCAGCTCTTTGGAAACCCTGTGGGGCCATTCTACTCCGTCCCGTAGGGTAGCTATGAGTCGCAATCAACTCGATGGTAATGGGTATAGGTGGGTCGGCAGAGGGCCAACAGGTTTACTAGTTCTAATAAAAGTGCAACGTCCCAGAACAAATGGGACTACCAAGAGTGCAGACCTGGACAGCTGGCCTGGTCCCACCAGGCTGGCCTGATCTCAGGAAGACTCCAGGGAGACCATGAATGGACAAAGCAGGTGCCACAGTACCCGCCACACAGTTATGCCTGCAACCTGGGGAGGGAGCAGCCTCTGCCTGCAGATGTGGAATAAGGCAAGTGTGTGCAGCATCCACTGCGAAAGGCCCAAGCTTGCAAAGTTTGCACGATTAGTATTTTGGAAGTGGTTTTCCCGTGGTATCCACTGTTCTATGACTTGTTTTTCCTAAAATGAAAACTAATACCACTGAAATGGTCTTTCAGGCACTATTCATGCTTAATAAGAAAAACGAAACAAAACACCTTAAAGACTGTCTCATTCTCCAAAGACAAAACAAAAAACCAAAACCAAACAAAATATCCAAAAAGGGTACCTGAATGTCTATACAGGAAGCGTAGGACAAGAAAAGGTAACAGAATTCTTTCAAAGATTTAAGATAAATTCGCTACACCTTAAGTGCCTCCGATATGAATCCTAGGTGTTTCTGGGAGGGTCTGACAGGACCTACCATTTCACACGGTGGGGAGTCACTGGGCAACATGTAATGGCCGAGTTCTCAGCACACCTTTGCTTTTCACTCTTTGTGTCTCCTAACCTGGTACTGAGGAGCGGAAGATGAGCTCAAAGCCCAGAATTTACCCATAGAGAAAATACTATGTTTGCTAATCCTTCTCCCTGAACATGGTTGCCTTTCCCCACTCTCTACATTAGTCAATACAGAGGGTGTGCTGGTCAACAACAAAATTACCGAAAGACACAAGAAAGTCACATTAGTTTAAATAGACGAGAGACATGGAGACCTCATACCACCAAGAAAGCAGCCCCGGGAGCAGAGCGTGTCCTTTGGACCCGGGGTCCCTGCACTGAGAAGCTCCTCGACCGGGGATGATTGATGACAAGGACTTTCCCCTAGAACCCACAGAGAGAGAAAGCCTTCCCCTGGAGCTGACGCCCTGAATATGGACTTCTAGCCTCCTAGACTGTGAGAGAATAAATTTCTCTTTGTTAAAGCCATCCACTTGCGGTATTTCTGTTAGAGCAGCACTAGATGACTAAGACACCATCGGCTTGCCCCTGTGTGGGGCTATCGCTTACACATACCTCCCTCAGGAATGCTCTTTAAGAAACAGCGCTTCTCCTTCAAAAAAAAACTGACCTATTAGCAAAGTAGCTCTGCTCCCAGAAAGCAGTGCTCACAGAGTCTTTTGTTGAGAGAGCTTAGAATGAGCTCACACATACTTCACAGGTCAAAACCAACCAAACAAGACTGTTATGTATCAGAAAAAAAAAAAAAAATTTCTATATCATAATCCCCAACTTCCTGCTGCAGCCAATTAGGCTATGGATTTATTCTGTGATTGTTGGTTTATTCTAAATATTATCAACCTCTGCTGACAAGTTAACGCATAACAGGAAATTCAACAGACAGAGCGCAGTCCATATTACATGACCTCTGTTAGATATGTTTAGGCCCAGCCAAGGTTCCCATAAAGCCCGATGACCCACCACCCACGCAGCTGGCGTGGCCAATTTGGTTTATACATGTTGTTATTAGGACTGGAGAGGAAGTTACGGATAGTTGATTTGTGCTTCTTGAATTTTAACTGAAACCTTGATTAAGAAAATTACTAATTACTAAATTGAGGATCCAGATAAAAATGAACCAAAATGAAAACAAAATATAAATCTAAATGTGTTTGGAGGTTATAATCCTGACTTTTATCCTATGCCACAAACATGGGTTGAAACCTTCTATTTCTTCCCCCAAGTATAATCCTTAAGGATTCATTACTGCACAAATCTAAGTCATACATAAAATCTCAAGCCCTTATGAAACACCGAAGACCACGATCTGTTTCTACAATAACGAGTAATCGGGCAATACTGACCCAAACGCTACAAGAAGAAATGGAATATATAACATGATGAAAAGTAACAACCACTCTGTCTTCTAAATCTACTTGTGATCTTATCATATTCTTCCCTGTTGCCTTACAAACTTTATTAGACACCCCCGGAGACAGGGCAAGACACTGTAGGAATATGTTTGATATATAGTTGGATTAAATAACAACCTAATATATCAAACATATCACACAGAGGCCTGCAGAAAAGGCATCCAGGTTTGACTGAGCTTGAGAATAGACACAGTACTGAAGGCTACAGCTGCGGGGCGTGGTCACCCACTGCAGCGTCTCCTTTACCTGACTTTGCAGGCATAGGTCTGTCTGCAAGTGTGGAAACGGCGCCATTAGCAATACTGTAGGTACATGCACCCAGGCTCACTGATACTCTTTTTGCCATCATACTATCTTCCCCAGCAAAAGGTGAATTCGACGGTGCAAATTTGTTAATTCATCTCTAGATTTCAGGCAAAAAGAGATGCTTAAATTGTAAGGGTCAGAGATGGGATTATGCTAGCCATCATCTTCCTAGACCACGGACCATTCTACTTTTAGTATATGTGCAGCCAGAGTGAGCACATGGACCATCCCACTTTTAAAACAGGCAACTTACGAAAGTGGTGAGCAGAACAATTTACCTAAAACCATTGCCTCTCCCAAAACTATTCTCCCAAACAGTGCAAATGCCCCCCAGTTATGGAAGAAAGGCATATTCACTTTATACGGAATGTGTGTGAGTGTGTGTGTGTGTATGAGAGAGAGAGATAGGGGGTTGGAGGGATGGGGTCTACAACAGCAACTGTCTATTTATAGTATCCTTGGGATGTTTTGTTTTTTGCTTTTTAAGGTTATAGGAGAGGGGAGGGGAGTAACAAAAAACCTGACGAGACTGGTTGATTATGGTGTCAGATCGGGAATTTTTTTTTTAACTGGGGGAAGATTCCTTCACAAAGGCAAAGGTATTTTATTTCACACAGCTATTACTGCAACGTGAATAGCACTCCCAGACAGGCACATACTCTGTGGTTTAGGTTGCTGGCTTCTTCAAAACAGTTTTACAGATAATATAATCCTTGTGGCGGGAGCCTCTGGTTATTGGGCACAGAAAGGATTCCGACCATCCTAAAAGACTCTAGAAGTGCCAGGGACCCTTCCTAATAGGAAGGTGAGACCAATCCAAAGCAGATACCCCAAAGTGACAGGACTCAAGTCAACAGCTCATGTTAACATTGACCTGGACTGAAGGAGTCCCCGGCGTTGCCAGGAAAACCCCACTGCAGGTTGAAGGCCAGGCGGTCCTAGAGGATCGTGGGAGTGCCCACCAGCCCACCCCCGCAGCCATCACCGATACTTTATGTGCTGTCATTCTGAAAACAACTGTTTTGTAAATATTCGAAACATGGACCTCCCCCACCACCCCAGCTCCACCGTGACCCCTGCGCGTTCCCCATCTCTCTCCTCCTTCACAAACAAGCGTTCCTTATGGAGTCGTGATCATAATGAATACGTAATTCTGCATCCTGGGGTTTTTGTTTTTGTTTTTACTTGCTATTATAGCAAAAACATCTTTGTGCTACACGGTCCTTTCGAGCATTATGTTAAATCACCTCAAAGCATTCCTTCAAGGAGACAGCCAGGTCGCACCCAACTTCTCACAGCCACAAACAAGGTTGCAAAAAACAAGTGTCTCACAGATATACAGCTTTCTTCCTCTCTTGGATTTCTTTGGTGGGGCACATTCCCAGAGGTGGGATTAATGTCCCAAAGAGCATGGGTAAACCACAAACTGCCCCCCGACACCGGCTCGGCACAAGGGGACTGATATCGGACTAAACTGCCACCCAGCGCCCTCACCCACTCCTCCCAGCTCAGTCATGGCGGTTGGACCCTGGCAAGGTAATTCACCCCTCGGAGCCTCTGACTCAGCAGGGTGACAGCAGTCCCTGCCTCATGGGCTAGTTGCGTGGACCAAACGCGTTTATCCATGTAAAGCACCCAGAGGACCGCCCAGCACCTACCTAGCGCTCAGTCGATGTGAGCTGTTTTATTCTTTTCATTTTTTATAGTCGTTAAGGCCATCAGCTCAGGGGCTTAGAGAGTAATTTTTATTTCAGGGCTTTTCCTACGAGGGGGTTAAAGTCCTCAGTAGCATATATGTGGATAATGGGGACGACAACAATGTGGTATAGGCAGCATTTACTGAGTCTTACTCTATGTCATTTAATTGTTATTAAATATTCTTACATTATCTCATTTAGTTGTTATAACCACAATCCTATGGGGTAAAACGCTAATAACTTCGCTTTTCAGATCAGGAATCACAAGGTAAATAAATGGCTGGACAGAGGAAACCAGGATTCAGAGACATGCAAGAGCTCAGAAGGACAGAGGGAAAGAGCAGGAATTCTGGGACTGCGGTCAAGCATTAGTGCTAAGTTAGCATCAGGCGAATTCTCCAGAAGGAAAGTCTCACTGACATAGCCTAGGCATTCACAGACAGACTGCTTCCCAAAAGAGGCAGCTTTCGATAAAGCACGTAAAGAAAAGGAAAAACAAATTAAATTCCAAACCCCTAAATATCAGTCAATGGTTGCTTCTTAAGTTTAAAGTACATTTTCGTTCACCATTAACTTCATTTACAAAGCAGAAACAAAGACATAACCAGGACAAGGAATTTCCCTTCTACCCACACTTTGCTCTCAAGCTTGTAAGAAAAACAGTGATAATCTCAGACAATCCAGGACTCTCAGGTCAGAGGCCAGCAGAAAGAACCCTGGTGAACACCAAAATCAGAAGCAAAAACTTGTGAATTACATCTTGATGAGAAATTTTTCAAATGCTTTTACCAAGGCTAGGACAACTATGAAGACATTGGGTCTAAGAATTCCATGGTGTCAAGAATGTTCTCAAGCTTATTAGACTCATTACATGCTTGTCTATTTTATAGACAACATTGGCTTGGGAATTGCTTTTGAATGGTTTGGTATTTTTCAGTGCTTAGTATCCATCCTTTGCTCTTACAAAATATGTGGAATTTTAAGCATACTGGGGGGATTCAACTTTTTTTGACAGGCGGAGCCAGATTTTATCTTCTAATGTACTTGGGTCCTGGGAAGGGGTAGGTGAGGTTTATAGGTACCAGTGAGAACTTGCTTGAATAAAAGGAAAGAGAGACTCCTGGTTACACATTTTCAGGCTGAAGACAGCCTTTGGGTGTGGGGTGAATGTGTGTGGAGGGGTTACAACTTCTTAACAGAGTTGGCCTTTGCCCCTGGACAACACTGGCCCACAATCCTTTTATTTAATAGTTTCCTCCCTATTGCCTAATCAAAAAATATCTCTTTCTTTTAAATGGTTGTTTCTCTTAACACATACTCATGATCTCAAGTTCTAGATATTTATCTAGTTGACAAACATAGTTGGAAAAACCCACCAGCCAACCACAATCTCCACCATTACCGGAAAAGTCTGTTAACGGATACACATTTATGATTCACACTGCCCTAGATTGTGTTTAAGAAAAGGAGAGACCCAGCACTACTATTTCTCTGTAAAAAGCATAATGGAAACCAGAAAATTGGAGGCTGAAAACTTCATATTCAGTAACGGGGAATTTCTAAGGACATATCTAACACCTGTTTCATACAATGGAACCAAACCAAGATTGTAAATACCCTTACTCTCCCTCTGCATATCCAAAGGTATTGTGTGTGGTTAGCTTGAGAGAATCACCCACTGGTTTTTTCCATACCCCAGAGAAAGGTGGTGGGCAAGTAGAACAGGTTTATAGCTTACTGGTGCTTAGAATCCAATGCTAGTCTAATCACGCGGAAAGAGACAAGCTCACTGCAGTACACCCAGCCCCATTTCACAGCCACTCACTGGAAGACCCACTGACATTAGATAAGCAACCAGAAATGGACACTCACTTTTGGTTTTGCTCTTGGCTTCAGTTGCTCTAACTTCTTAGCAGCAGCCTCAATGGATGCTGCAGCCCCCAGTAATTCTGTTTCTGCAATGACGGTTGGGTCTTCTGGATCCACCCACTCTGTTCCTAAAATCAGTCCAAAAGAGGGTCATTCTTGGTAGCTGCAGATCTCAGGGCACTGGCTTAATAAAGAACAATGTCTGGATTTGCATGGAGGGGGGCTCCATGAGCCTACTGCCTGCTGGCAATGTCCTAGAGGATCTTGTCTCTAGTTCTCATGGAGGTCATCTGGATGCAGGGGGCCTGCCTGACCCTGGGTTTCTAAATCAGTTATCTGTACATCTCTGCCACAGGAGTAGCCATTAATAACAGCTTCAAAAGTCAACATCTCATGGACAAGGCTAGCTTGAGCCTTATTCTGACTTCCAACTTCGAGCCCATGAATGCAAGTCAGCATCCTCAGGAGACTCTAGAATATGCTGACCAGAGATTGCCATTCTCTTCTCCTGAGAACACATAAGGAATAGCTCCTCACCTCAAGTCAAAGAAAGAAACATTTGTGAGAAAAACCTTTTCCCAATGAGCTAATTGCTTCCTTTTAACCATGACGGGGTGTGCAAACAAGGTACTCAGATAGCACCATTTCTAAACAGGAGGGCATTATCTGAATAAGAATAAATATTCCGATGAACGAAAATACACATAAAAATAAATGGTAGGATCCTTAAAGAGAGAAGTGAGTGGTTCTCAACTGATAAAGCCATTTAAGTGGAAGTACTTTAATACAAAGACTTGAGAGAAGACTTGCTTCAGGGAGAACATTAATTTTTAAATCAAATCTATATTTATTTGCTTGTAAAAAAAAAAAAAAAGTACCTTCCTATACTTCTTCTCACCGTATTTGCCTAGAAAGAGCTTGCATTGGCTGCGCTGTTGCTCTGCTTAGCCCACCATACGAGCACTGCTTCAGAGATGTGCTGGCACTGCAGACCCAGGACAAGAAAACGCGAGAGAACCCAACTTACCTTTCATGGCTTCTGCCGCCTGGATGAGCTCAGTCACCGCTCCGGCGACGCGCTTGGAGAAAGCAGACAACTGATGCTTGAGCTCTGGGGTTGGTTTCTGAAGAATCTATGGGTGGAGAACAAATCAAGCACATAAGGAGGTAGTAACCACGTGAAGCACACCCTTACTGGTGGGCGTGGAGTGGGACATCCTGGGTATAAGCTGTGTCTCTGTCCCAAAGTAACTTCAGCATCTTGGGGAGGAACACTTAAGTCTCCCTAGGCTTCAGCTTCCTCGTGTGAGAAATAAAAAGTTGGGCCCAGTCAGGGGTGTCTCTAAGGTCACTTCTGACACATTTCCCAAAGGCCATAAAGGAGACGAAGTCCTAAAGGAACGTAAAACAAACAGCATGCCTACGAAAATTCCCAAGTGTAAGGACATTCTGAGTGAGCGCAAAAGCCCCGAGCCAGCAAGTGCTTGTGCCAAAACAAACTGGGGCCACAGGGAATGCGTGACCCAGGTGGGGTCTTGGACAAAAATTCCCAAGTAAGCAACAACTAACTGATCTGGAGACCCAGAAAGAACAATCTGTTTCCAGGGTTTCCACTTCAAGTTCTCCTGGGAGAAGTACCACTCATGTGCCCTCTTTTGAACTAGTTCAAAGGTTTTTTGTTTTTTGCTTTTTTTAAAATCTTTTCCTAGTGGTAAAAAAGGTATTGAAAACCCCAACCTCCCACCCAACACAAAGGATATCCCCTGCTGATTTCTCAAATTCATTAAAGAATGGACCTAGGAGATGGGACGAGAGCTCCTCACCACCCTCTACCATTCTGGTTTGCACCATCCACTTTCTTCCTAATTTTCCAAATTCCTCTCCCGACACTCTTTTCTGCTCCTCTTCCCCATGGTTCACAGCATTAAAGTTCAGATTTAGAAATTTTAAGGCAGTTAGGAGGAAAGCACCAAGCTGCCTGACTAGGGACAATTCTGGAGCCTCTGAGCAGGGGATGAAGAACGGGCTTTGGAATTGGACAAACCTGTGTTCAAACCTGGCTTCACCTGTTATTGGTTTATGCTATTGGACAAATTACTGAACCCCTCAGCGTGTTTCTGCATCTGTAAAACTGGAATAATACCTATCCCTCAGGGCTGGTGGAAAGACTAAATGGAATAACACATGGGAAAAAGCTTGCACAATGCCAGGAACACAGTAGACACTCATTAAATGTTAACTCTCTTCTTGGTGTCCCATGGCCCTTCACCTGGCTGGCTAAGTCATTCCCTCTCAGGAGTCTGGAAAAGCTGGCTTTTGGGCCCCAGGCCTAACCCTGTCATACTATGACTACAACGGAAGCTTAGTAAAAAATCTGCGGCTGGGGCGTTAAAGGGTTACACTGTGACCAGCCCAGGCATACCTGGGCATGGAGGTCATTACATTACACATTCAAACTGATCAGTCCGTGATTTTAGAGCATCACGTCACATACATCTATCCCCATCCTCCCTCCTCTTGCATCTTCTAACTTTATTCTCTATTTGCAATTATTCTATGATTTCAGCGGGTGTGTTTTTCTTGTTCTCTCACCCTAGGAGGTACACATAGCAGTATGCAGATATTAAAAACTCAGCACAGACCTGTGGGTGAGTGAAAAAATGGATGAATACATGAATAACACACTGATGCTACTGGAGCATGTCTCAATGTGATGGCTCCCTAGGCCAGTTCCAGAAGAACATTAGGACCATGCAGAGGTGGCGGGTGAGTGGGGACTGTTTTTACTTCCTAACACAGTAAGTGGGCAGGGAGTTCAGTTAAGAAGGGGTTCTGAAGTCAAAACACCTGTGTAACCCTGCTCCTATTACTTATCCTCGCTCTAAGCCTCAGTTTCTTTATCTATTAAATGGGGATAACAACTGTCCTTTCCTCATAGAGTTGCGATGAGATTATGTAAATTAATGCCCACAAAGGGCTTCTGACAGAATTGGTCTCGTGTGCGGCCGGGGCATCTGGATTTTTTAAAGTTCCCCAGGTGATTTTCATGCAATCAGAACTGTGAGCCACCGCTCTAGGCTCACATGGTGGCATTTACTACTAAATTTTAAAATTCTTGCACTGTATTTGTCTGAAACAGTATCTGCTACAAGGCCACCAGGTGGATAATGGTTATGGCTTCAGGGTCTGGATTTCTAAGAGATCCACTGGAATCATTAAATGGTGTCTCTACAGTGGTTAATCCAACATGAATAAGCAGAGTTAAGGGTATGGTAGTGTCTTAGTTACCTGGTGCTGCTGTAACAGAAATACCACAAGTGGATGGCTTTAACAAACAAATTTATTCTTTCAGAGTCTAGGAAGCTATTAGTCTGAATTCAGGGCAGCAGCTCACGGGGGGAAAGGCTTTCTTTCTCTGTCAGTTCTGGGGAAAGGTCCTTGTCATCAATCTTCCCCTGGTCTAAGAGCTTCTCAGCGCAGGGACCCTGGGTCCAAAGGATGCGCTCCACTCCTGGTGCTTCTTTCTTGGTGGCATGAGGTCCCTATCTCTCTGCTGGCTTCTCTCTCCTTTGATCACTTGTAAGATAAAAGGTGATGCAGGCCACATACCAGGGAAACTCCCCTTACATGGATCAGGGCTATAACCTGAGTAAGGGTGTTGCATCCCAACCTAATCCTTTTTAACATAACCTAATCTTGCCTCATTAACCACAGGCAGAGATTAGGATTCACAACACATAGGAAAATTACATCAGATGACAAAATGAAGGACAACCACACAATACTGGGAATCATGGCCTTGCCAACTTGACACATATTTTTGGGGGACACAATTCAATCCATGACAGGTGGGGAGACTCATACTTAATGGCAAAAGACTGAATGCTTTCCTCCTAAGATCAAGAACTAGGTGAAGATGTCCACTCTCACACCTCTATTCCACATAGCACCAGAATTCCTAGCCAGTGCAATGGGGAAGAAAAAGGAATAAATGGCACACAGATTGGAAAGGGAGAAGTAAAACTGTCTTTATTTGCAGATGGTATAATCATCTATATAAAAAATTCTGAGGAATTGAACAAAAAAAGCTACTAGAATAAATGAGTTTAGCAAGGTCACAGTATTCAAGGTCAATATACAAATGTCAATTGTATTTCCACATAGCAAGGAAAAATTGGAAGTTCCAATTAAAAAAATACCATTTATAATATAAAAAAATATGAAATAGCTAGGATAAATTTGACAAGAGGTGTGCAAGCACTGTACACTGAAAACTACAAATATTTTTGAGAAAGATTAAAGAACATCTAAATAAATGGAGAGATGTACCATGTTCATGGATTCAAAGATTCAGTATTGTTAAGATGTTGATTCTCCCCAGATTGATCTACAGATTTAATACAAACTCAATCAAAATCTCAGCAGGATTTTTTTTTTTTTTAGAAATCGATAAGATGATCCTAGAATTTATTTATAAATACAAAAAACTTAAAATAGCCAAAACAATTCTGAAAAAGAAAGCTGGAAGTCTTAAACTACTTCATTTCAAAACTTATTATGAAGAAGTAATAATCAAAACAGTGTGGTACTGGCATCAAGATAAACATAAATCAATGGAGTAGAAAAAAGTCCAGAAACAGATCCATGTGTGTGGTCAAATGAATTTCACTAAAGGTGCCAATGGGAATCCACAGGATAAGTTTTCAACAAATGGTGTTGGAACAATTAGATAGCCATATGCAAGAAGATGAGCCTTTTCCTTCATTTTAGGATCATGATTCTTTCTCATACTACATGCATAAATTAACTCAGAATGGATCATAAACCTAAATGTAAGAACTAAAACTACAGAGAAGAAAATAGGAAAAAAATCTTAGTGACCTTGGGTTTGTCAAAGATTTCTGAAATAGTACACAAAAAGCACAAACTAGAAAAGAAAACAATTAATGAATCTGACTTCATCAAAATTAAAAGTTTTTGATCTTCAAAAGACAATGTTATTCATCCAATGGAATGTTCCTTGGCAATAAAAAGGAATGAATTACTGATACATGCTACAACATAGACGGACTTCAAAACTATTACGCTAAGTGAAAGAAGCCAGTAACAGAAGATCATAAATTATATGATTCCATTTATATGAAAAGTCCAGAATAGGCAAATCTATAGAGACAGAAAGTAGACCAGTGGTTACTGGGGGCTGAGGGTAAGGAGTGGGGGGAGGAACTGTTAATGGGCATGAAGTTTTTTTTTTTTTTGCAGTGATAAAAATGTTCTAAAATTATATGATGTTTATAGTTATACAACTTTGTAAATATACTAAAAACTACTGAATTGTACACTTTAAATGGGTGAATTTTGTGGTGTATAAATTATATCTCAATAAGATCATTTAAAAGAAGAAAATAAACACCGCATGCAAATGAAAGATTTGCAGGAAGCGGGGCTATAATTTTAAAAATAATTTGACAACTTTTGCAAATGGACATGTTCAGTTCAACTTAAATGCTTAATATCTGAGATACAGTTGTTTTACTTTCATATGTATCTAAGTTCTAGCTGCACACAATTTTTCCTTTGTTTTTTCAACTCTCTGCAGTGCTGTCATTTTCTTTCTTTTTTTAATAACGTACATTTGTCACCCTACTCCCCAAAACACTGTTATGAAAATAGGCAAGTCACAGTCTGAGAAAAATTATTTGCAGAACACACATCTGACAAAGAACTTTATCTGGAAACTAGAGAATAAGTTCTCAGTAATAAAAATGATAAACAACCCAATCAAAATGGGCAAAAGATCTGAGCAGACACTTCATCAAAGAAGATACAAGGAAAGCAAATAGACACATAAAAAAGATGATCAACAATGTAAATTAGAACTGTAATGGGATACTACTACATACCCACCAAGATGGCTAAAATTAAAAAGACTGGCCATACCAAGTGTTGGCAAGGATGTGGAGCAACTGGAACTCTGCTACACTCGTGGTGGAAATGTAAAAGAGTACAACCACTTTAGAAGACAATTGGGTAGTTTCCTAAAAAAGTTAAATATTTGACACTGACATGCCACTTCTAGGTATCTACCCAAGAGAAATAAACATATATATCTATATGGAGACTTGTACATAAATCTTAGCAGCCCTTTTGGTAATAATAAAAAACTGGCAAAAAACCAAATGTCCATCAACAGTTGAAAAGATAAGCAAATTATGATATATCCATACAATGGAATACTTCTCAGCAATAAAAGGGGACAAATTACTGATGCACAACAAGGATGGAATTTAAAATACTGAAGCTGAAAGAAGCCAGCAAAAAAGAGTACGTTATATGATTCCACTTATACAAAATTCTAGAAAATGCAAACTAATCTATAATAACAGAAAGCAGATCAGTAGTTGCCTGAAAATGTTTGGGGGATAATAGATATAGTCATGATTTTGACTGTGGTGATAGTTTCAGAGATGTACTCATACATCTGTACTCAAATTGCATACTTGAAGTATGTGCTGTTTATTGTGTATCAGTTATACCGCAATAAAGCTGAAAAACAGGGTTACGGATATGGCGAGGAGACTCACTAAAGGATCTGAGTGGCATGGTTAAAGCCTTCTAGCTTTACAAAAAGAGCCCTCGATGGAGAGAGAAAGCACTACCTCTCTGTGTGCTCCATGACCTGCTAAGAAAGGAAGAGCTGGATGGTAAAGTACCCTGGCTTGGGCAAGGCAGGAGGGAAGCAGTTCTATTTTTATTCTGCCATTAAGTCAACATGACTTCCAATAGCAGGCAACAGACAGAACAAAATTAAAGTTCTGCTGGGGGAAGCGAGGGTAATTTCAGCTGTGCTGAAGATCTCATAATGTAGCTTTGCATAAATACTGAACTGTGACTGCTGCAGAGGCAAAGTGACTGCTTCCTGCCCTGCATTCCAAATCTCCTATGATGAACTGGCAAACAGCAAACACGTAAGATCAATGCCACTTAAATGGGCACCTCTCAAGCTTTCTATAGCAGATTCCCAGCACAACAGGGAGCCGGCTCCAATTAGATTCCATTGTCGAGACCCGACTAGATTCTCCAAAGAAAAGGATTTGGAGTCTCCGGATTCTCTAAAGAAAAGGATTTGGAGTCTCCGGATGCCAAAAGTTTCCAGCTGGGCGGCTGGGTCTGTGAATGCTCTTAGCAGTTTAAGGAATGTTTTGTGTGTCTGTGCTGATGGATCTTTGATGAGGGTGGGGGGAGACAGGAAATGGCCCAGGGTGTTCAACTCAAAGGGGCCCAAGATCCAAAAGAGGTCAAGAATGCTAAAATCATGACAGCCACTTACCTCTGAAACGAGGAAAATAGGAATGGAATTGGGAAAGGAGACAAAACTAATTATTATTAACCTATTTCTTTAAAATATAGGGGTCCCAACCAGACAGGACAAATGTTAATTAACAACGTTAGTTATAGATGGTGGGCACATGGATGTTGATATTATTATCTGTATTTTTAAACCTTTTCCAAAGTAAAACTAATAAGATATACAAACCAAACAAAGAAGGCTGAGGATTCTGGGCTCTAAGGTATTTTAACTGAACAAGCACATTTCATGTGCTTGAATTGAAGGAAAGCAGCCCACTGAAACCCTTCACCTCCCCGTGGCACCGGAAAGTGACCTCAATTTATTTCTGTAAATAGCTGGACACTTTCTCTGAACCTCAATTTTGTAAAAAATGGACAATTCACTGGCCTTTTCCCAGATTTCAAGAATCTTACCAATTTTATTTGAGTTGTTAAAAACAAAGGATCGAGTTTTCAAGAGCACAGGCAGTCTCCGGGCTAACGAACGATGACGACTCGCACTCACCCTTTAATGTTGTGTGAGTTTGCCCTCACTCTGGAACAACTGAACCACCCGCTACGTGCAAACAATTCGGCATCACCATTGCCTTCACTCGCTGCAAGTGGAGGTATTAAATCACTGAAAAGGCTTGAAGCCTTTTCTTGCACTAAAGTGAGGCTAAGTAAGAACCCTACGCACCTGTTCCGACCTACGGCCCAAATTCAACTTAAAGACCGGAACGCATCTCGTTCCTAACTCGGGGACTGCCTGTACCAGGAAATCGCGAAGATCTCCTGGCATGGTCCTGATTTAGGTTGACTTTCTTTTCAGAATGGAGCTACGTGGTCATCTGATCACACATGGTCTTTTTGTAAAGACCAAAAAATGGGGAAGGGTCAGTAAAAATCGCTAGTTTATTCCTTTAATACACTACCCTCCAAAGTCTAATCTTAGTCTTCTTTTCTTCTACTTTAAAGATAATTTCAACAGAAACCTGACGTTTCTATAAATAAGCAACTTGCCTTTCACTTTCTGATTCTGTCTTGAGAAATTCCCTTAGAAAATGAACATTCATTTCAAGGTTGGGGGTCTCCCGAGCCTGGTGGCTCCTGGGCCCCTTCCGTGTGGAAGGAACATCTCGCTCACAGACTCGTTTTAGCCTGGGTCTCTCTGAAAGTCTGTGCTGGAAAGGAGTTAGGCCTGATCATGTGAAATCTGAACTGACTTTTAGCATCAGGCCCAAGTAAACGACAAATGCCCGCAATTTGTCACAGGTATTCTACAATTTTCAGTTAGTACCCATGTTTTCATATGTTTATGATAATCCCCTGGAAGCGTCTGTATTTTTGCTATAAAATATCCTTCGAAGAATGTGTTTTAGCTCTCTGAAGAGAACTACAACAAAATGAAGGAATAAACACCCAAAGCTGTTCTCATTCCTTCTACCTTGAAGTCAGAGCCATCAGCGCTCGTCACCAACAAGGTGCAAAATCATTCTTCTTGCAAAAGATCAGAAAAGATTCTGTATGTTTTATAAAAATAGTTCTAACGTCATTTAGCTTCTCTTCCTATTAACAATTTCCTTTTAGCACCAGTTACCTTCGTACCATAAACCTCCAAATAGCCACGGGGAAATAAGACGTTCATATTTCTACCATAATTACAGGCTACAGTTATGATAATTTAATTGTATAGAAAGATGAAAAGAAACACAGGTGGCAGGCTTTGAACGGACACATAAACCACTCAAATTTGTGACACATAAGGTTTAAGAGTCCTGCTTCTATAGTGAATCCGAGGAGGAGCCCAGATCAGCTAAAACGGGAGCAGGCCTGTGAGAAGCCCATTGGGCAGCCAAGTGCAGTCTGCTCTAGCCCGGGCCCTGGTAAAGAAGGTAGTGGTACTTACCCCTCCTTCCAACCTCTGGGCTCCACAGGCGCCTTGCAGATTAAACCCCCCAGATTACACGTGGTATTGGGTCTTCCTGTGGCAAGTGCCCTCATTCCTGTTCCTCAAAAAGTTGCTGATTGTCACTAGGGCTTAGGCCTGTCATAGTGACAAAGTGGCTGTTAAGCTGGGGTCTGTGGATGTGTGGACTGGGAATGGTTCCTGAACCAGTTGCTGTCAAGTCAATTCGACTCATGGTGACCCCATATGTATCAAAGTGGAGCTGTGCTCATAGAGTTTTAAATGGCTGACTTTTCAGAAGTAGATCACCAGGCCTTTCTTCTGAGGCACCTCTGGGTAGACTCAAACCTCCAACCTTTCCATTAGCAGCCAAGTGTGTTAACCATTTGTACTACCCAAGGGCTCCTGGGAATGGTTCCTAGAACTTCTCTAATGTTCACGGAGGCCCTGGGTCCCTCAACCTCCTCTCAGGGGAAGAGGCCAGCCATTTGCCCACCCCCTCGGATGTCATCTTATTTTGCTCACCAAAAGAAGGTAGGCGTCGAGAGGAGGGGTGAGGAGGGGAGAGGAAGGGCTTTGGCAGATGAAGCAACTGCTTCCCAGATAGTGGGAAAGGGTTTAAACTCTACATGAGGCCAGCGATTGGACCCTGTTAGGGCTCCACTTTCCTCCTCTCCTGCGAGAAACCGCTCAGGACACATGCAGACACCTGTCCTTCCTTCCTCCCCATCAGAAGCTGCCTTTTCACTGGAGAAACGGGACATCTTCACTCCGTTAAACATCTTAAAGGCTGCCTGCCCATTCTTCGCCCAGGTTTCTGGATTTGTGGGAGATAAAGCAGGTGTGGGACCCCTATGCAGCGACATTTCTGTTAAATGGCTCACCAGAGCAAAGCTGGAGGTACCAACCCGGTAGCCCCGTGTGCAGGGGCCTGGAACCACAGCTGTGGCTGGTCTTAGGACCCTCCTACTCCTGGCCCCTCACCACCCTCCTCCCACACCACCACTTGAATCAGGTAGTATGGTGCCATTTATGAAGCCTAGATAAGACAGTGGTGGTCATGTGGCTCTTTATGTGACAAAGTTAGGACCTGAACACAAGTCTTTTAACCTACGCCTAACAGTCTTCCACTACACTTTCCAATTTCCAGATATAACAAGGATCCATGTAGATAAGAACACAGTGTTCCCTTAAGGAAACAACTCCTTTTGGAAGCCTTGCTGGGTTCATTCTCTACTTTGCATTTCCTCCTAGGCAGGCTCATGGACTGAGCAGCTTTAATGGTATTCCAACACACATAGCTAGCTTGGCCCCGAGGATCTTGCCTGGGAAGGCTGACTGGCTAAGAAGCTCTTTTCTTGGCCCATGTGTGATAGACTGGTTTCGATTCACCAGGGTTCAGGCCTTGGAGCCCAGTGGTAGTAATCCCAGACTGACTACTCTCCCATAATAGCCTTCTGCATTGACCACAGTTACCTGGGTGAAGAATAAAGCAATGATCTCTTCAAATACCTAAAATGCTCAACACAAGGTAATTTTTTTTTTTAGAAAAAATATACACAGCAAAACCCACTCCCATTCCACAGTTTTTAGACAGAATGATCAGTGACATTGGTTAGATTCTTCATGTAGCGTCAACCTTCTCGTTATCTCTGTTCTCCTGTTTCACTCTCATTAACTTAAATTCCCTGCCTCCCAATCTTCTCAACTATGCTTTAAAATGGCTGTTGGCCATTTGGTCTTACATAGATAGTTTTCTTTTTTAAAAAGAACACAACACTCAAAGGTGACAATCTTTACTCTTTGGGCTAAACTGTTACTTAGTTTAAAGGTACTTTAGGGGATAGTTTCAACTCAAGCTGTGAAGAGCAACTCAGGGCCAGAGTCTCAGGGCTCCTCCGGATTTGTTTTAAGAAGAAGACAGTGAAGTGTTAGAATGAGCACAGAGCCAGGAATAACAAGAGTTGGGATTCAGCCTCAGGTCTGTCACCGAGGAGCTGGGGGACCACCACCCAGAGGCGGAATGTCTCTGGGTCTCGGATCATTCCCCTGCCCGGCCAGCCTCACGTGGTTGTGCAACGACAAAATGCGTGTGTGAGAGGGCCCAGCAGAGGAGAAAGCACGTGTGAGAGGGCCCAGCAGAGGAGAAAGCACGTGTGAGAGGGCCCAGCAGAGGAGAAAGCACGTGTGAGAGGGCCCAGCAGAGGCGAAAGCATGTGTGAGAAGGCTCAGCAGAGGAGAAAGCATGTGTGAGAGCGCCCAGCAGAGGCGAAAGCATGTGTGAGAAGGCTCAGCAGAGGAGAAAGCATGTGTGAGAGCGCCCAGCAGATAAGAAAGCACGTGTTTGAAGGCTCAGCAAGAGAAAGCACGTGACAGTGGCCAGCAAATGAAAGGCTGGAACATCCTCTTCTAGGTACATGCTTTGTGTATCTGCAGGTGGCCTTCTGGACTCTTCCTTTCAGTTTTGGGGAAAGCAAGGGCAGCGATGGCAGTTCTCCTCTGGGGGTGTCTCCGACTCCAGAAAATACTCATGACTTGCCCCAGACCTCCCACGTTCTAAATGCGGCTCCTGGGACTCCACAGAGACAGGTGCACCGCCATGTTTGTCTCTTGGTTCGGTCTTTAGGGCCTGGTGGGAGTGAAGTCACCCCAGGAGCTGGGAGCATGCACAAGCCATGGCTCAGCCGTGGGTATCTACTCAGCCATGACGCCACCCTCCCACCCCTCCAGGTGTCTTCGTTCCAGCCTTCTTAACCCAGCTCCATGCCGGGTACGCTAGGCTCGGGGAAGGTCACTGCAGGAAGGGGAGGGTCGTCTTCCATGTGATCTAAGCCACTCATTTAGAGACTGGAAGAAGTCCAGTGAGGCTATGAGGTCCCCTGTTGCACCGGTGATGTTTCTCCTTAATTTGTCATGGAGGCTGGGGTGGCTTTCAGGGGGACCTTCCCTGACCTCCCAGGATGAACGGGGTCCTTACAACAAGACCTCCTGACATTTCTGCAGGGGTGGCACTGACCACCCAACCTGTTTCATCCCTCACTTTGCCCACACTCTTCCTCCTCTAATGTGCCACCCTCATCTTGCCTCTTTGGTGCAATGGAGGAGTTAGGCTTTCCTGGATGCTAACTTAACTTCCTCAGAATACACTTTTATCTCTATGTGCTGGCCCAGTGCAATCTGGGAGGATTTTCCGCTCAACCCAGTCCTAGCCTCATAAGTGGTCCCAGGACAATGCCCTCAGAGGGGTTTTCCTGGGGAAAGGAATGTCTGCATCTAATCAGCCATGACAGTGCCCTTCCCGTACACGACCCTTCCCCAGCCCTGGCCCACACCCCTGCTCACCACCAAGACGTGCTCAAGGAGGTCCAAGTACCCGAGGGTGCACTCCGTCCCGAACCGCAAGGCTCTGGTGCGCACCTCCTCACTGACATCAGGGTGGAAGGACGCTTGCTGGGGAGAGAAAGGAACGTTGACATCTTAAAATAGGAGCAGCCAGCTGGCGAGGGGCACAAGGTGGCAAGCTGGGGTCCCTACTTGGCAGGGTTGTGCAGCCCTGCACCCAGAGAAAGGAGACTTGATTCTGGAACTGACCCTGCCTTGAATACAGTAAACTCTCTGAGGAACCCTCCCTGACCCTGCCTTGAATACAGTGACCTCTCTGAGGAACCCTCCCTGACCCTGCCTTGAATACAGTGATCTCTCTGAGGAACCCTCCCTGACCCTGCTTTAAATACAGTGACCTCTCTGAGGAACCCTCCCTGACCCTGCCTTGATAGCACTGACCTCTCTGAGGAACCCTCCCTGACCCTGCCTTGAATACAGTGACCTCTCTGAGGAACCCTCCCTGATCCTGCTTTAAATAAAGTGACCTCTCTGAGGAACTCTCCCTGACCCTGCCTTGACCCCAGTGACCTCTCTGAGGAACTCTCCCTGACCCTGCCTTGACCCCAGTGACCTCTCTAAGGAACCCTCCCTGACCCTGCCTTGACCCCAGTGACCTCTCTAAGGAACCCTCCCTGACCCTGCCTTGACCCCAGTGACCTCTCTAAGGAACCCTCCCTGACCCTGCCTTGACCCCAGTGACTTCTCTGATGAACTCTCCTGCTCCCTGGCTAGAAGAGCTGTCCCACCTCCACGTTCTCCTGCTACCTCCCACCTGTCTCCTCAGCAGGTTGTCTGATCACAGTCCATCTTGACTTTCTTAGTGCCCTGGGGTCAGATGACAAGATCAACTGAGTCTATCTGGTTTCTCCTTCCTTCTTTTTTTGAAATGTAAGAAAAGTTCCACGCATATTAAAATGTCCAGGAAAGAGAGTCCTGCAGGCCCCTCCCTGTCCACAGCCTAATTCTGCCTAGGTTCTCAGCCCTCGGCCTGACCAGGCTACAGTTTCGGTGAGGACTCTCATGAGCAGGGCCCACTGGCTCCTGGGAAACCTCAGAGAGTGAGCTCCCCAGTCCCCTCAGAGGCACCACAAATAACTGAGACCAATTATACATGTCGAGATAAGCAAACCAGGACATACGGTAAACACAGCCTCCTGCACTTTTTTCTTACGCTTGTGACCTGCCAACTTGAGTCATTCATAATCTATCGTTTCAGACAGCATACCCATTCACAGGGCTGCCAGAGAAAACACAGAAGGCCCAGTTAAACTGAATTGCAGATAAACAATGAATAATTTTTTAGAATAAGTCTGGAATGCCCTGTTCTTTTACTTGCTACGTCTGGCAGCCCTACCCATTCAGCCTTCCATCTTTTTACAGCCTTATTCTGAAAAGAACTTGGACATGGGGGAGGGGGAACTTCCAAGAATACATAAAATAGAAAACTGAAATAAATCACAAACCAGGACAAATACAAAATACACATTAGGATCAAAGGTCAAGGCTGAAGGGAAGTATTGACTGGTTCCCATGTTTCTTGCACTCAAGCACCTCCCCCTATGAGTGGGAACACCTGTGGGTGCTCCCCTCCCCTCCGCCGACATCCCCACCAAAGGAACAGAGCTAATTCCAGTGGCCAGTGTCTGTCACTGATGAGCCTGGCTTTGCTCTCTGAGGACTAACATGCCTCAGAAGCAGGAAGCAGGAGGCCAGGGCCATGCTCTGAACCACTTTCTCCTTTCAGTCATCCTTGTATCCCTGGGTGTCTGCCAGCACAGGGAAGCATGTCTGGTTTGACGAGACGCTACTGTGGAAAGACAGGCTGCCACACGACTCAGCATCACCTCCGTTAGGTTATGTGCAAGGCGCTTATTTTAGGGTCGTGAGAGGTGACAGTGAGGCACTCCTGTCCACTACTGGTGGCTCTTTAACTTGGTAGAACCCTTTGGAAGAGCAATCTGACAATAATTAAAATGTCACACCACTTGTCTCATGAATGAAACTTCTGAAACTCTCTCCCAAGGAAATAATCCAAAGTATAGAAAAATAGAAAACCCTAGTGGCATAGTGGTTAAGAGCTCACTGCTAACCAAAAGGTTGGCAGTTCGAATCCACAAGGCGCTCCTTGGAGGTGTTACGGGGCAGTTCTACTCTGTCCTATAGGGTCGCTATGAGTCGGAATGGACTCGACAGCAATGGGGAACGGGGGGGATAGAAAAAACAGATATGCCCGAAGATGTCCACTGCATTATAGCTTATGACAAAAAACAATTATAGACCACCAAAATATCTGCTAATAAGGGAAAGATTATATTCGTTACCAGAACATTTGGTAGTTATTATAAAGTCAGTTATAATGACTCACAGCAACACAGAAAAAACCATATGTTAATTGATATAAAAACCCATTGCCATCAAGTCAATTCCAACTCATAGTGACCCTGTAGGACAGAGAACTGCCCCATAGGGTTTCCAAGGAGTGGCTGGTGGATTCGAACTGCTGAGCTTTTGGTTAGTAGCCAAGCTCTTACTCACTGCACCACCAGGGCTCCCGTTAATTGAAATAGTAGATGTAAAACTGTATCTAACATGAACGTACGCACGTGAAAGAAAGACCAGAGACAAATGTACATTAAATAAAAACCCACCGCTGTTGAGTTGATTCCGACTCATAGCGACCCTATAGGACAGGGCAGAACTGCCCCATAGGGTTTCCGAGGAGCAGCTGGTGGATTCAAACTGCCAATCTTTTGGTTAGCAGCCAAGCTCTTAACCATTACGCCACAAAAACTTCGAGTGTGGGTAAACCTTTGTGTTGGCCCGAGGAATTAGGTGATCCTCCCATACGGATAAAATAAGTCTCTTTACAGAAGCAGGCTGCCACACCTTTCTCCTGTAGAGCGGGTGGTGGGTTTGAACAGTCGACCTTTCAGTTAGCAGCCAAGTGCTTCACCACTACGTCGCCAGGACTTCTTATGTAACTTACTGCACCTCAGTTTTTGCCCTAGCTACCCTGCCACTCAAGGAGCCCTGGTGGCACAATGGTAAAGCACTCGGCTGCTAACTGCAAGGCTGGCAGTTCAAACCCACTCAGAGGCTCTGCAGGAGAGAGACCTGGTCATCTGCTCCCGTAAAGATTACAGGCAAGAAAACCCTGTGGGGCAGTTCTACTCTGTCATATAGGGCCATTAGGAGTCGAAATTGACTTGATGGCACCTAACAACACCACCACCTTATCGCTCAGCCCCAAAGGCAGCCCCGAAGCTCAAACATGGCAAATAGACCTTTCTCTTGACATAAAACGTTCCCTTCTTGATCTACCACTCAGAACCTCTGGTTCCCTGTGTACACCTTTCTGTATGCACACTCCTCCTGGCAAGCTGCCTCACGTCCTTTCTGCAAAGGGGTGGGGGACATAGGAGACCAAAGGAAATGTAAATGTTGCTAACTTTATTAATAGGTCCTATCCTAACAGGAGTCTCAGGCTCAGCAGTGACCCCTGTCATCTTGGCCTGTGAAGCTGACATACAGCACTCTGGCTGCTGTTCTGTCCTGCAGAGTCAGGATGGTCTGATCCAGGGATAGCGTAATGGAGAGGGACTGAGCCTGGACAAACAACATCCAGCCCTTCTCTACTTAACTGCCTCCCCTGAAAACAGGAGAGCCTGCGTTGGAGAGACTCAAAAATCCGAGCTCCTTCCATTTCTACGTTTATCACGGCCTTTCTTTCCGTTTCGTTTCCCCTTTTCATTTCACGTCTGTAACACGGGGACATAAGTGACTGCCACTCATCAACCACAGCCATCTTGAGCATCATGGCTGGGAGGCCACAGGCAGCAGAGAAAGACTGGATGTGAAATCAGAAGGTCAGTTCTGGTTCTGACGGCAAATAGCTGTGTGATCTTGCTCACGCCACTTCACCTTTCTCGGCCTCTGTTTCATTACCTGTCAAGTTGGGCTGATTATCGTGCCTTCCCATCCAGGATCAAATGATCTAATATGTACAACAGCACCTGCAAAACCATGAGGTGCCTTGCATGTACAACATGGTGGCATTCGGGCCATATTTTGCCAGGTAGGTACCAGTCTCTGATTGGACTGCAATCCGTTTGGATGGATTCCATTCAGCATGTCAAAATGGCAAATATTTGTGGCCTCAGGATAGAGTCCAGACTCCCTTGTCTGGCATATGTGGTCCTTCACGAAAGTGGTCCTACTTACTTTCCCACCTTAGTCCTTCACTCCACCCTCACTCTCTATCCTCCATCATGCCCAGGAGAACCATAAATGTGGTGCTGTCTCCCATGGCCAGGCCCTTGCACACGCCATTCCTGCAGCCTCCCTGTCTCTTCACCAAACCAAACCCAAAACCAAATCCACTGCTGTTGAGTTGATTCCAACTCATAGCGACCCTATAAGACAGAGCAGAACTGCCCCATAAGGTTTCCAAGGCTGTAAATCTTTATGGAAGCAGACTGCCACATCTTTCTCTCACAGAATGGCTGGTGGGTTCGAACCACCAATGTTTTGGTTAGCAGCTGAAGACTTTAACCACTGCACCACCAGGTCTCTCCTTACCAGTTACCACCAACTCATCCTTCAAGGTCAAGCTGAGATGTCACTGGCTCCAGGAAACCCTCTCCAACACTAAGGGCTAAGTTAGAGCATCTCTGGCTTCACACTATGGTAGCATTTACCATCCTGTACTGGACTGAGAGGGAGCTCCTTGAGGGCAGAACTGGTCCTCTTCTCTGCAGGACCCCAGTGCCTTGCAAAGTGCCTTCAGTATAGCTGGTCAGTGCTTCATATAAACCGAGTCCTCTGGAAAAGCTAATGGGCTTCAGAAAGCACCTAACTTCCAGGAGAAACACATTTACCACAATGGGCTTAGGTGGATTTCCTGCAATGAAGGGCACAACAGCCATGGCATCACCACCACCATGGCGTCAAGACTCACACCTAGTCATTCGGTGCTAATCCTGGCCTTGCCTCTCCACCTATTCTACCAAGAGGCTACTGGCTTGGTCTCACTGAAGGCTACTGGCTCGGTGCTATGTCCTATGCTTTGAGGTGGGGACACAGAGAGGAATATGTGCCAGGTCTCGCCCCTAAGGAGCTCTCAGTCTACAGAGGGCCAGATCCTCAGCACACGGTCACGATCACAACCCACTATCCGAGCCAAAAGCTCCAGGACTATAACAGAGGGCCTGATTGCCTCTCCTTGCACCACAGGTGGGAAGAATTTGGGGGGTAGGTGGACAGTGAGCCATTTAAGCTCAAAGGGGAGGATGTGGGCTGGACACACAAGGGGCTTCCAGGCAGAAAGAAGAGCATATGTATAAGAATGCCCACACAATCTGGAACAAACGGGTTTTTTCACTTGTTACCCCAATTCAAGGCAGCCATCACTATAATATCTCTTTTCTTCTATGTTCTAGTACCTCCATTTCATGCCCCATAACATATGCTTCTATAACATTTTCCAGTTACAGGAAGGCTTTACATAGCTGGATCTTGAAACTCTCAACAGAGGACCCTTTAAGCCAAGGACGAACCAAAGACTGCCGCTAAGGACAGAATCTGTGCCAACCTCTCCCCACATCATTTTTCCATCATGGAGAAAGAAAGGGTGTTGGCTGGGAGTCAGGAATCCTCTTTCACTAACTAGCTATGAGGCTTCAAGAAAGGCACTTGAGTTTGTTTCCTCCTCTGTAAAATGGGAATAATTTACGTTTTAGCTAAGTAATAGGACTTTATAACCAGGTGAGATCATGGAATCATAAAAGACTAAAAAAATGTCTGATAGCATACTTCCATGCCCAAATCCAGGGACCCAATCCCTAGCTGGTGGACAGAAGAGTAAACTAAGACCCTCACAACTCTCAGAAGACTTTGGACCTATACATCTGGGTCATAAGAGCCATCCCTTCCATGGGCCAGGGTCTCCCACGTTTGTGTGGCTTTCTTGCCTGCCTCTCCTCTTTCCCTCAAGAGTTAACCACTGGCAATGGCATCAGCTGCTGTGTCTCTGCAAGAGGCTGATTTTGCCATGAAACCATCTCTACCCCTGGGACTTGGGGCAAACTTCTTCTCTAATGCCGGAATCTTCCTTGTCAAATCCTCTCCCAGGTGCATCCTTACAAAAGCAGCCACATAAACAGGTTTTAAGGACCCTTTGAACTGTGCCTCACTGCCTCAAAAGGACATGCGTAGAGTATCAAGTTCCTATTCTTCAAGTGGAGAAAGTATCTAAGGAGGAAAAAGTGGTTCATCTTAGCCTGCAGCTGCACACGGTTATGATCGCCGGACCCCAGCAAGAGCTGTCAATCATGTTTTCAGGGTAAACAAAGCGGGGTAAGGGAAATCTTTTAGTTAGATAAACACCTTGGCAAATGGCCGCCTCCATGCTTATCTTTCACCCCACAGTAACCCACCGGCGTGGAGGCTGGACTACCTGGCTACTGGACACTGCTCTTGGCATTAACCTAGCTGGCTACAAAGGCAGCTGACTGGCCAGAAAGCAGTTTTATGTGACCCTAACTCAGTGAAAGAAAAACCACCGATAAAGTTGAAAGATTAAGTAGGTGGGGCAGAAGAGGGGGCTGTGGTGCATTTGGGAGCAGGTGGTGTTTGGGTAAGGCCTACCTACAGCAGTAAAATCCAAGGAACACAAGCTTCAATTCTGGGTATCCATTGCTCTTTCTTTCCATTAAAAAAAGAAATAAAAAACCCTCAGAGTTCTAGAGGCACAATTTCTCCCACTGAGACTCTTCCTTGAGGAATGATTTCTCCCTGAGTGCTATCGGTACGGAGCCCTGGTGGCACAGTGGTTAAGAGCTCAGCTGCTAACCAAAAGGTCGGCAGTTTGAATCTACAAGCCGCTCCTTGGAAACCCTATGGGGCAGCTCTACTCCATCCTATAGGGTCACTGTGAGTTGGAATCGATTCAACAGCAACAAGTTTTCAACGGCTACATGTATAGGGGAATAAATGGTTGACAAATTAAACTAGTAAAGGCCATGTTAAGATGTGAGTGATAACTCTCAATCTCCACACAGTCTTCCTGATGCCTTTTCAAGGCTGCATGAAGTCTGTGCAGGCCTTTATCATCCCACCCCTTCTAAAGAGCCCTTGAGAAGCCATCAGAGTTTGACTTCCCATCAGCTTCTCGCACAGAACTCACTTCACCACAGAGAACAGCTCTATTCCCTCAGACTCCAAGCGGTAACAGCTGGTTTTCAACTTCTGTGGTAAATCTCCACCCTGTGCCCCTTGCCACAGTGGGGAGGGGATCATCCATCAATCACCGAGTGGACTCAGTCCCTGGGGCAAGGCTGGCCTGAGAAGGGCGAAGTCCTGGGATGGAGACGCTTAATGGAATGCAGAGGGATGGGCATGGTACTGTGGCTCACTTTCTCTCTTAATTAGTAAAAAATAAAATAAAGGTTACATGGCACAGGTCGCCATGGCTCCCTTATCAAGCACGGGGCTCAGGGCAGCTGCCCTAGCTGCCTACCCAAGGATACGAAGAGTTTCCCCAAGGTGTCTGACACAGATGGTAAAAAAGCAGTTCCCCAAAGTGCTGTTTTGTTCCTTGACCTCAGTTCCTCACACAACAATAGCAACGCCTCTCCTAACACAAAATGGCCAACCTAACAGACGTGGGAAAGGTCCAGGCAGACGAGTGAACACGGTTTTCATTGGGAGGACTTGGGATGAAATGCCACTGTCCCTGCCAACTGCTCTCAGAGTTGACTTATATGACATTCTCTGCAAGAAGGCTGCCTGTCTATTTAGGAAGAACTGAAAATAGAAGAAGTGAGGGAATTAAGTCTGCGGGGCAGAACCACCCCTCTCAAACACAAAACCCTCCTCGGGGGTCATTGCCCACAGGCTGATGCCTGTGCTGTCAGAGGTCATTTTATTAGCAAGTTTAAGGCGTGGAGCCGTCCGTCCCTTCCACATGTCCCAGCCCCACCCCTTCTCCAGACTAAACCAAACCACTCAATCACGAGAGAGAACTATCTGTCTGTCCCAAACAATGGCCAGGCCTCTACCTTGCAGGCTGTCAGCATATCTGACACGGCTTTCCGGCTCAGATTGGCGGTGGCTATCACGTCCTCCTGTCTACACGAGTTCCCAGCTGCCACGGCCTTGGCTGTTGCCATGGTGATGCCTTTCGTCATCCTTATCGATTCTTCAGGTGATGATGTCTTTTCAGGTACCTCCTTTGACTGGAACACCTGGAAGTTAGAAATAGAAGAGGTGGGAAAAAAAAAAAAAACATCAAAAAGGAAAAGATGAAAATAATTGATTCCTCTTCGACCAGGCTTGCAGCTCAGTGTCTGAAAACCGAACCCACAACTGGAAGAAACCGTGAAATGGCAGGAAATTAGAAATTTAATTTGACTACAGTAATATCATTCTTGCTTTCAAGATTCTACGCTGCTAAGCCTCTGACTTCCGTGTTCAGCATTCGTGGGAATGACATGGTGATGGAGCCATATCTTCAGGGTTACCCGTCTGTCTGCAGAAACTGACAGCGAGTATTTGCAGACTCTCCACTGCAGGAAAGGGTGCCGTGTAGCCTCCCAGTTCTCTCTCCCCATCTCTGCTGGTGCTTTGGCAGTTGCCTGACACTCCGCAATCCCGATGCCAGTTCTGGGCAGGACTGGCCTGGATGCATCACTCTGGACCGTCTCTCTCTAAGGGGGTGTGGGGGCTGGGGGAAATGAAGCATCCAGTTCTCTCTATTCTTAGTCCGTCTTACAACTATAACTGCATAATCGTGCAGAGGTGTTAAGTGTCAAGCATGCCACGGTGACACTGTGAATTATTTAACCACACACATACACACACACACTTTTAAAACAAAACCAAACTCTTTGCTGTCGAGTCGATTCCGACTCATAGTGACTCTATAGGACAGAGGAACTGCTCCAGAGGGTTTCCAAGGAGTGGCTGGTGGATTTGAACTGCCGACCTTTTGGTTAGCAGTCAAACGCTTCACCACTTGCGCCACCAAGGCTCCCACACCCCTGTAGAGAAGCTGAAATAAATTGACCGTGGTAAGTTGCCATCCCAGTTTACAGCTCTACCTGTCCATCAAGTCAGCCGTCTCTAGTGGAAGCCCGTCTTGTCTCTCTAACATGAGTGACGGTGCCCTGGCTGTGTGCTGAATGCACCTCCATCCCTGCAGATGAGGACACCAACCCAGTTTGTGGTGCTCTGCTCTCAGCCCTAGGCAGCCCTGTTTTGGCAGGAAAAGCTTCCCAGAGCCCTTCCCTAAGGCAGAAGGGAGGATCCACCCAGCATTCTAGCCCTGTGCCAACCACCCAAATACCACCACCCTGGAAACGGACAGCTGAAATGTAGCAGCCCAGGACCAAAAATCCCAGGTGCACCCTGGACGTTACAGTGGAAGGAAGGCCCCGTGTACAGCCCTCCACGCTAACTCGGACGTTGTGGCACACAATCCTTCGGAAACCTCATACATGCACGTGGATACACACGTGGTCTGGCCAACTCTAACGGCGGTAGACTCAGATCAACCACGTGTCTACAATTTCCCAGGGTAGCTCCAGATGTCAAATCTCCTCTTCCACTGCCACTGCTAGGCCCACCACACTTGTCACCACGTGTGTCCAGACCTTTGGGAGGAGACCCCCAGCCTGGGCAGCCAGGTGAGTGCCAGGCAGCAGGGTTTAAGGACACCTGCATTTGTATCGTTGCTACTGCTGAAATGCAGTTTCTCCTTTACAGTGTGAACCAAGCACCACATCAACCAAGGCGGGGTTTATGAAGGACAAGACAAAAGAATCCGAGCCTCCATCACCAAAACCCAACAGAGCTGCTCATTGCTAGTGCTGACCCTCAGGGGTGTGCAACCTTCACAAGTGACGTTCCAAAGCTGCACAACAGTGACAGCAAAGGCAAGCCAAAAAAAAAAGAAAAAAAGGGTTGAATCTGTGATAAATGTCCTATTTAAAAAAAAATTCTGTGTGGAACCATTCATTCTGGCATATTTCTATTTGTGGGGATTGGGATAAGTGAATCCACAATCGTCACAGGATCAAAAGAACAGCAGGTAAAATCTGTATCGCAGCACCTCCAGGACACCCTCACTCTACATTGAAAACAAGAATGCGAGGTCCCTTTCTCCGAGACTGGACACCTCACAAAGAAGAGAGCCAGATTTTAAAGGGAAGCGTCCCAGGTAAGGGCACCCAGGCCTTCCCCAAAGCCACCGCGTTAGCGGTCGCGGAAAGCAATGGTGAGCCAGGAGGGGCTGTGTGTGGTTACTCCTTGTCCACGTGATCTAAACCCAAGGCAAGTGCAGCAGCCGTGCTGACTTTTCCACCTGCCAAGAATCTCGTGTAATGCTTTGGTTGTATGCTGCAATTTTAGTGGGATTAAAGCTAAGAAGTCCAAAGCGATCCATTTCAATTTACACCTTCTCAATGACATTTAAAAATCATCCAAGCTTTCAATTACAGCAAGCTCTCAGCAGGCAGGCGAATGGGCCTCCCTAGATCTATGCACCAAGTAAAGCCTCTCCCTACTGAAGTCTCAGAGGAGCCTGTGCTGGGCTCTCAGGTGGGCTACTTGTTGGACATTGGTGCCCGAGGAGGGCGCAGGCGACTGCTGGCTCTTACCGTGAGCTCCTGCTTGATGTACTCAATTGTGGCCTCCAGTGCCCGTGTGCCTCGGGTCGCCTCGTCTTCCACGGCCTTCACAGTCTTGAGGAGGGAGGTGACGTTAGTCACCATCACCTGCGTAGGAAGAGAAGGCGAGAGACAAAGGTCGTGCTCTGTCTGTGGTCCAATGCCCACTCCTTTTGGTTCTGGATCTAATACCATGATCAAAACCGTCTCTTTTCTTTAAGTGAGAAAGGCGCTCTGATGTGTATTCCCCCAATATTCCAGTGCTCCCCCTGCATGCTCGTCCCAGGGTCCCAGTCTACCTTGGCGGCCCCCTTGAGCTGGTACATGGAGGGGTCATCTGCGGGCTTGCTGGCAGCTCCCTTGGTAGCACCAATGAGATCTGAAAGGGCCTTGGCCACATCTTTGATGGCGTTGATCAAAACCACCTGAAAGAGTGGAGCCCAGGTGAGCAGGGGCCAGGCGGTCACCAGCTGACCGCACCCCGAGGAGGACACAGCTGCGGGCAGGCTGGGGGAGTTGGGGACAAGCAAGAGGAAGGTCTCTAAATCAGTGGTTCTCAAGCCTGCTGCACTGTGGAGCACCTGGGGAGCCACCCTGGTGATTCTGACTCAGGAGCCTGGGTGAAGGTCCAGCATTTGGACTTTTAAAAGCTCCCAGGTGAGGAGGAAGCTCAGCCAGCGTGGGGAACTCTGGTCTAAATACCCCTCCCAGCTGGCAGCTATCCTGACAAACTGCCTATGAAAGGAGGAAGGCAGCTAACGGACACCTGAGAGGCAACCCTCACCCATGTCCCCGAACCAGTGACTGAGAAACACTGAGACCAAATCCAGACCTCACACCCCAGTCTGCAGAGCCTCCATGGGGGCCCCACCAGCCTCTCCAGCTTCCATTCCTGGGATTCTCTGCCTCGCTCTACTGTTGCAGACACAGACTGTCTTCTTTCTATGTGTTGATGACCCTGACTCACTCCTGACTCAGGGTCTTTGCTCTTGCTTTTCTTTCTGCCTGGAATCTGGCTGCTTCTTATCTTTCAGGTCTCAGGTCGAAGGTCACGTTCTCAGAAACCCTTCCTGACTACCCTAGCTCTAGGCCCACCCCCCACAAACAGCGAATCACACGTCTTCACGTCACCCTTTTTTACGTACAGCAGGCACCAGTATCTGGAACTACTTGGTCAGTTACCCACATATGTACAGCCTGTCTCCTCCCCTCGGACGCGAACTCCTGGAGGGCCAGCCTGGACTTCTGTGTTTTCTTTCACACTCAGAACAGGGCCTGGCACATAGCAGCCACTCAGGAAATACTTGTGGAATGAACGAATACATAGATGTGTACCCACTGAACACGATATATTAGGTATGCTCACTTTTCTAATTTAATGGAGACCGTTGACAATTTGATAGAAGAGACCTTTTTTCAGTGTGCTGGACTTGGAATCAGAAGGACCAGTTATGTTTAGGAATGACACGATATTGGGCGTTGCATTGAAGTCTGAGTAGCTACAGTGATGACTCCAACTTCTGTAATAACAGCAACTCCACGTACCGCGGGCAGTGCTCCAGGCGCTGTGCCAGGCACCCTCACACGTTATCTCATTGAATCCTCACGCCGCCTGCGCAAGCGGGAACTACAGTCCTCAGTCCACGCTCACAGAGTGTGGGGTTTGGACTCTGGTCAGCGTGATCCTAAGGGCCATGGTCTTAAGCTCCACACAAAGCTCTAAAACTCCAGCTCCTCCTCTACAGATGTGATCAGCAGAACCAGCCCTGTCGACCTCACCGCACTGTTGCGAAGAGGAACCGAGATAACGTATGTGAAAACGTATCAGAAACTCTCAAGTCCCAGACACCTGCAAGCATAGCAACACCAAGACTTTGCAGGCTCCTGCCCTCCCCTAGCCTCCAGCTCCATCCTGGGCCTTCCCACGCACAGGCATAGAAACCTCAGGCAACCTTCTGAATCCACAGGTCAGGCCAGGGCTGTGTTGGGACAGTGTGGCCTGTACAGACTGTGTGTGCTGATTCCTGGGATTACAGTGGGGAGGGCAGAGAGCAGGCCAAGGCCCACAAGCAGAGGTCAGCCACCAACATCCAGGATACGTCGTCCCATCCCTGAACAACTGACCAATGAGTGAGAACATTTTTCTAACGGTATTTTTTCTTTCTTTTTTTGTTTTTATTGTGATAGAATATACATAACAAAACATTTGCCATTTCAACCATTTTTACATGTACAAATCAGTGAGTGGGGATTTCTTTTTTAATTAGCAGCATCTCATCGGAAGTTGGTGCTTCCGGATATCAAGACCATTAGGGAGCAAAAACTCTACAGCAATTCAGTACGTTTCTCTGTGTTCAAAGATTTAAATCCCCTCTGGCCATTCAATTTTCCCAAAAATGAATCAGGCGAGGAGAGAGGGCTTCTGCTACGTGGTTCCAATTCCAGGGACCATGTTCTCAAGCTTTTCCTTCCTTAATGGGCATAAAAACAATACCACAGGCAGGGATTTCTGGGAATACTTAGAATTCCAGAAGGCAGCCAATTTGAATTCTGATGTTATCAAAAAGACACCCAGCAGAAGGAATAAAACGGCCACATGAGGAATGTTTCCCATGGAGCTATTCTCCACTAGAGGATGTCAGAAAGGGCAGGGCCATTGCATCATGGGAGCGAATGCTGGCCCTGCGTTAACTAGCTGTCCGCCCAGGCACTGGGTGGTGGTTTCTATCCAGCCTCGGCCAAATGGGCCAAACAGACTAGTTTGTTACGTATAGTTTAAGCAGTGAAAACAGAGGGTTTTTTTCTTTTTTGGCTTTTTTTTTTTTAGTTTTACACTCTATTTATTCATGGTTGTGGCTGGCTGTTGGTTCAACAACAGTTGAACAAACATTTGTTAGGTACCCCCTACGTGCTAGGAATTTACTGGGTGCTCAGGTTTTAAAGATTAATAAATCATATTGTCCTTGAGGGGGTCCCCTGGGTGGTGCAACAGTTAAGCGCTGGGCTATTAAAAAGGTTGGTGGTTTGAACCCACCCAGACATGCTTCGGAAGAAAGATCTGGTGATGCACTTCCAAGGGATCATAGTCATAAAAACCGTAAGGAGCACTGTTCTACCCTGAAACACACAGGGTCACTATGAGTCAGAACTGACTTGATGGCAACTGGTTCTTTGGCTTGTCCTCGATGAGCTTACGATCTAAGATGGGAGACCAAGGAACAGACAGATAGTTTCAATGCATTTGCTGGATCTGAAGCAGGGGACTAAAGGAGCTCAGACCCCTCCTCCAGCTCTCCAGCTCCTCTCTCGACCCCACTTCAGAGCCAAACTTTTCAAGTAGGTCGTCTACATGGGCTGACTTCATCTGTCATTCTCGCTGGCCTGCCGCCCACTCCACACAAACAGCCCTTGCTGAGGTCACCAATGGCCTCCACGGTACTAGGGCCAACGGCCGACTCGCAGACCGTCATCTCTCTGGCCTTCTCCGCTGTCTCTCCTGTTAGCATCACGTCCTCCTGGCTTTCCTCTGACCAGCAACTGCTGCCTCTCAGTGTCCCTGGGCACCTCTTCCTCCTGAATATGGTCCTAAATGTTGGGGTTTCTCAGGGCTTCGCCCTGAACCCCCTTCTTCTCCCACTGCATGCCCGTCTTCTCCTGCATTTCCAGTCACTAGCTATATGGCATCAATCGCTGAATCCCCATGTCTGTAGTGAGCAGGCAGATGCCTACTCACGAGTTCCATTTGTTTGTCTCCCTGGCACTTCCAATTCGATATGCCCCAAACTGACCTTGCTGTCATCTCCCCACCCTTCCCCCAGGGACCTCACCTTGGTACATGGAGTCACCATCCATGCGTTGCTCCAGCCTGAAACGTGGGCGTCACCCTTGACTCCACCCTCTCCCTCATCTCCAAACCCCCGCTGCATTCAGTCAGTCACCAAGCCCAGTCGAGCGTCCTTCTGAATTTTTCCCAAAGCTGTCGGTCTATCTCTATCCCGACTCTACCGGCATAGTCCATGACACTGTCTCGCCTGGGTAACTGCTCTCTGTGAGGGAGACGTGTGTTTAGTTTCCGGCCCACGCACCTCACGCGCAGCCACCACCTGTTCTTCAGTGGGGGCTTGCATGTTGCTATGATGCTGAGCAGGTTTCAGAGGAGCTTCCAGACTAAGACGGACTAGAAGAAAGGCTGGTGATCTCCTTCCAAAAATCAGCCAATGAAAACCTTATGGATCACGATGGACCAATCACGGGACAGCATTTCTTTCCACTGAGGATGAGTAAACATGAGCTGGGGGCCGACTCGACAGCAGCTACAATAACAGCGGCTTCCTACCGGTTCTCCAAACCACACGCTCATCAAACACACACAGTTTACTTCAAAGCTCCTCCTGTGCTCTTAGACTCTGAGGCTGGCGTACAGTGCTCTGTGGGAATTGGAGGGGGCCCCGTTCCCCAGGCCTCCCCCATACCTGCGTCTCAGGGTCATCGGAGCCCAGGCTGGCTGCCCCTAGCTTGACCACCTCGGCGAGCTGGGTGATGGTGGCTGCTGAGGACTGGGCCGCCTGGGCCAGCTTGTCTGGGGTGGATGCAGCCCCGGATACCAGCAGTTTTGTGTCTTCAACCAAGGCTTTGGCTGTCTTTAGAATGTTCTCCCTGAGAAAGGGGATGAGGGGAGAAGACAGGGGGGAGATACAAAGGGCAAAGCTTGATTACTCGCAGTTAGGATGGAAAGGAATCCTCTGCAGGAGGCTTTCGTGAAAGGGCTTTGAGGAAGAGAGGCGGTGTGCTCCCCCCATCATGTGGCTTTCATCCTCCGTGTACACAAAATTGGAGAGAGAAGAAGAAAGGCAACGGAGCACCCATGTAGTCAGTTAGCACACAGTCTCAGTGAAAGCTGCAGGCCCACCAACTTGGCTCTCTTCCTCCAGGCCTATATCTAAATAGAAGGCCAGCCTCTTTTCTGGGGCTCCTATGATCCCTTCAAATACATCACAGGGACAGTGAGCTGTGAGGACGCATGGATTGGGGCACCTTGTCCAGGACATGAGAGCCCAAGGTGTTGGATTCTGGAGGGGAGGATGGAGCACTGGGGATCTCCTCCCTTAGTGGAGCCCTAGAATGGGAGAGAGAGAGGAAGAAAGGTGCTGGACACACGGCGAGGATGTGTGTGTGTGGGGTGGGGGGCACCAGCCATGTAGAGCCCTTGCACAAGCTTTCCAAGCAGGGACTGAAGAGCCAATGAGCTCCGTGCAAGCCCCGGAAAGATAGCAAGCTTGGAACCTCACCCCCAAAATCCAAACCAAAAACCAAACCTGTTGCTGTCAAGTCGATTCTGACTCATAGGGACGCTATAGGACAGAGTAGAACTGCCCCATAGGGTTTCCAAGGAGCAGCTGGTGGATTCGAACTGCCGACCTTTTGGTTAGCAGCTGAGCTCTTAACCACTGTGCCACCAGAGCTCCCCACAAAACCCTGTAAGGGCTAAATGTGCCTGCTCCTGTCACTCCCAACCCCAGAAAGCAAGTTAGAGGAATAGCTCTCTCGAGCTTGGAGAGTGAAAACTTAAAAAAAAATTCTCCACTGTAACAGGATGGACTTGGGGCTGTGAAAAGCAAAACTCAGACATAACTCTGTGTTTACAGTTGGCAAAAGGGGCTTATTTTGATTACGTGGTTCACTTTCCCCAATGGAACATCTTGTTGAAATGAAAATGGAGAGCCGCACTCTGGCTTCGGACGGCTTCTCTAACGTCGATCATGGAGGTTCAGAGGCTGGGCAGCCCAGCCCACTCCCTGCCCAGGAACCTGGCGGGCAGGCTCTGCTCCCATACCTGTGGTCTGCAAACGTCTCGTTGTTTTCTGCGTTCAGAGTGCCTGCAGTTGCAAACATGATAGTGGTGTCCAGGTCAGCGATGATCCCAGACACGGCAGTGGCGGCTGTGATGCATGCCTGGGTCCCCTTGTTCCCAGCCTGGAGAGCTGACAGCACCAAGGACACCTGCCGGCAGAAAGGGAATAGGACTGAATCTTCTCTCCTGCTGTCAATGCACGTGAAGGATTAAGAGCATGCGTTGAGAATCAGACTCAGTCTTGGGCAAGCTGTTTTGCCTCTCTAAGCCTCAGTTTCCTCATTTGTAAAATGGGGCTATTTTTGCCTGTGAGGTTTATTGGGGAGATCAAAATTATAAAAAAACCAAACCCATTGCCATAGAGTCAATTCTGACTCACAGCAACCCTACAGGACAGAGTAGAACTGCCCAATAGGGTTTCTAAGAAGCAGCTGGTGGATTCAAACTGCCGACCTTTTGGTTAGCAGCTGAATGCTTAATCACAGCGCCACCAGGGCTCCATGGGGAAGGTTAAGTAGGGGAAAATTTACATAACATGTCTGCTTGGCAGGTAATGTCTTCAATAGAGGGAAGATGCTTTTATTTACCCAATTCCCATTATGTTTCTGAAGCCACAAAGAGGGAAAAAGGGTTAGGTGCCGGTGAAAGGTCCATTTATTATCTTTCTCCTGTTGTCATCTCTGTTAATGGACCCCAGGGGGGTCTGTGTATGTAACCCCCCCTCACTGAGCAATAATCCCAGTGCCCCGAGGGTCCAGCAAGCTGGCTGAAGTGTTCACTCCAGAGTTTTCCATGTCAGAGACTTTCTTCTGCCACCTCCCACCCTCTCCAGTCCCCTCACTCTGGTCCTAGAGACACATTCCCACAATGCAGATCTGACCCTGCCACACCCCTGCCTGCAATTCCCCCGGGACTCTGCAGAGGGGCTGAACTCCCTGCAACCATTCTCACCCTCCCTTCCCCAAATTGGTCCCCCTCCAGTAACAGAACCTCATTGCTCACTAAGCTTCCTATCTTGTCAATTTGATCCCATACAGATAGTCCTTTAAAGAGCTATAATCCTCAAGGCAGACATTCTTTTTTTTTTTTTTTTTATTGTGCCTTAAGTGAAAGTTTACAGTTCAAGTCAGTTTCTCATACAAAAATTTATACACACATTGCTATGTGACCCTAGCTGCTCTCCTCAAGGCAGACATTGTTCACTAATAAGCTAAACTATTGTTTGGTTTAAGGAGCCTTGGTTAAGTGCTCAGCTGCTAACCGAAAGGTCAGCAATTCAAACTTACCAGCCACTCCTCGGGAGAAAGGCATGGCAGTCTGCTTCTGTGAAGGTTACAGCCTTGGAAACCTTATGGGGCAGTTCTACTCTGTCCTGTAGGGTCTCTATGAGTTGGAATGCACAGGAGTGGGTTTGGTTTTCTGGTTTATTGTTTGGCTTAAAGAAGACTTCAGGGCAGGAGTCATTGTACCAATCTCTATGCGCAGACACCCACAGACAAGCGTGTAAACGTTTTCCTGAGCAGGACAGGGAGTTAGAGCATCAGTAAGTGGCACAGATTCTCAGCGTTTGAGACGCTTGGCAAGAGGAACTTCAATAACAAGGCAAGGCTTTGAAAGTCGGGAAAGTGCCTTCCTTGAGCTGAGAGATTTATTTCCCCGTTCTGTGGAGTCCAGGGAGGCCTGGGTGCTCCTGTGGCTCCTTGGTGAGGGCCGTGGACAGAATGTCCTCTGTAGCAGTGGCTTCCAGCTGAGGACTCCCCCCACCTGCCCTCAAGTCTCATGGCTAAGCTCCTAAAACAGGATGGAGTTCTATGTCCTACGAAGCAAACAGAAAGGCAGGGGAAAAGCCACAGAGAGCCCGGGCTCCCAGGAGCCTGCAAAAGAGCTCATCTGAAAAATGATCCAGAGCAACAAGCAAAGCAAAAAATGAACGCACTGCGGGTGAATGTGACAGCTCCTGGGAATGAAAGGATGTCTGGCTGGGGCCTTGTTAACCAGGGAGAACCTGCTAGGGGAAATGAGCTTACAGGGAATAATGGCTGGTATTTATTAAATGCTTAACTAGGCGTCTGGCACTCTGCCAAGCACTTTTACACACATCACATTCAATCTTCACAACCTGTGAGCCAGGGATTATATTTTTGTTCCCATTTTACAGACGAGGAAATGGAGGCTTGGACAGGCTAAGTAACTTAGCTCTTAAGGCGTTATGCACTACAGTATGTGATTTTCTCTAAAACCAGCTGCCTTGAGGGTTAGAAAACCTAGTCTAAGTTCTAGCTCTTCCACAAATGAGCGGGGCGACTCTAAGTATCTTAGCCCCTCCCCCTCTTCGCTGTCCTATCTGCAAATGAAGAGGATGTATGATATGAACTTGAGGCGCTTCTTACCCGGCCCTCAGCCACGTGGGAGTCTCCTTGAGAAGGAAGACAAGAACCGACTGCCCTCCAGTTGATTTTGACTGCATAGGACAGAGGAGAACTGCCCCATAGGGTTTCCAAGGCTGAAATCTTTACAGAAGCAGACTGCCACATCTTTCTCCTATGGAGTGGCTGGTGGGTTAGAACTGCCAACCTTTTGGTTAGCAGCTGAGTGCTTACTCACTGCACCACCAGGGCTCCTTAGACAAGGCGGCACAAGTTGTCAAAAGGCTGCCCACAGGACAGCTCTTCAAGGTCACCCACCAGGGGCCCAACCTTCACAGGACAGTCACTCTCAGACCCTCAATGTCTCAGGGTCTACTGATCACCCCAGTTCCCTGGTACACCCCATCCCTGGGAGGTGAGGGAAAAAGAAGAGACAGCTGACTCGGCTGACTTTTGGTTTAGTTTCCTGCCTACGTCCCTGATCACAGCGACTAACCCAGAGCGAGGTGGGTAACTGAGGCTACTCCTTACCTTCTCCGTGACAGCGCGGGCACACTCGATCAGCTCCCTCTTAGTGTAGCTGTCCGTGGGGCACACCTGGAGGGCCCCCGCCTTCTGGACCAGAAAGATGCAGCCGTGACCCAGGTCCTGCACCCGTGTGCGGATCTGGAATCCAATCTGTGGGGACAAGCCCAGGATGAGGAAGGAGAAGCATCGTGAACCCTGCCATGGAGGGCTCCCTACGTGGAAAATTTCTCCTCCGTCCTATGGGAGCCTGGCTAGGAAAATTCCACTCCGATTGGGAGCCTGTGTTTAGTGAAGTATGGAATTTGGTTGATTTTGCTTCCCTTTTCAGAGACTGTGAAATGCCCACAGTCTACATTCAATAAATATCTCCTCAAGCTATCATAATGCCTTCCCAATATTGTGTCACCTTTTTCTGGTTCACAGCTTATCTGTGTCCTGAGCCACCGGTAAGAATGTTAATAAGAAGAACTTTGTGGGATCATTCAGTTATCCATCCAACAAGCATGTATTGAGTTCCTACTGTGTGTTGGAACCTCTTTTAGGCAGGGAATACATTTAGTTTCATTTACCCCTCCCAACAACCCTATGGGGTTATTAAACGTTCGGTATCTACAGATTTTATATTAAGAGTATTTAAAAGTGTTCAGATTCTTGCAAAATTGGTTAAGTTTACCACCCTGAACACCCCTGAGACGGACCATCCTAAGTCTAGGCCTCCTTTCTACAGAGTCAGGTTTGCGGCTTCCCTAAAAAGGTGCCTTTTTATAGCCAAAGGCTCAGCAGGCATGCATATTTTAAGCGACCCTGGTGGTGTGATTATAAGGTACTCTCCTCAGTTCCACTGCCAGCTGAGAAGCCAAAGGAGCTCCGCGTTGGAGACACTGCCTGCTGTCTCCTTCAAGGTAGAAGAAATTCCACTGCCACCTCCCCGAGTTCGCATTCCTCTGCCTCTTTTCACATCAATTTTCATTTTGGTCTGATCAACACAGCTCCCATTAAATGTGCCCTCCAGCCCAGGTAAGCAACTAAGAACAAAACAAATTAATCGTGAGCCAGTGTTATTTTCAAGAATCCACAATTGCCAGAAACTGTGGCTTATTCTTCCACCATCTATCAAGAGCATTTACTAAAAGATCTCAGGTGCTGTGAATAAAACTTGGGAGCTTTTGGTCACTTGGACGCTGTCTTCCGATCCCACCCCCATTAATCCACGTTTAAGGAAGGGTGACTTTGGGGAGTGCGTGGGGGCTGCAAATGCTCAGTCTGCCTTAGTATTGAACACGTGCTGCTTTTAGGGAAAAGGTTGTCCCTTTAACTTCATAAGGCTTAAAATACTTTCAAGTATATTTAGTAGAAAATTCTCCCGATCCAGGAAGTCGAGCTTCTGCTCTTGGAGTGTCTTCCATTGTACACTGGGAGCTGCAAAAGTTCCTCCAGCAGGTAGGGGTGTCTTGCTGACCAACTCCACGTAGAATGCAACACGAGTGGCACCTGTGTCTTGTACAATGTGGCAACTCTGCAAACAGGTCTGGACTAGAGCAGCAATGAGGCTGCCCCTGAGGGCGGGCGGGGGGGTGTTGGGGGGAAGATACTCGCATTCAGCACAGACAGTGGTAATGCCATTTAAATGTATGCTTGCTGGGCATGTTCGTTGGTTTAAAAACAAGGTCAAGCTGAAGCCGGGAGATGCCCCCATTAAAATGTTAAACTCATTCGGGCTCTCAAGTCCTTTGAAATCCATATACTTTAACCTTAAATATTCAAGGGTCAGTCCCTGAGTGGTGCAAACGGCCAATGTGCTCAGCTGCTAACCGAAAGTTTGGAGCTTTCAGTCTACACAGAAGCGCCTCGGAAGAAAGGACTGGTGATCTACTTCAGAAAAATCAACCACTGAAAACCTTATGCAGCACTGTTCTGCCCTGACACACATATGATTGCCAAGAGTCGGAATGGACTTGACAGCAATCGTTTCTGTTTTTGGTATTCAAGGATCAGAGCTAACCCAAAGGCAAGAGTTCTGCAGCCGACGATGACCACAGATCTCTAAATGGTAAGGGGCCGCTGGGAACGCCAGGGGAGGAGTAAATGGAAGAGGGTATATTTACAGAATTTCAAAATAAAAGAGACCTCCCCATTTTACAGATGAAGGGACTGAGGTCCAGAGAATTGATATAATTTACCCGAGATCACAGAGCGGGTATCAGGCAGAACTAGATGAGCATCCAGGTCTTTTATCCCAAGCACAGTGCTCTAGCAGAACCGCGCTTTTCTAAAATCTCACGTGGAACCTCAGCATGTAAAGGAGAAGTAATACGTCAGCAGTACAGTTGTCCTGTAAAACGTATAGCCGTGACTCACTAAAAAGTCAGCAACGGGCTCGAGTGAACCAGAGTTTTAAAGGTGGGCGTGATGAAGGCCACTTGCCTCCTCAGTCGCCAGCTTATAGCTGTATTTTGCTTTGGTCGCATGGTGTTGACAAAACCCTGTCGTGTGTGAAAATGACAGCAAAAGGGAGCCGTTTTCTCGCAGTTACACAACCACAGCAACAGTGGGAGAAGCAGCATCAGCCCAGGGTCTGCGCAAACACCACCAGGAGCCGAGTTAACGCACTCGTGTTGCTAGGTGCTGTCGAGCTGATTTTCGCGTCACTGCTGCTCAGTGTGACTGAGTAGATCCGCCCCATAGGCAGTAATCTCTATAGGAGTAGATCACCCACCCACGGAGCACTGGGTAGGTTCGAACCGCCAACCTTTCAGTTAGCAGCAGAGTGCTTAACCACTGCACCACCAGGCCTCATTACGTTCATGCACTAGTGGCTCCTGATGGGTGACAATGGCTTAGAACACACTCAGGAGTCCATGCAGCTTTTCCTAAAAGTTTTTAAATGTTAAATTATGTTTAAAAAATGAGCCTCAAATTAAACAGGTGCAGAACCTCCAAAGCCCCTCCCTGGGTCAGGGTTCTGAAGTATGTAGTTTTGTGCTGACATATCCAGGCTCTTGAAGGGCACTCCCTGCGCGTTTCTCCCACTCCCTGCACGGACGGGAGTCTGAGCTGCCTGTCTGCAGAGTGCCCTGGGACAAGCACGTGCCTCTTAAATCACCCTGGGGCGGGAGGGACCCCGTTCACAGCGGCCTCAAACCTGAGACCTACGCATAGACATGATAAACGGCAGGAATACATCCTCAGCCGCTCTCAAGAGGCGATGCTATAAAATCCCACCAGCGCCCTGCTGCTCAGCCCCTTTCTTGGAGGCGGCATGATGCATGCAGCAAAAGCAAGAAACCAACTGCTGTCAAGTCAGTTCTGACTCAGGTGACCGCAGGTGTGAGGGTCTTCAACGGCTGATTTTTTTGGAAGTAGATCACCCGGCCTTTCTTCTGAGCTGCCTCTGGGCAGACTTGAACCTCCAAACTTTTGGTTAGAAGCTGAGTACATTAATCACTTGCACCACCCAGGGACTCCGCCTGCAGCGAGGGATCCCGTAAATCCGACAGTGGACGGGCACAGGGGTCGTCAGGGACGAAGTTCCAGTTAGGGAGCTCCGAGACAAACCATCAGCAGAAAGGAAATGGACGAGACTGAAATAAGGCAATAATTGCAGAAGTCGTTGGAGCTCTCAGTCAATCCAGGGCTCTGTCTGTGTCGGGTCACAGCAACTGTCTTGTAGGTGCCTGCAGGCCTCCGTGAGGCGTGGCCATGCAAACCTCTCCTTACTCAGCTGCACAATCCTTTTTGGACAGCACGCAGAAAGGACTTAGTATCATCAGAGGCAAATGGAAATAGGCTTTACTCGCTCATTCTCACAGCTGAGGGCTGAATGCACAGGAGGGAAGGGGTCTCAGGGCCCACTGCCACTCTCACACTGCTCTCAACCTCTCACCCACGTGGGCAGCTGGTGTGGCGGGGGAACCCTGGACCCTGCTTCCAGCTCTGTCCTCCTGGCCATTGGGCTCTCTGGGCACGTCCACTAACCTCACGAGACCTTTGTTTCTTCATCTGCAAAATGGGACAGAACCTGCCCTGCCCTGCCCCGATCAGAAGACCACCTGAAAAGGCACGTGGGAAAACATCGCAGAAAGTAGAAAGTGCCCGCGGACGGGTACTGCTGTAAAAAGTGGCAGCTTGGTGTAGGGCAAAGAGCAAGGGTTCAAATCCTGGCTTTTCCATAGATTTACTTGTTAACTTACTTACTCACTTGAATAATTCATTTATTCTAAGAAGTTGTTTAAAGTGGCTACAGTTCTAACCACTGTAAATGTGTTGTCTTGGGCAAATTAAGCTCCCCAAGCCTCGGTTTCCTTATTTGTGAGAAACAGGGAGGAACAAATGATTCCTGTGTCACATACTGCAGTCTGGGACAGTATTCATAAATCCCCAGCACAGTGTCTGACATGTGGTATGGACGCCAGGGGAGAAGGAAATGGAAGAGGGTATATTTACAGAATTTCAAAATAAGAGAGACCTCCCCATTTTATAGATGAAGAGACTGAGGTCCAGAGAACTGATATAATAACAATCATCTTTGTTATTACTATTTTCCATGGGCACGAGGGATAGCTGCAGCTCTTAAACAAGAGACAGGAACATAATCCACATACTCTGCTGGCAATTGCACAGAACATTTTGTACTATCCAAGGGCCATTCCAGAACGGGAATGCAATGTTAAGACCACTGAACAGATAAGGGATATTAAAATGCTAAGCTTCTCAAAGCAACATTACTCTTGTAGCAAATATGACTGGCCCAAAGGCGATCCAACTTACAACCAGTCCGGTGTCCATTATAAAGGAATGTTGCTCCAAGACATTAAACTTGGGGTTTTAATTGGCAATCTTATTAACGCATTCCTCGGGCCTGAAGAAAAACCCTCAATTCCCTTCTTCCCCAAATAAAAGCAAAAGGGAGAAAGCTGTCTCCTGGTCTTGTGCCTTGAAGGAAATGAAAAGCTTGGCCTTTATGGGGTTTCAGATTGAATTTCAATTGTAGGAGTCTAAGAAATACTGATCATTTTCCTTACTGCATAAAACTAAACAAAACGTACTCAAGTCTTCTGTTGATTTTTCTCAAGTCTTAATTACATTTGAAACAGATCAAATATAATTTGCCTGGGATAGCCTGAAAACATAATACCAGAAAATATGCAGCGGGCTTTATAGTTTCTCCTTAGAGAAAATGGAAGGGGGAGAAAAAGTGTAGGTACACAGAAGCAGTCCGTCTCTTTCCCAGCTACAGAAGGTGTGTCTCAGAGTGGAAAGTTTTAGAGAATTCTAGAGTGGTTATCCATCTCACTGGTGAAACGAGCTGTTGTTCTCGCCATGAGCGCTGTAACAAATGTTCCTGTCAGCTTTTAAGACATCCAGTATTACAAGCGGTTACAGCAAATTTTCCTCAGGGAAAAGCTGTAGTCACTAAATCTTTTCCTCAGGATTTACATTTAGGAGTTATGGCTCACAGGATCTAAATGTCTTTCTTCTTTTTTTTTTTTTTTTTTTAAAGAGGAAACTAATCTTCAATTGCAAAACTGCTGGAGGGTTTTCACTTTTCCGAAGAAAGAAGTTTCCAGAGGGATGTTAATAAAAGTTTGGATTTCCATTGGAAAATAAGTGGCTCAGCTCCGGCCTGATGTTCGGACGGCAGAGCTCCGCCTTGTCATGGAATTGTCACAGTGCTGGAGAAGATCAAAATGCGGACGCTGCACAGCAGCCTACAGGGAGGGCCACAGAGAAGACGAGCAGCTTCTTATGTGCTCTGGATATGAATATTTTCACATACTGTGGTGTGGGGCCCTCTTGGGTAAACAAATGATTCCAGGATCTGGAACAGAAAACTATATTGCTTCAGGGATCTCCTACCTTCTCGGTTTCGCTCAAACATCTGTCTGGCAAATGCACTCAAAGAATTTTCCTTAGCAAGCCACTGGTAATTTTATATTCTCTCTGCCCCTTTTCACTCCATTGTGTCTGGGATGTAAAAATACATCTCAAGATGTAACGGTGAAAAGAGAAAACCTTAACGAAAACATCAGCTGCTACAGACGCCAAGCCAAGAGCCAAAGTAACCTGCTATTGTGCTTTCAGCGGTATGTCGTCTTTCCCGGCTGCTTCTGCGTTATTTTGTCTTTTGCTTCCGTGGTCTGGGCTGCAATAAGGAATCTGCTTGTTGTACATACAGGGAGGCTGGTGGAAGAACTTGGATGTGGAAAGGCCTGCACACAGACCATCGGGTCCTCACTCGAAAACTCAGGCTGGCCAGCATTTCAACTGAGGCAGATGGCTGCAGATTCCATTTTGAAAGGTCCCTGGAGACAGAGATCTAAACCTCCCTCACACTCTGCCTCTCTTTCCATTTTCAATTCCCTCCCAAGGCAAACACTTCTTCCTTTCATCCAACCAAACGTTTCCTTACCGTAACGTAAGTTCCCTCACTCTTGTTTATGAATTTAAAACTACTTACTTGTTAATCAAATGCATTACGAGTCAAACGACCTTACTCACACAGGGTGCCCACTTAAAAAAGAAAAAAACGTGGGCCTACGTAAACAAATCCACAGAATCCTGGAGCAGGTTGTGGATAACTGCTCTTCCTTGGTGATGATGTTACAGGCTCATTACAGATAGAATTATTCATGCTGCAGCCTAAATATTCAACCATTCTAAAGTCTCAAGGTGTAGGCGCTGTTAGACACTTCAGTAATCCCATGCCAGACATATATGTGTGTAGGTATCGTTCTCTTCACATGCACTGTTAACAATACACGTTAGAGGGTCTTCATTTCCGTGGCATCTCTGGGAGTCTTTGTTAAGACACGCTTAGACCTGGCTCCCAGGACAAACAGGGGCACTGAGTGACTCAGGGGACAATGAATATCATCACAAGGAGAAGGGACCACTGACTAGTCACAACCTTTTGCCTTGACAGCCAGTTCATTTAGGAACTTCTTGAACAGGGTCCGCACTCAGTAAATGGCTGGCTGAATTTCACGGAACATAGTTACCTTTATCTTCCTAGCGGTCCCTACGGTCCACTGTATTACTCCTTATTTCAAACTTCACTTTCTTTCTCTAAGAAGCCACGTAGTTCCTCGGGACCCAGGCCCCCTCTATGTGCTACCCCTGACATCAGTGCCACCAGGCACCCTAGGGCCTGCATAGCCTGTGTGCTTCTCAATTCACCACTCGATTTCTTGGAGGTAGAGTGATGGAACTCTTAGAAAATGGCCTTTGAGGCCAAACGTTTTGCCCAACTGTTACAGGCCCAGGCGTTCTGAGGCAAAGTCTGTGCTGGCCACTAAGGAAAGCTAGTTCAGGGAGGCCAGGGAGGCGGTGGCGAGAGAAGTCCAGGGGTCTGGGCCAGTTGTCAGAAAGCCACCAATGATATATGGCAAGACTGTGGTTCATGAAGGCAGGCTGCACAGCTCTTTCTCAAAACGGGGGGAGCTAAACCCCATACTTGGCTCTGCCAAGACTTCTGTGAGCCTTTGAAAAACATAAAAATTCAGAGGGACGTGCTAACTGGGAGTAAGAGACTAGGAGAAGAGGACGGTGGCAGTGTGTGGCTCTGCCCTTGGCAATTCCAGACTTGGGCATGTTACAATGGGCATCAGGTGACGAGTGGGGGGCGAGGTGACCTGCCAGGACACTGTAAGCCAGGTCCTTCTGTCTGAAAGCCTACCTCCCAGGTGGCCCCAGATCTCAGCAGGTCACTCAGAAAGGGCAGTCAGCCTTGAGCACAGCCTGGGCTACTGGTCTGAATCTGGGGGAGTTGAGACTAATCCTGGTCTGGCTATCGGGCTGGGGGCTTGTGGAGCCAGGCTACAGAGAACCCCTGGGAGCGGGCACCCACGTGTTTGGTTCTTAAAATAGGGCCCTTAGATGGCAGACCTCCTCTGGTTCCGCCGTAGCTGCTGCCAGCTGGCCCTGGAGAGCCAGGTGCCCATAGTCACTGGTCATTTGTGAAGCCAGTCCTCCCAACTCCTCCGGGTTAGTAACCGACTTAGTCATCTGGAAAAAGAAAACAAGCAAGACACAAACACACACACACACACACAGAGAAAACCATGAGAACAATGTGTTAATACCACTGGAAGCCAAAGGGGTTCGTTCACTTTTCAGCCCCTGGCGGGGGAAAGGCTGGGACTGGCATTTGGGGCTGGACGCTGGAGAGGGCAGTTCAAGCGAAGCCCATGCTGCATCGCACACGACAGGCCCGAGCCGGCGCAGGGCTCCTCCCGGGTTAGCGAGACGGGCACCATGCTCAGTGCTCAGGCCGTGCAGAGGGGAGGCCGGGCTCACGGTGCCCACCCTCTGGGAGGTGAGAGCAGCAGCTTCTGGCCAGCCCTGCCCTGTGGGGTCACCCGGGGCAGCTCCCCAAAGAAACCACAAGGGGGCACGAGCTGATCTGGTCTCTAGGAGCCCAGGAACAGGTCCCACACAGGGTAAGAGAGAGCATGGGGGCAGGGCTGGTAGGGCAATCATGAATGAGAAGTAATGAATACGTCAAATGTTTCAGAGGAAGACATTCATAGAGAATGCAGCTGTGTGGTAAATTCGTGCCAAAGAATGACAAGGTTTCAGCCATAAATTTAGTTAAGGGTTTACTGAAGCCCCAATGGTCACGTTTTACCTATTTATAATCAAAATGTTCAGTATTTTCCCTCTGTTTTATAGAAATATTTATCTCAATTTATCTTACTTAGATAAAACACGAGTGTCTAGTTCTTCCTCTTCCGCTAGCAAAAACGTCTCTCACTTCTCACAAGAGCAAGTTCAGCCTGTCTCCGGAAAGATGTCCCTGGCCCTCTTTTGGTGAGAGAATCCCCTCCTTTCCCAGCTGTTCTCGCTCTCTGGATGACAATACTGCCTCTCTCTTTGTGGCATTTTAAGATCTTGATTTTAAAGGACTTTAAAAACCCATTTAATGGCTCCACATCCATGTAGCCAGGACAGGAGTGTCCAGCCCATCAAAGGCATGTTTAAAAGTGAATGTCACAGGCTTTTAAGGCTGAGCCGTAGGCTCCCAAGGAATGGATGCCGGACCCCAAGAAAGTGAGGCTATTCCAAGAGCTACTCCATTTGAGCTCTGCCAAACGGAAGCACAGTGATTCTGGGGGGACCCTGACGAGGTGAGGTGGAGTTCTCTCCCACTCAAGGTGCTAGCAATACACCTCGAGCTTACCTCTTTAAGATGCTAGACACCAAGTATCAAGACAGCCCAGCCCAGAACCTAGCTCAAGAGACATTCCAGAAGAACAGGAGGCCACTGACGTTCTGGTTTAACCCTCTGCTGCCCTGTGCTCTCTGCTCATCTGGACTCGGCGTCATGAGGGCTGCCTGATTCCACCTGCAATCCGTCCCATTTGCTCCCTGAGAAGGGCCAGCTTGAGCCCAACTCCAGCCTTTTCACGGTACACTGAGATGACCACCCGTCCTGCCTCTTCCCCAGCCCACCCTTTTAAACAACCACAAGGCTGCATAATCACAGAGTTTCTATGAACTGAGCAGAAGCCTCCCGGAAGGCTTTGTGGTCCAAGCTCAACCTCTAGTGGACACATGACTGCATGACAAAACCATCCAGGGAGGCCTGGACCGGGTTAGCCAGGAACCGTGCGGGTCCCTCCAGTTAGGAGGCCACTTCATTTCTCAGCTCAAGCTTATGTGGCAAGAATCAAAGAGGCTGCTTTCAAATTTTATCCTGTGACATCTGAGCCTTCAAAAGTTGGGAGGAACTTTCTACATATTCCCATTAATTCTTTGAGGATACCATCCATCATCTTTGGTAAAATTTCTTAACATATCAATTTATCATTTACTGTCTCTCAATGCCATTTATATCTAAGGATTCATATAATACAATTTTGACTGCATTACATTTCAGCAAAAAAGAAAAAAAAGAAAAACCCAAAAAACACTACCTGCAAAAGTTACATGCCCTCTCGTGTCAGGAAAAGATTTCATGTAACCAAACTGTTTGATTTGGCCTGGAAAATGACAAGACCCTTATCATCCAGTTATTATAATCTGCTTCCATCAGACAATGTCTGCTCTGTTTTATCCTAAAATGTCTTCTCTTGCACTGTAATTTTAATGTCTAATCACACCTCTGAGAGGTGAACAGGATGTTTTCCCTTTTGCCTTAACTCCACCTTCCTTCTCGTTTCCTCCTCCACTCTCATTTTCTCTCCTTCCTTGTTTCCCTGTCCTCATGCCCAGGTCCCAATCATCGTTCAATCCTTCTCGCAGCTTCTTTTTTTTTTTTTGAGATGATGATTCCAGCAGACTGGGGCTTTTAGGCCATAGGCAGCCAGAAAGACCACAGTTAAAGGACAGAAGCTGGGGTCCAGGAGAAACTAGAAACAAGGGGTAGGCCGTCATCTTTCCCACACAGACCCCGATTTGAAGGCTCAGTCGTGTGGTGGACAAAAGGGCAGTCAGCAGTGGGTAGGGCAGCTCTTTGTCTTCTTACCATTTCCTGAGCTGTTACTGCTATGGCTTTGGAGTATTTGACCACAGTCGTCTGATAGTCAACAAATGTTCCCTTTGGTTCTGGAGGTGAGCCTTCATCCAGCTACAGAGGAGAGGAAAGAAGCCAAAAGTCAAATGAAGCATATGGAAATGTGGACTGTATTCTTTAGAATTAGGAACTTTGAAGACTGGAGATACCCTCAGAGATCTTTTGGCCCAGAGTCTGGAGAATTCACCAACTTCTGTGACAGGACTTCATCTGAGGTGCGCATATGGCGCTCAGGGTACGCAGGCAAGGAGAGACCCCAGCTGTGTCTGAGAGGAGTGGGAGGGCTTTCCAGAGAAATGGATGGTCCAGCTAATTCATACCAGGTAAAGAGGGGTCTGCCACATATAAAAGGTAACAATGGTGTCCAAAGAAAGAGAAGAGCATTCAAGAACTTGGAGACATGAGTGAGGCTGACACCTCTGGGAAGGTGCAGGGTTGGGGAAGATGAGGTGGGAGAGCAGGCAGAATCCACATCACAAAGAGCTTCCCTATGAACAGGATAGTTCACAGTCTGTCCCCCCAGAACCCTGACTTAGGACCTGCATGGAGAAATGGAAGGAATACACATGGAAACACTAGGACTAATTTGTTGTTCACCTGACAGAGCGCAACAGGAGTTGAGAGAGGGGTAAGACCACTGTGGGGTGGAACAGTTGGAGACAGCTGGACAGTGGCTGTGTCTCTTGAAGGGTTTGGGACATATTGGTTTAGAAGACTTGTATTTGAAATCTGGTTCCAGGATTTGTGAATGAGCCTCAAGCTGGTTACTTAAACCCTGTTAGCCTTGCGTCCTTCACTGGTAACTTCTAAACTTCGAAGGTTGCAGTCAAGATCAGCCGAGTCTATACCTGGCTGAGCGCTACACAAAGGAAGAGATGATGACCACGGTCATAAAATGATGAGGATGATGACGTCAGTGATGACTATGATGAAGAAAAGGTAACCCATCTGCACCACCATCACCATCGTGACTGTCACCCCTGGTTGCCAGATGGTATTCCACGTGGAGAGAGACAAGGCAAATAGCAATCAACACAGGAAGAGTATAGTGCAGTCAGCCTGGCTTGAACAGCAAGGGGGTTATGGAGACAGTGGTAGGAATGACGCTGGATCTGCTTTATGGAGAGCCTTGAAAAGCATGAAGAAAATGGTGGGCTCCGGAGTAACCCAGAAAAACCAAACCTGTTGCTATCGAGTTGGTTCCGACTCATAGTGACCCGAAAGGACAGAGAACTGCTCCATAGGGTTTCCAAGGAGCGGCTGGTGCGTTCAAACTGCCGACCTTTTGGCTAGCGGCCATAGCTCTTAATCACTGCACCCCCAGGGCTCTGGAATAGGGGACAATGTATTTGAGAAGATCTGCCTGGCATTTCTGTGCCAGATAGTCTGGAGTCAGAGAAGAGACCACAGGCCAAGAGACCAACTGGGAAAATGTTAGATGGAGACGTCGAGAGCTACACGACCTGAGCAGACGTGAGGTAGAGCATGGGTGGAAGGAACGGATCACTGAATGCATGAGGTGACTGCACAGCCCGTCAAACTGTCAACACAGACTCCGGGCTGGATTCTTTAGGTTTCTTCATTAGGGAGAGAGATGCTGTCCAATCTCTCCTATCACAGCACGGGGCTCTGCTACTCAGATGAGGGCTGAGCTGTGGACTCATTTACACAGCACACACTGACTGAGCATCTTCTGAGTGTCGGGCAGTGTGCTGGGAGCCTCGTGGGAGATGTGGTGCAAGTGCAAACAAGCCAGGACCCTGGAGCTAGAGGCCAGTGTCAGACATTCGGTCCAGTGGCCACCGACCACCTTGAGGAGCCTTCTACCAGTCTGAAGAAACGTGAGACAAGAATAAAGAGGGGAGTTTTTCAGGATGTCAAACTGAATTAGTTGAAAGAACTTTCCTTCATTTTGAGATTATATCCTTCCTTTTTTTTGTGCCAGCATGAACTTTCTTTTATGAAGTAATAGTGATAGTAGAAGACAGCAGGGTTTGTTGCTGTTTTATTTAATTCCCTTTCTTGGCAAGAAAACAAAGATTGAGTTATGAAATCCCAAAGGTTGAGCAGTACTAACCACACTGAATTCTTTTATTCTACAGGCGGAAAAAGCAAGGCTCAGAGGGGTTAAGTGATTTGTCCAAGGTCACCCAGACAGATGATTACTTCACAGTAACCAATTAGCTCCCAAGCCTTACTCTAAATTCTAGTGCTTGGATACAGAGAGAGAAAATCTTAGAAAGAACTCCACAGCAGAAGCACAAGGGTGTCAAGGATTGCATCCAAGTTAGAATCAGCTTTGAGCACACTCAGATTTTTCTGCCAGTCACTGCCTTTGAGAATTCTGGACAGTGTTTCTAATGGGATATCATGGTTCTAACCAACTAGCTGAAACTTTTATAGAAAATGTCAGTTTTCTAATGCCTTGCTACTTAGGGAGCCAAAGGACCTGAAATATCACTTACTACAAAGTTCTCCAGTGATGGGCAGGGTAGGTGGGCTGAGTAAAAGGAATGGGAAAGAGGCGTCATGTGGTCCTTGGGTAGGTAAGAGTTTAAGGTACCAACGAAACCCTGATCACATACTTTGCAGATTAACTGGGAAAAAAACTTTGTTCCTGGTCTCTGTGGCTCTGTTGGCAGCAATTCCTAGTTATCGCTAGGAGGTAATACCAGACCCATTTCCTAGCCCTTCCAGAAGGATCCAGCGCATGCGGGGCTGAGAGAGCAGCTGTTACACCACTGAAATCAGGTACAAGAGCCGCCTTCCCTGCCGATATCCCGGCCTGTACACAAGGCTCAAAGGTTCTGAACAAAAGACTTCAGGGATCTGACTTCCATCTTCCTGGGATTTATGGAACTCTTCTCTATCATGAGAGTGATTCTGAAAAGCACCTTTTCCTAACAAGAAAAAGATTATCATTTGAATTTCTAACTTGTACCGAGAAACCTTGTGCTCCATTATGGAATACCTTGGTACCCACTGCTGTCGAGTCAATTCCGACGCATAGCGACCCTACAGGACAGAGTAGAACTATCCCAGAGGGTTTCCAAGGAGCACCTGGTGGATTCAAACTGCCAACTCTTTGGTTAGCAGCTGTAGCACTTAACCACTGCGCCACCAGGGTTACCAAAAACCCACTGCCATCGAGTCGATTCTGACTCATCGTGACCCTATAGAATAGAGTAGAACCGCCCCATAGGGTTCCCAAGGCTGTAATCTTTACAGAAGCAGATTGCCACATCTTTCTCCCATGGAGCAGCTGGTGGGTTTGAACTGTCGATATTCGGTTACCAGCTGAGCGCTTTAACCATTGCGCCACCAGGGCTCCTTTCCCTTGGTAGATACACATGGCTTATTTTTAAAGCTCTGGAGTTCCAATGTCCTGAAAAGCAAACAGACCCACTGAGACTTACCCCCTGGCCTTTTGAAAGAAGGAGATTTCATTCATTTTCAAAACTGTCTAGATTTGAAGCAGGAGAAGCCCACACCAGGAATTAATTGACTGCTTTGACAAGGCAGAGTCTGGGATCTCTAAATGGAGCCACAGTATACCAGCCTGAACTGGTGACTTTATCAGGCTGATAATGACTGCATACTGTTTAATGATAATTATCATAACTATAGTACTATCTAGTTTCAGGCTATCATCTCTTTAGGGAGATATGAGCAACCAACCTTCTCTAAATTAGCAATTAAAGATCAGTTATTGTCCTGAAAAACCATATTATTAATTTCACAATCTGACAATGGACATTTCAAAACACATCCTATGCTATCATAGGATGGCAATTAGATGTTGATGAACAATTGTTAATTTTAATGATATCAAACTGACATGTCTAGTGGAACATTCCTTGGGGGAAGGAGCAGGTGATGTGGAGTTAAAACTGTCTCCAATCAGATTTCCCTACTGCACTGACTCAACTGATGGGTCACTACATGAGCAAAAGATACTCATGTTATTTTTGTTATTTCCATTGCCTACAAGAGTTCACCAAGGGCTTTTTCACATATCATTTCAGCGGTTTCCACATCTGGCTATATACTAGAACCATGGAGAGATTTTTGAAGTGCACATACAGATTCCTGGCCTTCACCCCATAGAGATTTCCAGGTGAGCAGGTCTGGGGTGGGGACTGGGAATCTGCATTGTAAAAAGCTCCCCAGTGATTCCAAACACCAACACTTAGGAGCCACTTTACTATCTCATTTTGGATGGGTTCCCACAGCAACCCTAGGACTTACACGGGGGAGATTAATTATCTCTACTTTACAAACAAGGAAACCAATGATATCTTCTCCATCTCCACTTTTTTTTCTTGTGTGAAATTAGAAGGAAGGGTGCTATGGCTTCTAGAAGTGAGAATGAATAATTTGTTGGACGTTATTATTGAACATTTGTACATTCACAGAACCCTCAAGAGAAAGAAGGCTGTTGGTGTCAGCCTCGACCTCACTCAGCCCCTTAGAATAAAGTAGCTGGGGGCTAAGTCTGAGGGAAGTCGAGGAGGAAATGGAGTTAAAAACTGCTGTGGATTGAATTGTGACCCCCTTCCCCCAAATATGTGTTGGAATCCTAACCCCCTATACCTGTAGATGTTATCCTGTTTGGGAAAAGGGTTTTCTTTGTAATGTCAATGAGGCCGTATCAGTATAGGATGTGTCTTAAACCTAATCACTCTGAGTTATAAAAAGAGCAGATCAGACACAGAGATACATACACAAGGGTGGGTGGTGGGTGGGTGGGAGATAGGCCAAGGACCCAAGGAATGCCCGGAGCTACCTATAAGGAAGGAATAGACATGGGCTGAGACCCTGCTGACTGATTTTATGTTACTATATTCAGCGTGAATTTTAGCTTCCAGAACTGTGAGAAAATAAATTCCTGATCTTACAGCAGCACCAGTAAACTAAGTGAAGGACGGAAGGTGAACGCCTGGGAGCTCCGACCCACCTTGCTCATGGCTTCTGCTATGGCATCCACCATGCCCCCCACCAGCCCCACTTCACTGGCTGCTTCGTTCAGCGTCACCATGATGTCGTCCACAGCCTCCTTCATCAGCTGGGCGGCCTCCATGATGGCATCATGCGTGTGCTGCGCCTGAGAAGGGAAGGGGAGGAGAGACTTGTGAACTGTTTCTATAGGCAGAAGAAAATGGTGCTCAGTCTTTTAATAATCACTTCGCTTCCTTTAAGAATGCACAACTACATCCATGGCCCATCAACAGAGGAACGGATAGACAGAATGTGGTATATCCATCCAACGGACTAGTATTCAGCCATAAACAAAGGAGTGAAGTCCTGACACGCGCTGCGATACGGACGTACTTTGAAAACACTACACTAAGGGAAAGAAGCCAGACATAAAAGGCCACATACTGTGGGATTCCACTGCCATCAGAGTCCAGAACAGATAAATCCACAGAGACAGAAAGCAGATGAGTGGTGGCCAGGGTCTCAGGGAAAGGGGGAACAGGGAGGAACTGCTTAATGGATATGAGATTTTCTTTTGGGGTGATGAAAATGTTTCGGAACTAGACAGAGGTTGTGGTTGCACAACACTGACTATACTAAATGCTACTAAATTATTCACTTTAAGGTGGTGAATTATAGTCTATGGGAACTTCACCTCAACTAAAAAAACTCCAAAAACCTACATACACGTTATGGAGCAGAGCAAGATAGTCTGTATTTTTCCTTTTCTTTATATTATGTGCGTACATTTGTTTGGAAAGTAAGTAAAAATCAGAAAGACGTATAAACTCGTTGCCATTGAGTTGATTCCTACTCATAGCGACACTATAGGACAGAGGACAACTTCCCCATAGAGTTTCCAAGGAGCGACTGTTGGGTTTGAACTGCCGACCTTTTGGTTAGCAGCTAAGCTCTTAACCACTGAGCCATGAGGGCTCCAAACTGAACAGAAAGACATACAGAAAAAGAAAACCATTCCTTTATAGTCTGGAGGAAGCCAGAACTGCTTATGACATGATTATATGTTACTATGTTCAAGGTAGTAGAAACAGACTTCCACGGATTCCTAAATGTACAAGTTAACACATTCAATAAAGATAAACAAAAGAAAAATGTGGTCACGACAAACGTATTTCTCTTCAAAGTTGTCCGATACACTATAATTCCTTTTCTATAAGTATGGAAATGTTGATAAGAGGAGGAGAAATGAATCTGTAGGAGGCCTAACATGCTCTGGGACTCTCAACAATTACATCCATGGCGATCCCATGCACAAGGGGACTGGACTGTTGTGATCCATAGGTGATTCTGACACAAAGTCATAAAAGATGACACAGCCCTTACCTGACCCCCTTCCTCTTCTCCCCTGCCCACTGCTGGCTCCCCTCCCTCCCTCCCTCTCTCTCTGGACATGTGCCTTTGGAGCCCCCTGTAAGAAGTCTGGCTATCTGGAAGCTGTGTGCTGGACAGACCACATAAGGACAGGCACCACGTGGCAGAGGGAGGGGCCTCAGGAACCTGCTCTGCACAGTTAGCTTGAGGCCTCTCGCTCACCATCCTCTTCTGCATCCCAGTGACAACCTGGCCCCGGCTCTCGTGGCTCTGTGTCCCACTCCAGCTCCACACTTGCCCCCTGAACTTGCTGCCCGTTCACAGTCCCCACGTTCGTCGCTTGGAGTCCCCAGGGCACGGTACCACAGTCCACCTCCTGGTAGCTTGCCAGCAGATGAGCCCGACCCCGGGACCACAGCCACGCGGGGGTCGTGGGTGCCTGGCCCCGCTCAGAGGGGGACGATCCTCCAGAAGACCCAAGACACAGCAGCTGTCCCTTGGTAGGGAGAAGATGAGGGAGTCAGCAGATAAAAAATGGTAATTCTTCTGAGTGATTTAGATAAAAGAAGAATTCCAAGAAGGGGCTGTGTGACTCAGGGGAATTGGCCCTGTCTACTGAGCTGACAACCCACGGGAGGCCGAGAGAGTCCTTCAAAAATGACAACTGAGATGAGAAATGTGCTGATGACAGGTGGCCGTCCTCAAGGCAGCCGTGTCAGGATGTCTTACTGTCTCTCTGAGGGAAGATGGCAGAGTAAACTGGTAATGTAGGTTGACGGTTGATTTCAACATGTACCAGTTACTTGGCACAATGTGTGACCTGCTTTATTTTGATGATGTTGCTGTTATTGTTGATAGCTGCCATCAAGCTGATTCCAACTCATAGCGACCGCATGTACAACAGAATGAAACACTGCCCGGTCCTGCGCCATCCTCACAATCCTTGCTGTGCTTGAGCTCACTGTTGCAGCCACTGTGTCACTCCATCTCGTTGAGGGTCTTCCTCTCTTTCGCTGACTCTCTACTGTACCAAGCATGATGTCCTATTTTGACGATGGAAGTCTAAAAAGTGACCTGCCTCAGACAGAGCATCTCATTCTCATTTATACAGAAGGTGAAATGGAAGGTGTATCTTTCTGTAAATTGCACTCAGAACAAGATGACTGTTAGGTGACATAAAAATGTCAGCAATTCTTCGCATTCATATTTAAACAAAGTACACATTGGGGGAGAAGTGAGTGCTGCTTGCCAAGTATCTGCTCTCCCATGTGGGCTTAAAATGGTACCAGAAACGAGAAATGACGTTCTGATACATGCTATGACACGGACGAACCTTGCAATCATCATGCTGAGTGAGATAAGTCAGACAGATACCGTGTGATTCCACTTATCTATCTAGAATGGGCAAATGCATAGAAACTAAAGCTTATCAGTGGTTACCAGGAGTGGTGGGAGGGGGAAACGGGGAGGTATTTGATTAACGGGTATTGAGTCTCTGCTAAGAGTGAAGAAAAAAATTGGAAACGGTTAGTAGTACTGGTTGTACAACACGGTGAATGCAGTTAACGTCACTGACTCGCATGAGTGAAAACGGATGGAATGGCAAATGTTTTCTTACATACATTTCACCACAATAAAAAAAAAAAAAAAGGGATCAGAATTTTGGGGGCAGCAGCAGCAAGTTACATAACTGCTCTCTGGACTCCTTGGAAAGTTTAAAGGACACTGTCATAGATTGAACTGTGTCCCCCCAAAATATGCGTCAACTTGGTTAGGCCATGATTCCCAGTATTGTCTGGCTGTCCTTCATTTTGTGATTGCAATTTTATGGTAAACAGGATTAAGGTAGGATTGTAACACCCCTACTAAGGTCACATCCCTGATCCAACGTAAAGGGAGTTTCCCTGGGGTGTGGCCTGCACCACCTTTTATCTTACAAGAGATAAAAGGGAAGCAAGCAGAGAGTGGGGACCTCATACCACCAAGAAAGAAGCACTGGGAGCAGAGCGTGTCCTTTGGACCCTGGGGTTCCTAAGCGGAGAAGCTCCTACTCTAGGGGAAGACTGATGAGAAGGACCTTCCTCCAGAGCCGACAGAGAGAGAAAGCCGTCCCCTGGAGCTGACACCCTGAATTCGGATCCAGCCTACTAAACTGTGAGAAAATAAACTTCTCCCTGTTAAAGCCATCCACTTGTGGTATTTCTGTTATCCCTGCGCTAGATAACTAAGACAGACACCTTCCCCAAACCTTCAAAAGCACACGCTTTTATGGGTGGTGGTTGCACCACATGATTAACGTAACTGCTGTTACTAAATTGTACACCTGAAAAATGCTGAACAGGCAAATACTGTGTTCTATACATGTATGTATTTACAACAATTAAAAAAAAAAAGCAACAAAAACACACCCTTGCTCTTGGGTATACCAGAAACGAATTGCCCCCCTCTGCCTCCACACGCTGTTTGCACTGTGGAACTCCCTGGACGGCATGCCCTTCTTCACTCCACATGTTCAAATTTCACAAATCCTTAAAGGGCCAGCTCAATCTACCTCTCCTAGGAAACCTCCACCAATTACTCTAGGCTCATCCAGGATCTTTTCCTCTGAACCTCAAAGGCAAATCTCATCTTAATTACACAGCCTAGTCCCAAATTGGACACGCTCGCTACTGAGCACAATAATGTCAGACACCCAAAGGCACAGTAGGATCTCAGCTCAGGCACGTTTAAATGACCACAGCAGCCGGGTGAATGAGTCAGTGGGCAGCCGGGGTAAATGAGTCAGTGGGCAGCCGGGTAAATGAGTCAGTGGGCGCAATGACAAGGACGTTATTGTAGACCCTGGAGGGGCTCCTTGTTAGATGCTCCTTATGACACAATACATGAGAAAAAATCCAATACCTTTCTTTTTTTGGAAATGTGTCTGAAGTCTACCTCCAAGGGAGCTTTATTCCTTTATTACAGTTCAACCACAAAGCCCTTTATAGAAGGCATGGATATCACGGGAGAATGGACAGTGGGAGAAGGCTGTAGGGAAGCAGGCTTCGACATTAGCAAAGGAGAAAAACAGCTAATAATAAGGACTGTCCCACAGTGGACAGGGCTATGTTTTTGCTGGAGTGTTGCAGGAAGCTGGAGGGGCCCATCAAAGATGCTGTAGATAGAAGGGAGCTGAAGGCAGAGAAAAGGGATGAGCATAGAAGGAAGCTCAGTGGGTAGAGGGTGAGGCTGCAGAGACCTTTGAAATGCATGAGATTCACTGAGCCTGGGCTCTGGGACTGCCACTGTTTCTGTTTTTTTAATACATATTGTGTCAGGCCCTGCTTTAGTTTTCTCTGGCTGCCTGTTATGGATTGAATTGTGTCCCCCACAAATGTGTGTCAACTTGGCTAGGCCATGATTCCCAGTATTGCATAGTTGTCCTCCATTTTGTGATCTGATGTGATCAACCTTGTTGTTGTTGTCAGTCACCGCTGAATCAGTTCTGACTCACAGCAACCCCACGTACAACAGAACGAAACACTGCCCAGTCCTGTGCCATCCTCACAATCGTTGTTATGCTTGAGCCCACTGTTGCTGCCACTGTGTCAATCCATTTCGTTGAGGATCTTCCTCTTTATCGCTGACCCTCTACTTTATCCAAGCATGATGTCCTTCTCCAGGGACTGGTCCCTCCTGATAACAGGTCCAAAGTATGTGACATGTAGTCTTGCCATCCTTGCTTCTAAGGAGCATTCTGTAATTATCCTATGTGTGGTAAATCCTAACCTCTATAATAATGAGGCAGGATTAGAGGCAGTTATGTTAATGAGACAAGATGCAATCAACAGGATTAGGTTATATCTGGAGGCAATCTCTTTTGAGCTATAAAAGAGATCAGAGAGGAAAGGGATCTCATACCACCAAGAAAGAAGTTCTGGGAGCGCAAGCATCCTTTGGACCTGGGGTCCCTGTGCTGAGAAGCTCTTAGACCAGGTGAAGACTGATGACAAGGACCTTACCCCAGGACCGACAGAGACAGAAAGCCTTCCCTGGAGCTGACACCCTGAATTTGGAGTTCTAGCTTCCTAAACTGTAAGAGAATACACTTCTGTTTGTTAAAGCCATCCCCTTGTGGTATTTCTGTTATAGCGGCACTAGATGACTAAGACAAATCCCAATCCCTATACCTGTGTATGTGATCCTATTTGGAAATAAGGTTTCATTTGTTATGTTAATTAGATCATTCTTGAGCAGGGTGGGCTCTAAATCTAATCAGTTATGAAAGAGCAGATGAGAAACCGAGACATGCACACGGGGACATACAGATACCATGTATGTGCGGATCGTCTACAAGCGAAGGAACCAGGGACTGCCCAGGACTACCTCCAAGGAAGGAAGCCACATGGTCGAGACCTAGATTTGGACTTTCAGCCTCCAGAAGTGTGAAAGAATAAATTTGTTCTTTAAAGCCCCCTACGGGTCGTATTTCTGTTACAGCAGCACTAAGAGACTAAGATATTGCCCTAACAAATTACTGCAAACTGGGGGGCTTAAAATAACAGAAGTGTATTCTCTCACAGTTCTAGAGGCCAGAAGTCTCAAATCAAGGTGTCAGTGGGGGCATGTTCCCTCTGAAGCCTCTAAGGAGAATCCTTCCTCCAGCTTCTGGTGGCCCCCATAGCCCCTGGCTTGTGGCAGCATCACTCCGATCTCTGCCTGCATCTCCACGTGGCCATCTTCCCTCTGTGTCTGGGTCACTGCTCTCCTTCTTATAAGGACATCAGTCATAGTGGATTACGGTCCACCCCACTGCAGTATGACCTCATGTTAACTTAGCTAACTACACCTGCAAGGATCCTATTTCCATAAGGTCACATTCTGAGGTTCCAGGAAGAATGTAAATTTTAGGGGGACACTATTCATCCCAGTACGGGCACATTATCTCATTTAATCTCTCCAGCTATCCTAGGTGGGTATTTATTATGAACCCCATTGTTTAGATGAGGAAACAAAGAAATGAGGTAAACTGCTAGCAAAAGGCAGGATTAGGGTTTGAATCCAATTATGCCTGACCCCAAAGCTTGTGCTATTTTCCACCAAATCAAAGCCACTGACACTCATTTAGTAACTACATTTTAATTCCATTTCCTCTGCAAATGGGGACGTACAACACCTATCACCTAGCAAGCACCTAGTAAACATTTGTGCAAAGAATAACATCCAATTTGATTAGGTCTGGGCATCGCATCCTTAGGAAAGGGCCTACAGGACCCTTCTAGTGTCCCGGGCATCCATGTGACAAGCCTGTCAGGACGGCAGACAGTGCAGGCTGAACGAGGCATCAGTGAGGGGAGAGAAGACCTCTCTTGCCTTCACTCATCCCATGCTTTAGTTCATCACCTAGTGTACCAGTCAGTCATTCACTGAAAACTAGTTCACACTGGTTCTCAGCTGCCATTTGCACATCTTTATAAAGCTTAGAGTGTCAACGACCTATGCTCCAACCATGAGGTTCCCTGGGATAAAAGACTGCCAGAAGAATGAACAAATCCATCTTGGAAGAAGTACAGACAGGATGCTCCTTAGAAGCGAGGATGGCGAGACTCTGTCTCGTGTATTTCGGACATGTTACCAGGAGGGATCAGTTCTTGGAGAAGGACATCATGCTTGGTAAAGCAGATGGCAAAAAAGAGGAAGATCCTCAATGAGATGGACTGACACAGTGGCTGCAACAATGGGCTCAAACATAACAACGACTGTGAGGATGGCGCAGGACTGGGCAGTGTTTCCTTCTGTTGTACAGAGGGTCGCTATGAGTCGGAACCGACTCGATGGCATCTAACGACAACAACATCTATGCCTCTGTATATGCGGTTCCCGCGTCTTAGGATGCCTCTAGCCACCCTTAAATGCTACGTAATTTCCTTTTTTGATATCAACAGCCAACATGTCTCCTCTCCCCTGTGGCTTTTCTTGACTCTTCTCCAGCCCTGGTTTGGGACAAAGTTCACCTGTGTTCACATAGTGCCTTCTGGTTAAGAGCACTGGCTCAGTTCTGACTCCACATCCACTTGAGACCGGGGACAATTTAAGCGTTCTCAGTCTCAGTCTCCACATCTGCAAAATGGGACGCTACCTACCTCACAGAGCTTTAATAAGGATTAAACAACGGGAAGATATAGGTGACACAGAGTCAGCACTCGATAACTGTTAGCTATGAGATCACACCACCACCCGGCTGTCACTTGGTCATACTGTGGTGGCTTGAGTGTTGCTGTGATGTTAGAAACTATAGCACCGGCTTTTCAAATAACAGCAGGGTCACTCATGGTAGGCAGGTTTCAGAGCTTCTGGACTAAGACAGACTAGGAAGAAATGCCTGGCAATCTACTTCTGAAAATCAGCCAACGGAAACTTCACGGATCACAACAGAACATTGTCTGAGACAGTGTTGGAAGATGAGCCCAAACATACCAACGATCATGAAGATGGAGCAGGACTGGGCAATGTTTTGTTCTATTTTCTCCCACACAAGGTCACTAAGAGTCGAAGCTGACATGACAGCAACTAACAACTAACGTGAAATCACTCTTTTATGATTCTGACTCGATCTGGAGTCTTCTCTGCTATACCGTGCTATGGATTTGAAGACATTAGAGATGCAACATACAGCATAATGATAATACATACACACATACAGAATCCTAGAGCTTGCAAATGAGTATCCTATACAAATCTTGACAGTCTGTGCTCTCTCAGGTCAGTGTGCTTAGGTGAGGCTCTGTTAAGATCAGATTGGTCAGGTGGTGCCGGCTGCTAGGAGGTGCAAACAGCAGGAGGGGCCTCCAACCTCCTCACCAGGTACCAGGGCACTCACGAAATAAGGCACACAATGGTTTCCCAAGCAAAGCAATCGCTGACATAAATGGCACCCTGGGAGAAAATGACATGCTGTCACCATGCTACCGAAATATTCCACCTGCAAAGTGTAAGTGTGATCCTCATATTAACCTACTGTCCCCGCAGCAGCAAAAGCAAACGCCACAGATGAACTCTAGTACCAGGAGTGGAAATGACGTTCACTTGAAACCACAGTGCTTTCCTTTGTGCAAGCCAGGTTTCAACCCTGAGCAGGTGCCCAGCAGGTTCTACAGCTTCTATTCCTGTAATAATCACACAATACAATTGTCCTCCCCAAGGACACTTGCCCACACGTTCTGTCAAAGAAAGAAGAACTTATACATGAGCTTTGATTATGTACATTTCTTGCTCTTCTCCTGATGATCACTGGGAAGATCAACACAAGATGATTCCCCACCTGACAGTGGGAGATCAAATGCTACCAAGCGAGAACAGGAGATGTTTTTCCTGGAGGGACACAATACAGCAGGAATGTGTGATGGCTTCTTAGTGGTCACACGTGAATCCGCAACACCCTGGACTGTACCTTGGGGTTCCCGCCACCTTCTTTGGCCGCGTACAACATCTGCAAGGCAGACTCTGCGAGTGTCTTGGTCTGGTCCAGCACTGTCATCTGCTGCTGATGGTCAAGGATCTTGGAAGCCACGCCAACCGCGGCCAAGATCAAGGGTTCAAAGTAGCTTGCCAGCTGTGTGACCTTTCAAGAGAAAAAAATCCACAGACGCAACGTGTAAGTACATGGGTCTCCTTCAGGGGTACCACTGGCTGGGAGGGGGGTGGGTGTGGGGATGAATGACTCAGAGAAAAGCCCAAGATCTGCTGAAACTTACTTCTGAAAGTCCTTGCTAATGAATGAACTCTTGCTTGGTTTTTATCTTCTACGATGACGGCAGAAGACTCAGGGGCGGATTAACCAGTAAGCAAGGTACATACAGGCTTACAGTAAGCAACGTATACACAGGTTTAATTACTAATCTGTAGTGAACAATTTCACATGTGGTTCACCATATCTTTGATGAAAAACAGATGAAACTGCACTACAGATTAGAAAGTAAGCACAAGTCAGTCCGTGCGCACCTGGCACAAGTGCTCAGAAACCCACTCTGAGATTCAGAGTTAGGTGTGAGAACTGAATTCCATTGCACAAACTGTCAGTCTTGCAAACAGAATGCGTTTTAAAGAACCAAAGTCAAGTATCTTACAACTGAGAAGGCAGGGGGAGTAGGAGAAGAATGGGGGACAGGGGAGCTGAGAAGAGATGCCTGAGATCAAAGGCACCCTCAAAAGATTTGGGGCAGCCAATCCCATTGCCTTCTGCCCCACAGGGAAAGAACATTTCAACCAAGTCTTAAGTATGTGATAAAAGCAAAAATGATATCAGTTTTGATGCTCTGCTCATGATTAGCTCAACCTGGGGGAATTTAAGGAGTGGGGAGTTAAGCTCCACCTCCTTGGGGTGCGGAATATCCACACAAATTATTTGGAACTCTTCTGCATGGGAGATTTATGTCTTCTCTCTCATTTCGTTAGTCATTTGGCCATTTATTTATATCAGTATGAACTAATTGATATTTATTTTATACTTTGGGTTAAAATCCAGTACTACTTCATTTCATTACCCCAATCGGGCAAAGGTAAACTGAGTGATGTGATTTTCCCTTCTGCCTGTATCTAGGGAGCCGTGGTGGTTCAGTGGTAGAATTCTCACCTTCCATGAGGGAGACCCGGGTTCAATTCCCGGCCAATGCACCTCATGCGCAGCTAACCCCCTGTGTGTTCGTAGAGGCCCGCGTGTTGCTATGATGCTGAACAGGTTTCAGCAGAGCCTCCAGTCTTAGACATACGAGGAAGAAATGCCTGATGATCTACTTCCAAAAAGCAGCGAATGAACACTCTGTGGATCGCAACAGTCTGATCTGCACCTGACCATGAGGGATGGCGGAGGCAGCAGGCAGGATTTCATTGCGCTGTGCGTGGGGTCTCCACGAGCTGGGGGCTGAGTCAACGGCAGCTAACAACACCGAGTGTAACAAGAACTCTAACACCTTCTGTTCCTGAAGGACCTGACAGAACAGGAAGCATCCTCGCATGGGCTGACACGTCAAATAACACAGAATTGTGAGTATCTGATGCAGGATGTGGATTCCCTGGATCTAGGTGTCACTGGAGAATGTGCATTTCTAATCACGCCCAAGTGGTGTCCCAGCTGCTGAGCCAGCGCAGCACCTAAGTGCTGTGATAGAGCATTTAAAACAACGTGGTATTAACTCTCAGTCAATGGCTCCTCTTGATACGTGGCCTCATGAGGCTTCCTTTCTCTAAGTAAGTGAGGGACTTACTTAGCCAAAGTGCCGAGAGTAAATTTATAACCAAGTGACACAAACATATTTTCTTTTGATGCCACCCACTGACACAGGAATTAATCCTCCAACAGTATCTGTGGAGACAAAGATATTGCCCCCTAAAGACGTCTAGAAATACTTTATGGAATTCCTACTGAAATTACAACTAACTGCTGAAATGTCCAGTTTCTCTAACTCGGCTTCCTTGTCTCTTAGTTTCTTAGTGCTGCTGTTAACAGAATACATGTGGCTTTAATGAACAAAAACTTATCTTTTCTCAGTCTAGGAGGCTAGAAGTCTGCATGAATTCAGGGCCCTGGCTCTAGGGGAAGGCTCCTTCTCTGCCTCTAGGGGAACATGCTTGTCTCGGATTCTCTAGCGTTCTTCTTGGCCTCCCTCGGTTCCTTGGCGATCTACACTTGGCATCTATCCTTCCCCCATTTGTGCTTGTTGGCTTCTGTGCCTGATCTACTCTTTTTATATCTCAGGAGTGATTAGGTGTTAAGACACGCCCTATACTGATATGGCCTCATTAACATGACACAGAAGGCTCTATTTCCGAGCAGGATTACACCCACAGGTATTAAAAAAAAAAGCCATCCAGTGGATTCCCACTCACAGCAACCCTACAGGGCAGAGTAGAACTGCCCCATAGGGTTTCCAATGATCGGCTGGTGGATTCGAATTGCTGACCTTTTGGTTAGTAGCCGAGCTCTTACCATGTATAGGGGTTAGGATTCCAACACATAATTCTGAGGAACACAGTTCAATCCCTATCACTGTGTGACAGACAGCCAGGCAGGGGCCCCAGTCTGCCAGCCTGCAGAGCTCTATCCTCCAGGCCAGTCCCCAAACCCTCCTCACACAGGCGGATAAGCCGTTTTCTTATTATGAAGGAACTTGGCTGAAAAATGGAATTTGTTACAGTGGAGGAGGCAGAGAGGTGCTGGCCATTTTAAATCTCAAAAATCCCACCTCAGAACCAGCAGAAAGCTTAGTGGGCCGTGAAGCTATTCTGTAATTTAAAAGAGCAATATTGATTCTTTAAAATCGATACCTTCAGAAAAGATTTTGGCTACTGGATTTCTTGATCTGCACATCAACACTGACAGTTATACTGATAAATGCTAGGAAACCCTTAAGGTTGTTAAAAATCCAATTTCTGGCCTCTCCCTGGTGAGGCACAGGCTACAGGTCAGCCAACTATCCTTAAAGGATTTGCAAAACGAACCTAAAACAGTCAAAACATCGTTCAGCACTTAGAAAACGTGGGTATTAACTCTCACGGACGACTCCTCTGGAGGGGCCTCACAGGAAGGCTTTGCTCATCCAGAAGGGAAGTTTGTAAGGACTCCTTTCCTCACGTGTAAGAGAGTAAGGGCAAATACAAATTGAAATGTTGTTGTTGTGGCTACGTCGAGTCGGCCCTGACTCATGGCGACCCCGTGCACGATGCAACGAAACGCCCGGTCCCGCGCCATGAATGATCTTGCAGATCAAACAACTGTGATCCATAGAGTTTTTAGTGCCTGGTTTTTTGGAAGCAGATTGCAAAGGCCTTTCTTCCTAGTCTGCCTTAGTCTTGAAGCCCTGCTGAAACCTGTTCAGCATCACAGAAACATGCAGGCCTCCCCTGACAGATGGGTGGTGGCTGTCCATGAAGCGCATTGGCTGGGAATCGAACCCAGGTCTCCCACATGACAGGTGAGAATTCTACCAGTAAACCACCCCTGCCCTCTTACATGAAAAATAATTCATTGCTGCCAAGCTGATTCCAACTCATAGCCCCCCTATAGGACACAGTAGAACTGCCCCACAGAGTTTCCAAGGCTGTAATCTCTAAGGAAGCAGACTGCCACATCTTTTTCCTGAGGAGTGGCTGGTGGGTTTGAACTGCCAACCTTTCGGCTAGCAGCTGAGCGCTTTAACCACTGCATCACCAGGGCTCCTTCAAAGTAAAAATAAACTCATTGCCATCGAGTAAATTCTGACTCATAGCGACCCTACAGCAGCATTTACTTTAGAAAACTTGTAATTTTAAGTTCTTTCTCTCTCTCTTTGAAAAGTGTGTAAATCAAGGATTTTTCCCCAAGGACCTGGGAGCCATTTCTTCTGGAATGTAACCATCGAGGAAGATCACACCCCTCCTTCCCAGTTTCCTGGGAGATGAACCTAACTTCAGGTGGTGCCAGGCTCCAAACTGCCACCCTACTATGATCATAAAGATGCCAGAAAATCAGAATTTTATCTTGAAAACAAGAGCGGAAAGGGTTGTATCTGCTTAGCTTATAAGAGTCAGGTTCCTTTCTGTCTTTTCGATCTCTTTAGCGGCTGTCTGTTTAACGCTTGTTCAGTATAAAATTGTTTTCTTTCTCGTCTACGTTTGTGGAGAGGTTTTCTGGATTGGGAGCAGATTCTGTTTGCAATTACTTTTGCCCAACAATACACACTACAGAGGAACCATGGGAAGAACAATGTACCCCTAACCCACCAGAATGGGGCCAGCCCACCCAGGGGGAATGATAGTGGGCCTCAGGCTAAGAACATCAGCTTCCGTCACTGGTTTATTTCAGAGAAGGTCAAGAGTGATGGCTGTCTGTAAATGCCTTCTTGTTGGCCAAAAAGTCTGACCACAACCAGAACAATCTGAGTAGCTTTCATCTCAGCTCCAGGTAAAAATAGATCCTGAAGTAATACTTTTTGGGTTAGATGCCAAGGGAAGGTTGAGTGAAATTTTCTGCAGCCTAAGCCACCACTGGACCAAGACACGACAGCCGGCACGACAGGCGGTGGGAACAGAGTCAATGCACACGTCTCTCCCAAGCACACGCGCTTTCAGCAGGGTCCTTGGTGCACCTTACCTTATGTCCCAGCTGGGCTGCTTCTCCCCGAGCTGCTGTGGTGATGGGGTCGATGAGGTGTCCAATTTCCTGCACCACCGAAGTCAGCTGCTCCTGCAGGGCCTGATAAGGAGACAGCTGTCAAGTTCATCTCAAAACAGTCCCTCACCGATTCAAAAAGGCCCATGTGAGAGGCAAGGGAGCCGCATGAAATGGACATCTAAAACGTCTGCGTCCATACCATCAAGCCGCCGCTCTACCCTGCCCTTCTTAGTGCTGCCTCAGCTCCCCCCGGCTCCAAACCCCCCGGGTGCTTCCTGTGAGAGACAAGAGCCCTCAAACACTCACTGGAGCCCTTCCTGAGGGCCCCTCATCCTCCTACTGGCTTCTCACTCCCACCAATCAGAAGTGACAACTGATGCTACTGGTATCTTTACTGGTTCTTCAGCGCAATTACTGAAAAGGCACAATAGTAATGGTTTTTTCCAAAAAGGAAAGACAACTTTGTCCAAATGGGAGAGCTAACGGCCGGGCCTGAGGGAACATCCAGGTCGCGTGTACTCCAGAACTAATAACGTCCGAAGGAGGAATGGGAGTGACATAAAATGAGATCACCTCATTAAGTGCAGGACTACTTCCCAAACAGTGACTGTGAAATGTCAGATGAGATTCACCCTGAGCTCAGCTTGGGCTCTTGTTCACTGTATTTGGTGATGCAGACACAAATATAAAAAATGGCACCCTCAAAGTAGTTCTTCCCAGACTGGAGAGACGGTTTAATCTCTCCATCCCAAAGAACTGAACTCCTGCTGAAAAGCAATGGGGCAAGATATCTGGAGGATGCTGTGAGTGTGAGGGGTGGGGAATTCAAAGGTGAAGATTATTAAAACATAACATGGGTACATAAAAGTGCACACGAGCATATAGCTTGATGAACTATCATAAAATGAATACACCCCAAAACCAGCACCCAGATCAAGAAGCAAAGATGGTTGACAAGCAGCAGGATCAGATTCGCTGTAGGAATTTCAAGGTAGCTTCACTGTTAGATGTAGGATTAACAGATCAGAACACTGGACAACCCCTGACACAGTGACAATGTTCCACTCATCAGAAACGAGACTCTGGCCTTCGAGACTTTCCAACAGAACAATGCTATCTATAGATTGAGGGGCTGTGAGTTTAGTCAATAAGAGCAGCAGCCTAACGTGCAAACTTAAAACAAGGTCCGAGAAAAAAAAAAGGAAGTGGGGAGTGGGGAAAAACTTCCAAACTTCCAAGGGTCTTATTTAGCGATAACTTACTCTCTTCACATTCATCTTATGATCTCTAGTCAAGAATGCAAGGGAATTCCAGCAATGTTGACTTATTACAGAGGATTTATGAAATTAAATACAGAATAACTAGGAAGCACACGTAGTCGAGGGAAGAACTTTCTTCCGAGAGTGGCAATTCCATGCTTAAAAAAGACTTTCAACTATGTAGCCTTACAACGTAGGTGAATTGTAAAGAAAACCATAATGCTGTGTGAAAGATAACAGATAAGAAGACTATACACTGTAGGATTCCATTTACCTAAAGTGAAAAAAAAAAAAAAGAAAGAAGCATAGTATTGGTGTGAGAAGTCATGGACGATTTGCTTTGGGAGAGATGGTGAGAGGATGGAAGCATGAGGGGAGCTTCTGAAGTGCTAGTCCTCTTTCTCGATCAGGGTGCTGCTTTTGGGTATATTCATTTTGTGATAATTCATCCGGCTGTACACGTATGTGCACTTTTCTGTATCCGTACCATGTTTTATATATAGGATCGTGTCATCTGCAAATACAGTTTTACTTCTTTCCAATTTGGATATCTTTTCTTTCTTTTTCTTGCTGTATTGCTTTGGCTAGGACTTCTAGAATGATGCTGAGTAGTAGTGATAGCAGGCATCCTTATTTCAATTCTGTTCTCAATGGGAAGGCTCTTAGTCTTTCTCCATTGAGTACATATAATGGTGGCAGTTGGTTTTTCATAGACACTATGTTTTAATAAAAAACCAAATCAAACCTGTTGACATCGAGTCAATTCCAACTTATAGTGACCCTACAGGACAGATTAGAACCGCCCCATAGGGTTTCCGAAAAGAAGTTGGTGGATTCAAACTGCCGACCTTTTGGTTGGCAGCCGAGCCACTATTAAAAAAAAAAAAGGAAAAAACCCAAACCCATTGCCGTTGAGTCAATTCAAACTCATAGTGACCTTACAGGACAGAGCTGAACTGCCCAATGGGGTTTCCAAGGAGCAGCTGGTGGATTTGAACTGTCAACATTTTGGTTAGCAGCCAAACTCTTAACCACTGTGCCATCAGGGCTCCACTATAGCAGGTTATAAATAATAATCCTAGTATTCCACAAAGGATGAGAATGTTTACTCCTTTCTTTTCTTGGAAATGGCTGGGTGGGGTTAAGTGGGAAGCTAGAGCAAAGAGACAGCTCTGTTGACAAAAATGAGCAATACCGACTCTGGGCCCACTGCTCAGAGTTGGGGACCGAAAGTCCACTGTGAATGAATTCAGTGGTGGCAAGGTAAACATCAGCAGACAGACCATCCATATTTATTACATAGCTTCGGGGTGTCAGTTGCTGTGCTTTCAGTAGAGAGGAGGAAGTATAAATCAGGAGACTTTGGGCAGGTAATAGAAAAAAAATGCAAAGAAGAAAAGTAGAAAAAAATTCTATTCTCAACTTTGGAAAAACCATCAATAGAGGGCCAACTGGCTCCAAGCTAATAACGGAATGCAAAAGCTTCCCAATACTAGATACTCAACAACTCACAGCAGAATCCTTTAGCTCCGAATGGACCAAATGCACTAGAGTTAATGCTGGATTTGCACATTAGCCAAAAAGTACACTGATGAAACATAACAACGGAGAAACACTCTCTGCTGATGTGTCAGACTGAGCGTGGTAACCCTGCATGTGGGCACTCTAATAATCTAGCATTGATAATTTCCCTACATTCCAGCCACATGTGAACTCCCTGCTCCCGCCAGTTCATCTGTTCCTTCAGCAGACATTCGCCCAGCCCCTCCGAGAGAGCTGCCCGGGGTAGTTCCCCAGAGGAAATTCGTCCAGTAAGGAAACGCTAGCATCAAAGCCTTCCGATGGCACCCCCCAGCCCCCGAAGCCTGATGCTGAGATTCTTCAGCACGCCCAGAGGCTTCTGAGCAGTGCGGAGCCCAGCGTACCTCCACAGAGATGTCATCCCTCGTGGCCAGGCTCTGACTGACAGCTGCCAGTGAGGCCTGCTCGATGTCCCGGATGCACCTGTTGATGCCATCGATGGAGATGTCGCACTCCCTCTGCCCAGGGGCCTTGTCTCTGGAAGGGACAGCGCGAGTCAAACAGGGGCTCCACTCCACAACCTGCCCTGCTCGATCACCTTATTTAAGGAGTAAATCCCTGATCCTCGCTTGGCAATGCCTCTCTGCCTAGCCCGTGCCTTTCTTAATTTAACACTTGAGATAACTCTGCTTATCCCTGGCAGAAAGGATATGGTGCTGCCCTCCATTTCAGGCTGATGCCAAGCAACTGCACAATAAAACACTTTGAAGGTGAAGTCTCCATTCACTGACTCAAGCATAAAACCCTTATAATAAAAAGGTCAGCACTATATTCAGTGCAAATACATCATGCTCATTACATTATACACTATTCACAAAGCCCCAGGCTCTAATAGAAATTAAAATATTTAGTAGATTTTTCCTTGCAAGGCATTAAGAAAGTTAACTGTGGTCCTGAGCTTCAAATGCAGTTGACAGACAAGATATAACTAAAGAAAGTGAGTCATTCCATGCCTTACGGTATTAGCTTCGGTCAAATTGAGAAATGCTGGATCTACTCAAGGGATGTTTGCCAGGGGCCTAAGATTACGAGGGAGTCCCTGAGTGGTGCAAATAGTAATCAGCTCGGCTGCTAACTGAAGGCTTGGCAATTTAAATCTACTCACAGTTGCCTCTGAAGAGATCTACTTCCAAAAAATCAGGCCTTTAAAACCATATGGAGTACAGTTCTACTCTGACACACATGGGGTCGCCATGAGTTGGAGCCGACTCTATGGTAACTGGTTTTTAAGATCACCGTGGATTTAGGACATTCTTTTTGTCTCATTTGCAAAAAGGTGTGCAGTAAAGGATTAACTTTGCCCAAAGAAAGGTTTGGCCCTGGTCCTAGCTCCTGGGAGGTAACCTTGGAATGTCTTGCCTGCTAAGAGTATCTTTGTTTATTTGAGGGCCTTAGGCCACACCAGTTAATCTATGCTAACAATGTGATTTATGGTGGAAGCCTTGGGCTATGGGGTATCAGATAACTCTGGAGGGGCTGGAGATGAAGGTCAACCATGTCGACATGACCAACTCCAAATAAAAACCTGAACACCAAGGCTCAGGAGAGCTTCCCTGGTTGGCAATACTCTGTGAGCAGTTGCTGCATTGATAGGAGAACTAAGTGCCACCTGCATGACTCCACTGGGAGAGAACTAGAAGCCCTGTGCCTTGTCTCTCCTGGACCTGGCCCGATATGCCTCTTCCCTTTGCTGATTTTAATCTGTATCTTTTTACTGTACTAAACTGTAACCATGAGTATAATGGCTTTTCTGAATTCTGTGAGCCCTTCTAGTGAATCATGAAACCTGAGGGTGGCCTTGAGGACCCTTTAAACTTAGAAAAGGTAATCCCAAATCTTGCCAGATGAACAGTGATGCTCTCCAAGTTCCAAGGTACAAACAGTATGGTACAATGATTAGAAGGACTGAGACTGGAGAATCAGGCTTGAGTGTAACCTTGGGAACGTTACCTAAATCCTTTCTGCCTGAATTTTCTCATCGATCAAAAAGAAGTAATGGCAGTATCTGCTTTACGAGGTTGTTGTAATGATCAAATAGGATAATAAGGTAAAATGCTTAGAACAGTATTTGGCATACAGTGAGTGCTTAACTTAGCTATTATTATCATGACCAGAGCTACCACTAGTACTGGAGAGACGAAGAAGACGATGCGGATAATGACCAGCAACATTATCACCAAGTTAAAGGCCTGGTGTGCTCATCCACCTGCCCTGTTCAGCGGCAGGCCAGCAGCTGTCTCCGCACAGGAAACTGACCTGATGGACGTGATGAGACTCTTGATGGAGTCGGACACAGTGTGGGAATGTCCGGCCAGCACGGACCAGGTGGGCGGGTCTTTGGGGTTGATGGCCAGGGAGCGGGCAGTGCGGATGAGGTATGACGAGCTTTCCAGCATGGTCTTGGCCGAGACCAGGATTGGTTCCTGCGCCTGAGAGCCCTAGGACAAAACCGCAGACGGTTAAGGAAGGGCAGGGCGTGCAGATATGAGTGGGTCCTGGAAGGTCCTGTGATTTACCAGGTTGCCACCTCTGCCCTTTGGAAGGAGACGCAGAGGGCAGGGACCCGTGGAGGCTGGCTTACACAGGGCCTGGATAGCTGGGACTTAGATCTGTGTTTACTCCTAAATAGCATCTTGAGCACGACACATTCCAAGAAAGACTTACACATCCCTAATCTATGCACAGAGATTGTTCTCAACACATAACGCTAAGACATTACTTCTCAAGAGATGTGCAGAGATTGAGTTTCATTAACTCTGTGTGTGCATGTAGCAGCAACAAAAATAACAGCACCCTACATATTGATGGAGAGAGCTTTGGAATTCTAACCACTCTTGTTCATTCAGTACTACACAAAACTAGCCAAAGACCTCAGTCTTCCTCTGTTGGCAAAGACTCCCTACCTCGGAGCTGATCTGGGCGGGAACACTGACAAACTCAGGGTTTGATGCGAATGCTGTCAGGTTCTCCACGGCTTCGATCAAAGGCGCGGTGGCAATACGGCATTTGTTGCGGTTGTCTTCAGAGAAATCCCCGTCCAGGGCCTGACGGGAGAAAACACGGAGATTTTACTCCAACAAAAAGCAGAAATCACTCCTGGGGCACAGCAATCACCTCTCAGTGAAGGCAGAGGGCTTAATGAGAATACTGAAAACACTGGGTGAATTCATAAACAACAAATGACACTGGAGAGAACCCCGCCATTTAGCACAGGGGCCCCAGTAAGCAAGTATAGGAACTAAAGCTGAACATGTGGCCCACAGGACAGCAGACGTCACAGACCGTAAACACCCCATCTGCATGCGACAGAGACATAGAGACTCAAGCGGTAACCCTCTCTTCATTTCCTATGAGCCATTTCATCAAACTTTGCAGCTGAACCAATTTCTTCCCCACTTCTAAGACTATAACCTTGGGTTTCCTCCTGTTGTGGGTTAAATTGTGTCCCCCAGAGAAAAATGTGGAACAGAACTTCAAGTTCTTAAAGACTCCAAATTTATTGGACCTTCTGAGGCTGAAGGAGTCCCCGAGACTACGGCCCCGAGTTACTCTTCAAACCTTGAACTTAAACTATCCCCTGAAGCCACCTTTAAACTAAGTAGCAGTTTAGCCCAAAGAGTAAAGATTGTCACCCTTGAGTATTGCATTCTTTTGAAAAAGTTATCTCTATAAGAAAAAAAGGTCAACAGCTGTTTTAAAGCATAGACGAGAAGGTGAGGGGCAGAGAGTTTAATGCGAGTCAAAACAACTATAACAGAGATGAGGACAATGTTGACACAATGTGAAGAATGTGATCAATGTCACTGATCAGCATGTCTAGAAACTGGAATCGAAGTAGGTTTTTCTGTGTACCTTTTCACCAAAAATAAAATAAAATATTAAAAAAAAATCGTGTCCCCCTGAAAGACATGTTCAAATCCCAACTCTCATTACCTGTGAATGCGACCTTATTTGGGTCTTCGCAGATGTTATCAGGTTAAGATGAGGTCATGTTGAACTAGGGTGGGACCTAATCCCACGACTATTGTGCTTATTAAGAAGAGACAGAGAGGGACAAGAGACGAAGGTGACGTCAAGATGGAGGCAGAGAATGCAGTGAGTGTCTACAAACCAAGGAACGCCAAGGATTGCTGGCAACCACCAGAAGCAAGAAGAGAGGCATGGAACAGATTCTACCTCAGAGCCTCCAGAAGGAACCAACCCTGCTGACATCTTGATTTCAGATTTCTGGCCTCTAGAACTGTGAGAAATAAATTTCTGCTGTTTTAAGCTACCCAGTCTGTGGTAGTTTTTTAATGCAACCTTAGGAAATTAATGCATACCCCCTCCTCCATTTTCACTCAGATTAAACCTATTTCCTCTCAAACTATAAAAACACACTGTGTAGCACTTTTAATATTTTAGTTTTACCTGATATCCCTGAATGGCTTTGAGGGAGGTAGGGCATATGTAACAGCCATCTGGAAATGAGCACCATGGAACCCAAGGAGAAGCAGTAGACTATAACTGTTGTTGTCGGCTGCCATCGAGTTGGCCCTGACCCATAATGACCCTGTGCACCATCCCCATGATTGGCTGCAGACTGAACCACTGTGATCCATAGGTTTTCACCAGCTTTTCAGAAGTAGATCATCAAGCCTTTCTTCCTAGTCCATCTTAGCCCTGAACCTCTACTGAAACCTATTCAACATCATACCAACACACAAGCCACCAATGACAGAGAGGTGGCAGCTGTGCATAAGACACATTGGCTGGGAATCGAACCTGGGTCTCCTGCATGGAAGGCAAGAAAATTCTACCACTGATCCACCAATGTTCCCATAGATTATAACTATCCCCAACAGTATGGACAAATTACACCAGCATAATGCTTAGTGAAGAGGCCAGGTACAAGTGCATCTACTGTATGATTCCATTTGTGCGAAGAACAAAAACAGGTGAAACTAATGTAGGGTGTTAGAAGTCCAGTCACCTTTTGGGGCAGGTAAGACTGGAAGGAAACCATTGGACTGCGCGGATCATAACAAATTATGAATAACATTGCGAAGAAGGGGAATTCCAGAACACTTAATTGTGCTCATGCAGAACCTGTACATAGACCATAGGAAGTCACTGGAACAGAACAAGGGGATTCTGAGAGGTTGAAATCAGAAAAGGTATATGTCAGGGTTGTATCCTTTCACCATACTCACTCAGTCTGCATAGTGAGCAAATAATCTGAGAAGCGGGACTACATGAAGAAAGGGGCACCAGGATTGGAGGAAGACTCATTAACAACCTGCACTATGCAGATGGCACAACCTTGCTGGCTGAAAGCAGAGGACTTGAAGCACTTACTGATGAAGATCAAAAACTAGAGCTTTCTGTATGGATTATGATTCAACATAAAGAAAACAAAAATCCTCACAACTGGACCAATAAATAACATCATGATAAATGGACAAAAGATTGAAGTTGTCAAGGATTTCATTTTACTTGGATCCACTATCAACACCCATGGAAGCAGCAGTAAAATCAAATGATGCATGGCATTGGACAAATCAGCTGCAAAAGACCTCTTTAAAGTGTTAAAAAGCAAAGATGTCACCTGGAAGACTAAGGCGCACCTGACCCAAGCCATGGTATTTTCAATCGTCTCATATGCATGTGTAACTGGACAATGAATAAGGAAGACTGAAGAAGAATTGATGCCTTTGAAATACGGTGTTGGCGAAGAACACCGAATATACCATGGACTGCCAGAAGAGCGAACAAATCTGTCTTGGAAGAAGTATAGCCAGAATGCTCCTTAGAAGAGAGAATGGAGAGACTTTGTCTTACGTACTCTGGACATGTAATCAGGAGGGACCAGTCCCTGGAGAAGGACATCACGCTTGGTAAAGCAGAGGGCCAGTGAAAAAGAGGAAGAGCCTCAGTAAGATGGACTGACAAAGTGGCTGCAATGGTGGCTCAAACGCAGCAGTGACTGTGAGGATGGCACAGGACCGGGCCGCGTTTCGCTCTGTTGTACACGGAATCACCGTGCGTGGGAACCGACTCGACGGACCAAACGACAAGGCTGCAAGGGAACACAACGAGGGCTCTGGGTGAGGGTCACGCTCTGTTTCTTCATCCGGCTCTAGTTACCTGGGCGTGTTCAGTTTGAGAAAATTCACGAGCTGTACACATACCATGTAGGCTTTTTATCTATGGATACTATGTTTCAACATATTTATTTTTAATTAGTAGCAGGCAACACAATAGCATTAAGTGATCAGTCACAAAGATGATTCATGGCCAGATGGACGAAACCAGGAATGTGGTCTGTGGCCCGTGCCAGGCTGCCTCAGGAAGGGTTAACGCTTGGGTTTTTGGTTCCCTAGCCCCGGGACTGCCCCTCCTCATGCACTAGACTGTTGGAACCAGCAGACCGTGATGCAGTCCAGCAACCCCGCCTACAGCAAAGGCCACACTTGAGAAGGGCAGCTACTTTTGGAGAAGAATGTAAACTCCCTTGTTAAATGAGAGATTAAGCTTTTAATTTAACGGTCACGAACAATGTACAAAAGCCAATTTAGACAATTAGTGAACAAAAATCCAGGGGCACTAGCATTGCAAAACACCCAGGACTTGAGACGAGAGCATCTGTATTTTTCAGGAAGGAGGGAGTGGGCAGGCAGGCAGGTTTAAAGGGTCCTTCTGAATAACAACCACATTCCAGTCAAGCCTCGGCAGATTGGGACGATAATTATACGTGCACAATGCTAATATTTCCTGAGGAATTCCACTAGCCTGGCTAGTTTGCCTTCTTCGCTAATACCAGACCTTGCTTGCCTCTGGGCTCACACCCCTTCCTCACTGGCCTCTACCCTACATCCACCCTCCTGTTCTGCCATTCTTCTAGGCCCAATGGTGACCCTATGTGCCCTCTACTTCTTGTCCACATACATGGCCTCACTTCTGACACTCATATGCTTAGTAAACACTGAGTCAGCACCTGCTACCTGCTGGGCAAGGTGCCCCGGTGGCGCAATGGTTAAGCACTCAGCTGCTAACCAAAAGGTTGACAGTTTGAACCCACCTAACGACTCTGCAAGAGAAAGACCTGGTGACCTGCTTCTGTAAAGATTAGAGCCGAGAAAACCCCACGGGAAAGTTCCACTCTGACACATGGGGTCACCATGAGTCAGAATCAACCACACAACACCCAACATCTACACCGTGCCAAGTATTGGCAACGGAGGAGTGAGCGACTGTGACATTCTAATCTCACTGCACTGCTAACATCAACATCTCCTCGAGATCGAGCTCTACCAAGCTTTACAGCAATCTGGGAACAGCAGTGGGAGGCAGGGTGGGAGTCCCCTAGCAGGGGCCTGACGTGAGTGGATCCAGCACAGGCGAACCACTGAAGCAGAGTGCTGGCAGGCATGTAGCACCAACTTTGGAGTCAAGGGACTTAGATCCTAGTTCCGCCAGGGGTTGTATGACCTCTGCCAACCACGGCCCTTCCAGTTGGGAAGACATGACCTAGCTCAACAGGAGATGCTCACCCTTTTCCTGCGTCTTACCTCTTCACCCTCTTTTCTTCCATTCCCCTCCCAACCTGCCAGAGCCCTCTCAGCCTGGAACTTCCTATTAGGAATGAAGGCATCTAACCAATCCACCAATACGTTGTTGAACTTATTCAAACAAAAAAGATGACTACTTGAGGAAAATCCCAAGGAACAGTTTTCTAATGGTGCCATTTCATGGAATGCACCAATAGGAGGAAGAAAAGGTATTTTTTGTTTTGCTGTTGTTTTGAGCACGAACCCTAACATCTCATATCATGTAGCCCATCACTATTCAGAGAACAGAAAGAAAAAACCCACTGCTGTAGAGCTGATTCCGACTCAGGGCAACCCCATGTGTTACAGAGCAGAACTGAGCTCCACAGGGTTTTCTTGGCTGTAATCTTTATGGAAGCAGTTTGCCAGGCCTTTCATCCACAGCACTGCTGGGTGGGTTCGAACCACCAACCTTTAGCTCAGCAGTTGAGTGCAAACCACCCGAGCGACCCAGGGACCTATTCCGAATAACCGTGGAAGAGAATGCCGAGCTCCTTCAGCCAGTCTTTTTTTTAATCTTCAAAAAGGAAAAGCTGTATCCTCCCCAGGAAGACAGTTAGCACCAGAGAGGATGGTTTGCATAGACCCTATTTCACTCCTGAATGACCTCTGACCTCTGTATGACCGAGCCACCCAAGCAATCGGAACATTCAAGTGCCCACATTTGGTTATCCTGTCCTAGAAGGCTGGGCTCACAGCTCCAACAGGGAAAAGGAAGGTTCATGTGACCTGTTCCTGTGACTTTCCTAAAATTGCTTTTTTCAGCTTGTTCCTTCTCTGTTTTTTTAAGCACTAGTCTGCTTTGCGAACAGAATCGAGACATTCACAAAGATCAGCTTCTCTGAAGAAAAGCATTTCTACAGAACAAAGACAGCTACGTGTATCCTGCTGTTAAACAGCTCAAAGCAGGAAAAAAAGTATTTACAAACTACAGGGTTTTTTTTTTTCTTTCCTTTTTTACAATGCTAAAAGTGTTATCTGGAATTTTCAGCTTTATAAATAGAAGAATCACTTCACGCGTAGGGCTATGCCCACACCCCATCAGGGCACTGGCGCTCCTGACCCCTTGGCCAGCCCCTCTCAGCCGCCAGAGCTCCCACTGTGCACATCTCACAGGGATTCTGGGAGAAACAACTTCTGCACAAGAATCAAAGATTCCCAGGCTTCACTTCTCAGACAAAGATTAGACAGGCCTATAAAACAAAAAATAATACATGTGAGGAACATGCTTCTTAGTTCAATCAGATATACGAGACCAAATGGGCAGCTCCTGTCCAAAAGCAGCATGAGAAGGCAGGAAGGGACAGGAACTGGACGAACGGACATGGGGAACCCAGGGGGGAAAGCAGGAGTGTCGCATTGTGTGCATTGCAACCAATGTCACAAAACAGCACGTGTAGACATTTCTGAATGAGAAATTAACCTGAACTGTAAGCTTTCATGCAAAGGACATCCAAAATGACCAAAAAGATGTAAGAGTAATGATATCTATCTCAGCAATATTAAAAAAAAAAAAAAAAAAAAAAATGGGGGGAGGATAATCAAAGATTTATGGGCTCGGAGGCTAGAAGGCATCTTAAAGTTCATTAATCCCAATCATTTAGAAAGTTCCATAAGTTGTCCAAGGTCACACCTTATTGGCACACCTTAAACCAGAACCCAAGACTCCTATATCCCTTCTCTGGATCCTTAGACAGAGGCAACAAGAATAAGGGACAGCAGAAACTGAAGATTTTTTTTCCTTCTTTTTCTTTTGAAGAAATCTACTTTACCAACGCAAACATAAGGATGACCAAGGAAGTCAGCTTACAGCCAAGTGCGATGTGATCACACAGAGCCAGTCTGGGTGTCCTGGAACACACTGAAGTGCTAAATTGCAAAACACTGAGTTTCAACTCCACTGTGAGCGGCAGAGCCATGTCCAACTTCTCAGAAAAACAAATGCTGTTGTTGCACAATTTCTACTTGGCACCCAAACCTGTGCGTCTGCACAGTTGAAACAGCATTCCATCCCACACGTCTGACTTGAGACTTGGTAACGAGCTGACAGAAGAGAAAAGCAGGCAGCTGAGTCCACGGTGACCAGCAGAGAGATGGCAGCCTTGAGACTTGGTAACGAGCTGACAGAAGAGAAAAGCAGGCAGCTGAGTCCACGGTGACCAGCAGAGAGATGGCAGCCCGGTGAGGGCGTGGGTGCTTCTACCTCGCCGGCATTTAGAGCAGTGCCTGGCATGGAACATGGGCATAGAGCAGGGGCACAGGTATTCATTGTTGCTGAGCCCTGTTTTGGGATTTTAAAAGAAAGCGATCAGAAGATATTTAAAATTCCTGGGGTCATGCATTCTACATGAGTGCTGAGAACTCAATCAACAATCAATCAATTGCTGTCAAGGTGACTCCGACTCACGGCGAACCCACATGTGTCAGAGTGCTCCAGAAGGTTTTCAACGGCTGATTTTTCGGAAGCAGATCGCCAGGCCTTTCTTCTGAGGTGTCTCTGGGTGGACTTGAACCTCCAATCTTTCAGTTAGTAGCCGAATGCAGGTAACCGTCTGTACCACCAGGGACTCCAGTGATACCCCACCATGAGGGAATCTTCCTCCTGCTCCTTCCCTCATGCTCCTCCAGCTGGGCTTGCCTCCCTGTTTCACGACTTCAGGAGTGTGCCAGCTGGGATTCAGATGTGGGCACATCCTCATGGATTTAAAAAAAAAAAAAAAAAAAAAAAGGCACCAAAAAGCATAAAACTTAGAGAAAAAATGCAGCTCCAAGGGCAGCTGTCTGAAGTATTTAGTGAATTAAATATTCATTTGTTTCTCTCTTTGACAGGAGTCTTAACTATCCCTTCAGATAGGAAATCTATTCTGTATATATACATATATGATATGCTGCAGTGGAACGACCTTTTCCATTTTCCTATTAGTAAATTAAAAGCAAAGCTCATAGCTGCCGGCGAACCCTGCCACACTCTGGGAATTGGAAAACCTAGCATATTTTGACAACTGAGGGGCAACGTGTTCCTTTCTGTCCCTCCTGCATTGCTTCTGATCTCCGGCATGTTCAGAGAGGCGGAGCCCTCATCTTCCCTGCGCTATACCGGCCCTGCACTCCTCTGATGTTCAGCACAGGCCTGTCTCTCAGGCCATCAGCTCATTCGCTGCAGGGAACTGCAAAGAGGCTTTGACACCGTGAGCAGAATCGGAAAAGACGGGGAGTCTTAACAGATGGGTCAGAATATAAAACCAAGGAGGAGGCAGAAAAGAAAGGGGCTTCCGGAGATTTTTTTTTCAGAATACAGCGTTTCTTTCCATTTTTTCCCCTTAATCCATCTAAACATAATCTGGTTTTTAATGATCAGAAAATGGCCGCCTTTAATCGAGACTAGGAAATTATACATTTAACTGGTATAAATTAATGATACAACAACCCACAATGATGTCTCTACTTTCTCCTATATGGCCTTCTTCCATCCCTGCCACCCCAAGATGTACACAAAAGCACTGTGAACACATCAAGTATTTGTCTCAGGCTGAGAAACTGGGAGGCTGATGGTCTCGCCATGGCAAACATCTGAACAGCACGCCAGGAGACGGAAGCAGGACTGACAGCGGCAAGAGCAGGGGCTCTGGGCCTAAGTTTGAATCTTGGCCTACCAATTACCGGCTGGCTCACTGGGGGAAAATTCCTTAACCTCTTTGTGCCTCAGTTTCCTGAATCTAAATGGGGACGATAGCCATAGCGTGGCTGCAAGGATTAAATAAGTTAGTATGCACAAAGTGCTTGGAACAGGGCACTGCATACCATAAACACTGAAGAACGTAAGTGTTATTAATTTCTAATACCACGAACCATGGTGGCAGCTGCCATCAGGATCACAGGCCCACCTGGCACGGGCCTTATTTATTCAACTTCAACCTAGCTTCAAAAGGGCGGCTAAAAGTTGTCTTATTTTTTTTAAGACTCTTTGTTTAAACAGCTAAGGAACCCCTGAGTGAGGGCACTGGCCCATGCTCTCGTCAGCCAGCTTTCAGCTGCTGCGGGGCGGGATGTCCTCTCCTCTGCGGCTGCTTGGTGTGTCCTGTTGACTGACTTCTCCGTGATTATACTGGCTTTTGATAGTGAAAAGAAAAGAGGTATGTAGTGTCATGTCCTCTGGAAAGAGCTGGGAAAATCCCATTGCTCAGGACTTGTCCCAACAACAAAAACCAAAACCACTGCCGTTGAGTCAATTCCGACTCATAGTGACCCTATAGGACAGAGTAGAACTGCCCCATAGGGTTTCCAAGGAGCTGCTAGTGGATTTGAACTGTCGACCTTTTGGTTAGCAGCTGAGCACTTAACCACTGTGCCACCAGGGCTCCAACCCCAACAACAAAGCAGATAAAAAAGAGTTGCCCTTGAGCCAGTTCCAACTCCTGGCAGCCCCACGTGTGTCTGAGCAGAACTGTGCTCCATAGCGTTTTCAATGGCTGATTTTCCAGAAGTAGATCACCAGGCCTTTCGTCCAAGGTGCCTCTGGATAGGTAGACTTGAAGCTCCAAACTTCGGTTAGCAGCCAAGCCAATCAATGGTTTGCACTACCCAGGGATTCCACAAAGCAGATGCAAACCACCAAACCCACTGCCATCGAGTTGATTCCAACTCACAGTGACCCAACAGGACAGGGCAGAACTGCCCCTAGGGTTTCCAAGGCTGTAATCTTTACGGAAGCAGACTGCCACATCTACCTCCCAGAGAGTGGTTGCTGAGTTGAACCGCTGACCTCTCAGTTAGCAGCTGAGCACTTAAGTACCGTGCCACTGCGGCTGCTTCCACAAAATAGATACTCCTACCTAAAAAAAATATGAAAACCCTTAAAGAAAGAGTTAAGACCTCCAATGTCTTTCCCTTCTGTGTATCAGGAAAATAAAAAGTGTACAAACAAACGGAAAACAGCTCACACAGAACCGTTACATTGTCTTCCGTGACAATGCTCCACAGTGGGGGTGCTGGGTTCTCTGTCTGTGGTCTGCTGTCCAGCTGTGGCTGTGCTCCCACAAGGTCAGCTGCCTGCTGCCTGCCTGGCTCCAGCTTAGGGCAGACTGTGCCTGTGGTTTCATCACCCCTCTACAGTTTCATAGCCCCACTGTACCGAATCTCTCCTGTCCCCATTCTCACAAGTGTACCCCACTCTCCAAGGATGGCCTGGAGCCACGATACTTCCCTAGACCCTTCCTACTCAAAATTCTATAATTTCCTAGGATAGTGAATTACTAGAATAAAATGGATGATTTGAAATTTAAGATAAGATTAAAAGAAATACAAATACCCAAGGACATTAAAATATCTTTCGTCTAGGTCTTTGACCACCTGGTCTACCCATAGTCAGCAAATCTGACTAATTCTATTTGAGAGACAGCCCTGATTCTTCAACAAATAATTTATAAGGTAAAAATAAATAAATGGAGGGGAAAGACTATACATTAAAGAAAAGAAAATATGTCACATATGCAACAAAGATATTTAGAAAGAAAAGAGGCTTGAATTATCAGTGGAGAAGGAAAGGTAAGAGAAGGAGGAAGAAGGAGCAAAAGAGACAACTGGGGAAATGGGAATGCTGACTGGACACTGGATGACATTAAGGAACTCTTGTTAACTTTGTTTAAAGTGTGATAACAGTATTGTGGTGATATGATTTTTCACTTTATCGCATAGACATATATACTGCAATATTTATGGATAAAATGATGTTGAAGACTTGCTTCAAAGAAACCAGAAAAGGGAAAGGGTCCGTGGAGAGGTGACACAAGATAGACCAGGAGCTGATCATTGCTGCAGCCGGCTGAAGGGTGCGTACACAGGTTTTGTTTCTCCTATTCTGTCTATGTTCGAAAATTTTCCATAATAAAAACTTCAAAACATTCATGGGATGTCAACCGTGAATATCCAGGTTGATTCTTGGTGGACAAAGTTGGTCTCTTCACTGTTAACAGCTTTCTCCATACCCCTAAGCACCTGTCTTTTTCTATAAAGCTCCCGACCACCCGCACCTACCTGTGGTCTTTATACAAAGATTAACTGGCTATAAACACGGAATGTTCTGTTTTTAAAAGTTGACGCTCCATTTTTTAAATTAAAATTTAAACATGCGTAAAGAGAATACATGTCACAGAGATTAAACTGATAGGTTTTTACATTAAAAGTGATTTTCCCAGCATCCCCAATTCCCTTCTCTCTCCATTCACCCTCTTGATCCAGATACTCCTGAGAACAACTGCAGAGCCATCTACCTGCCCAGTCAAAACCACCCCAAGTAAATATACAGCTCAAGTAAAAACAGCGTGTTTACTATCCAGAGTACAAAGAGACATCCCACAGCCAAATCCTTCCAACCAGATTTCTGCTCCTAAGCTCCTCACATACAGAAACTGGGGAGCCCCCTCCACCCTCCAGAAGGTTAGCAGAACAAGGCTCTTGGTTTTTCATGATAAATTTCTCCACTAGTAAGAGACTCTTCACAATGACATAAGTCATGAGACTGAATTAGAAATAAGTCTCAGGAGAGCAAAGCTTGCCTCCCATACTTCTTTCTTCTCTGCAAGACGAAGCAGGAATTAGTAAGGCCCACAGTTCACTGACCTACCTTTATGGTCTTCACCAGGTTGGCAGTGCTGTTGGCAACTTCCTTGGCTGACTGGACAAAGTGTCTCTTGGCCACTGGGTTGGCTGTCTTAGATGAGGCAATGCGGCAGGCATTGCACAAGGCTGATGTGTGCTTGGCGACAATCGTGGCTGCTGACAGAACCTACAAAGCGTGGAGCTGAGTTGGGGCACCACATCACCCTGATTTCTAGCCTTGAATCCCTCTTCAACCCAGTATGTCCAGAACCAGTGTAATTACAACACGTGCTCCTAGCTCTGCTGCTCCCTAAGTCCCTCCAGGAAAGGAGAGGGAATATTAAGCCAGGGAGAATTTGAAAAAAGAAAGAAAGGAGGTGCTGATGTAGTGTTGGAGGGAGTTGGGCCCCAGACAGTCTTAAAGGGGATGCAGTAAGCTATCTTTTGAGACCCCTACATGTCCAACAGAAATATAACCCGAGCCAAACACAGAATTTAACATTTTCTAGTAGCCACATTAAAATAAATAGAAAAACAAGATAAATTAATTAAAATAATACATTTTATTTAACTTGATAAATCCAAAATATTATCATTTCATCATGCAATTGAGATAAAAAATTATTAATGAGACATTTTACAAGTTTTTTTTCATGCCAAGTCTTCAAGATCCAGTGTGTATTTTACACTTACAGCGCATCTCAAATTGGAATAGCTCCATTGCCAGTGCTTAATAACCATATGCAGCTAAACCAAACCAAACCCATTGCCGTCGAGTCAATTCCAACTCATAGTGACCCTACAAGACAGAGTAGAACTGCCCCATAGGGTTTCCAAGGAGTGGCTGGTGGATTTGAA
>NW_004443966.1:8454298-8464979 GCF_000243295.1 Trichechus manatus latirostris | reverse complement strand
GCAGGCGGGCAGCAGACTCCAGATGAGCCTGTGGTGGACAAAGGCCCTGCGGCAGGCGGGCAGCAGACTCCAGAAGAGCCTGTGGTGGACAGTGGACCTGCAGCAGGCGGGCTCCAGACTCCCAATGAGCCTGTGGTGGACAATGGACCTGCGGCAGGCAGGCAGCCATCCTGCCTGGGTGCTCATTAGTGCAAGCTGGTCAGCGGAATCTCACTCTTCTCCCAATAGAGGGGCGTAGGGATGGATCACGCTGAAGCCAGCTCAGGCTAGTGACATGCCAGCAGGAGTTTGCTGAAGATTCTGGGAAGAAAGTCTCCTGTGTTTCAGACACAGCCTCAAGAGGCTCTTCTGCAGGACATGAGCAGGGATGGAGGCAGCCCTGACGGCTCCTGGCAACCCTCTTATGACCACGAGGCTGCCTGGCCTAGGCCTGAAGACGACCCCAGCTGGCAGTGGGAGAGCTGGAAAGAAGTGGGTGCACACTGAAGGCATGGAGCTGCTGAGTGAGCCAACCCAGAGCCGCCCAGCCTGTGGGCCTCTCCTCTCATAGCCTGTTGTTGCTAGGTGCCCTTGAGTCAGTTCCAACTCACAGCAACCCAGTGTACCACAGAGCAAAACACTGGAAGACCTGTCAGTCAGGGCACCATGGACCAGCCACTTACCTGGGCCGCAGCCTCTGTCAGCCCACAGAGAGCCTTGGACGCCACTCCCACACACTCCCCAAAGGCAGGGAGGTCCCCAGTCTTGGCGTTCTGCGAAATCCCTGCCATCGACTCCCCCAGAACCTGCAAAACAAACAGGCAGAGACTTCTCTGTCCAGCACTGCTTCAAAACGTGGGGCCAAGGAGGGCACACTTCCAACATCAACGTTCAAAGTCACTTAATTTACAACATTTGCCATTTTCTCCTTTATTTGCATGAAGAAGAGGTTCAGGAGAATTATACCACTTCCATTCCATAAAGAGAAATGAATAATGAAAATATGAACCTTTCATCTGAAAATTATCTGTAGTCCAAGAAGATATTGTTAATACACACAGACCAATAAAATAAAATCCATATGGGGCATACTACAGGTGAATGCTCCAACCTGAGAACTATTACTTCCCAGAACAAAAAACACAGACATGTCCACTGAGCACAGGTGAACTCATACCCAGAAAGCAGATGATGCACCCTTCCTGATATTATTAATTTATTCACTTATTAACAGTAAACTTTAAATACATCTTTAACAAGTATATACATAATAATAATCCAAACACAAACTAAGGACGCTTCCTAAATTTTATAAGCATTTTCCCTTATTTTGAAAATCAGTGGTGCACTCTTTCTTCAGATGTACTTACATCACAGCTGAAAGGGATCCTAGTATTTAGAATCCAACCCAGAGGTGTCAAGGTCACAAAGAAGGTCACATGGGGCAAGGCACCCACCCCACATATGGTGTTCTGCCTTCTACGGGCCTCATCATGAACCAGGAGGGAAGGTCCTGTTTTCCTGGGTCATAGATGGTGACACTGAAGGGTGTTCAACACAAACCCCTGCGGAGACCAAGCTGCCAAGTGTAAAACCTAATACAGAGCTCTATTCATTCGCCATGTAAGTCATCGTGGATGGGGCAATGAAATAAATTCCCTAAAGTAAGATGCTACTTAATTACTTAAAACCAAACCAAACTGTTGCCATCGAGTCAGTTTCGACTTACAACAACGCTACAGGTCAGAGTAGAGCTGCCCCACGGGGTTTCCGAGGCTGTAATCTTTCTGGAAGCAGACTGCCACATCTTTCTCCTGCGGAGTGGCTGGTGGGTTCCAACCACCGACCTTTTGGAAAGCAGCAGGGCGCTTAACCACTGCACCACCAGAGCTCTACTTAATTGCTTAGATATACAAAATAATCCAGCTTGCATAAAGACCTCCAAAGTAAAAAAACGTAGAGGGAATGTTTACTTACAGTATTTTCCCCTCTTCTAACCCAGCATCCCTCCTTGAGAAAAAACAGATTCTTTGGATCTAAGTATGTAAAACGTCTGCATCGTCCCCTTAGTCCGTCTGTTATTCTGTAAGGGATGCTGGACAGAACAAACTGTGGCCTTACCCCAACACCAACGCAGCTCTCCTGACATCACCCCAACACCGATGTCTCCCCAAAGCTAATATAAGAGTGACGTAAACAAACGCGTTCCAAGCACAAGGCCGTACAAAACCCATTCATCTCACTTGTGTTTCATTTCACCTTCTAATTTTGAGGCATTCTCAAAAGACACGGATACGATTACCATGGATCAGTGTTTCTCCACCTTTTTTTGTTTTTATTATTGCTCCCTAAGGAGGCTTTTTAGACTTGTTTCCCCCCCGTAACTGTCATCCCACCCCCAGCCCCCCAAATCAAATTAAATACTAAGGAATAAAGTTTTGTCAAGTAGGTTTACAGTTTGGAAGACAACAAACCATTGGAATATCTAAGACGTTACACCCCCCGGAGAACGCACGCCACAGGCAGATGGCAGAAAGAACACATCTGAGGGCCTCGCACAAGCCCAAGGCACCGCGGGCTTCCTGCAGCAGGTCAGGCCCAGGTGCAGAAGACACCTGTGTTGATGCACAGGGAGGCCCACCTGTGATACGAGACAGCATGGCGGCTCGCCAAGTGTGGCTGCTGGACTCGTAACGCGGACATCAACTGGGGGTTTGGCAGAAGTGCAGAACCTCAGGTCCCTCTCCAGGTCTGCAGAATCACAAACTGAGGAGGTGGAGACCAGCCATCTGTGTCTAATAAGCCCTCCAGGTGATTCTGGGGCACACTCAAGTTTGAGAGGCCCTTGAACAAAGTCCACGGTTTTATGATGCCTGCAGCCATCCCAGGCGGGCACACGCAGATGCACACAAAGCACGTCTGGGTTTTCACCCACACTGCTGAGTAACATTAGCTGTGAATTACCACCCAGACTGGCTTACCTTGGAGTTTTCCATCACGCTCTCGATGCAGTCAAAGTAAGACAGGTCGCTAACGGGTTCATTAGGATTATCCAACATCCCCTTCACAGTCTACAGAATGAGAACACAGCTTAAAAAGCAAGCGCGTTTCTGTTATGCATATGGGTAACACAATTAAAAAACAAAAACCCAAACAAGGGTTACAGAACAAGATAAATTCAATACAAAATCCCAACTGTCTGCTTGGCCTCCATACACAGAATTACGGATACAAGGGTTCTGGTTCTGATCACTCATTTACCCAGATTCCTGAGAGGAATTCACATCAGGGTATTCCTGACGTCATGTTTCCTAATCAAATTTAGTAACACAACACAGATGGGGGTGGGGCGGTCTTAGGTTAGCTGAGCCAGAGGTAAGAGTCTTTTGCTTTCCATTACGAAGGAGGAGAAGCATGGTATCCAAAGACAGATTTGTTTTTTCTTAAAGAAATTTGAAGGTTAATGCAAGGCAACATATTCATGGTCAATTGGCACAATTTCTCTGCTCGGTTAACTCCAAGGAGTTCAAATCTCAAGGACCCATTCATTCATTTCTTCGTGCCTGAAAATGGGTTATAACCTTCAGTCTTTCAATTCTGGAACTCTAAATGGGTAGGTATGAAAGAAGGTAATTCCCCAAGACTGCCCATTGGGATGGTTCATTTGTTTTTGTTTATTTGTTTTAATAGACTATCTTTTAGGGCAGTTTTCGGTTTAAGGAAAAACTGCATAAAGTTTAGAGAGTTCCCATCTACCCCTTTTCCTCCCTGCACACAGCTTCTCCCATAATTACCATCTTTCATTAATATGGTGTACTTGTTACAACTGAGCCAACACTGATATATTATAATGAAGTCCAGAGTTCACATTAGCGTCCACTGTGTTGTACAGTCCCATGGACTCTGACAAACGCATGCTGTCCCGCGTCTGCCGTCACAGCATCATGCTGAATTGTTTGACTGCCCTTCAAACGCCCTGTTCCACCTGTTTACCCCTCCTCCATCCCCCATCAGTGGAAACCACCGATCTTTTCACTGTCTCTCTAATTTTGCCTCTTCCAGAAAGTCACAGTGTTGAAATCATACAGTATACAGTCTTTTCGGACTGGCTTCCTTCGCTTAGCAATACACATTTAAGGTGCCCCCATGTCTTTTCACAGCTTGATAACTCTTTTTTTAATCGCTGAATAATACTCCATTGTACGGACGCACCAGTTTGCTTATCCATTCACTTACTGAAGGATATCTTAGTTGCTTCCAATTTTTGGCCATTATGAGTAAAGCTGCTATAAACATTTGTGTGCAGGTTTCTGTGGGCGCATTTATTTTTAATTTAAAAAGTACAGAAAATGTTTAGTCTGGTTGAGGTCACCTCGGGGAACTGGGCACAGGGCCTGCCTCTTCTCTGTCTCCAGGCCACTGGAAACCATTGCGGGCCTTTCTGTGAATGGCCTCTGATCACCACTAACGAGGGGCTTTTCCAGAGGAGGGAAACCTGGGGGTGTATCTCCTCAACCATCTCCCCACTGAGTCAGAAGGCATATTAAGTCCCAGGCTTCCAGGCAGCAGCCTTTGAGGCATAACCAACACAAAGATAAGGCCACTTGAGTTACAAAGAGTTGGGTTTAATGGTGGAAGCTGCTGAGCTGTTCAGTTAAAGACACGAAGGCAAAGGGTCAGGGTAAAGAATGAGTTCATTTCATTGAAGAATCTTTTCTCACTCTTTGGATGATCTAAATTGTTTTAGTAATAGCAACCCTGAGGCAGTCACCACTTTGGTGACCAAGGAAACCATTAAGGGGCAGGGTATTTTTACCTAGGCCAACAGAGCTCATTCAGATCAACAGCCCCCGTATCATTTATATTTGCAAATGTGAGCAGACCAGATTAGGGCAGTAGTTCAGCCATCGTAAGAACGTTCTCAACCATGTTCAGAATGCTTCAGTCCCGTGATAACAGGCCCCACCTCACATCCACCAGTGCACGACAGCCTATTTGCCTCATCAGACAGGGCCTCAATCAAATGCTTCAGCAGCTGCAATGGGTATTCCCACCATGCCAGCCTCCTGATAATCATCCAGGAAACTAAACTCCCGTGGGGCACAATCAACCCATGTCTACTGAGTGCCCATTTGGCTATTTTAATATAAGCTGCCCCCGTTAGAACTGCTTTACATACAGGTGGGCATGTTGATTTTATGTTTACCCACACACATTCCATAGGCATACATGAAACTTCAATTACAAGTCAACTGTGAGTGTCAATATAAATTGAAAAGCACCCACAACTGGGTTCTGGGCCAGCGGCGGTCCCGAGGCCACCTGTGTAGTAAAGAAGTGTCACTCCTGTGTTTTCTCTTATGTGCCTCCTGCATACCGCCAAACAAAACGTAGAGGGAATTCATTCTCAGCGGGCTCACCCATCCCAGCCTCTGTTTCTCTCCCATCTGCCCCAGAATAATCTCTCCAGAACTTTTCAGGTAGAGACTGCTCATCTTCAACCTACATCCAATACCACAGGCCCTACCTTTTAAAAACAAGAATCTTTTAAAAAAATAAATCTCATCCCACCTGGTTGAAACTTTAGCCCCAACAATCTCCCAGGAAAGAGAAAAAGCAAGGACAGAGGAGAGGAAAACAATCTGTAGGGGAAGAACAGGAGCTTCCACGGTGTCAGAGGAGAACGCTGCTCCATGGGAGTTTTCAATGGCTGATTTTCAGAAGTAGATCACCAGGCCTTTCTTCCGCTATGCCTCTGGGTGGACTTGAACTTCCAACCTTTCAGTTAGCTGAGTGCGTTAACTATTTACACCACCCGGGGATGCCTAACAGGAGCACCAAAACCAAACCAAACCCACTGCCATCAAGCTGATTCTGACCCATGACAACCCCATGTGTTACACAGTAGAACTGCTGTATAGGATCTTCTTGGCTGGAATCTTTATAGAAGATTGCCAGGCCTTTCTTCTGTGGTGCCATTAGGTGGGTTTGAACTGCCAACCTTTAGGCTAGTAGTCGAGTGTAAACTGTTTGTGCCACACTCCTCAAGTCCCAAGCAGCCTCCTGTGGGCCTACCTCGAGTTCACGGAGGGCATTATCACACTCTTTCTGGCCAGGAGCTTGCTGGGTGCACAGCGTGATGAGTTGATTGATGCTCTCTGTCACAGCTCTGTGAGAAAAACAGGTGTTTTAATTTTAAAAGACTGAAAGTATGTTCTAGATCTATGCTTTGCAGATTCACCAGCAACACAATTGACTCACTACGTGAGCTGGGGTGCCCAGTGAGAGCTCTACCACAAGTCAGAGGCTGTAAACAACCAAAAATAAACCACACCCAGGGGAGAGAGAAACCTTCTTTCAAGCAAAAGGGAATCTTTACCTTGCTTCACATGATTCATTTGCTATACGCCTAAGGGGACACGTATATAGTCCTCTTAAGAAAGCATGACTATCTTTTAATATATTCATGAGAAAGAATTCCCAGTGAAGCTGCAAATAGAAACTCTTCATTAGCAACCCACGAGAGTTAAGATTATCTGCAGAAGCTATTTTGGGATACAGCAGACACATTGCAAAGTGCGCCCGTGATTTCCAAATCTCCACTTTCCATTAAATTCTACATGACTGACTAGTTCACAGAAACTATCCCAAAACTACTCCTTAAAATAGCTATTTTCTTTGTTAACATGAATAGGAATAGATTAGAGACTCTTGTGTGATTTGAGATGTGTTTCTATTCTTCTTAGAACTTAGGAGGCAGTCTAGATTTTTCTTACATTGAGACCCCTCTTGAGAAGCCCCTGTCAACTTGTCTTAGGTTTAGGAAGGCCGTGATCCATTTTGAGTTAATTTTGTGTAAGGTTTGAAGTATGGATTGAGGTTTTTTTTTTTTGGACATGAAATCCAACTATTCCAGTTTTCATTTGTTGAAAAGACTATCCTTTCTCCATGGAATTGATTTTGCACCATTGTTGACAATCAGTTGGTCATACTGTATGGGTCTCTTTCTGGAGTCCACTTTGTTCCATTGATCTATGTGCCTAACCCTTTGCCAATGCCACAATGTCATGATTACTGTAGCTTTATAGTAGCTCTTAAAATTGAGTACCCTTCTGCTTTACAAATGAAAATACGGAGAAAGATAACTCCCTACGGGGATGCTACAAGGAGGGGGCAGAAACCAGGCTTAAATCCATGTCTGTCTGGCTTCAAAGCTGGAGTGCAATCAGTTTTCTGTAGGCCACAATTAAACCACTCTGGCAGGGTCTGGAGTTCTATTCACAGTTGCTAACCATTACAGTTAAAGGGCAACTTAAAATAAATGAAGGCCCATGTTGCTGTTAGCCACTCACACTGCCTAATATACAAGATTCCTCATTTTATTAGTTAAATTGGCCCTGCAACTTCCCATAGAATATCAAATTAGATGGAAAATGATGTTGTGAATGTACAGAGGCTTATTCAATGAAGAGACACTGCTTTGAATTTTAAATTTACCTAGGGTGATGAGTTGGGAAGAGGAAAAACATTCCTGAACTCAAGAAAATTCCCAAATCGTTTTTCCAAGATTAACTCTGGTGATTCATTTATCTGGGGACGCGTGCTAAATTAAGGTGCCACTGGAAAGCACTGTGTTCTGTATGGCGCAAAGCAAAAATGACCAGTCAGTGAGAGAGCAGGACAATGCCTTCTTCCAACCTGTTGGAAAGGGCAGTGCATGATGAATGCATTTCAAGTGGCCCTCAGAGGCCAACACTGTGTTGTGTGGTAGCCTTCCGAACACTTCTGAGAGGACAGGCTAGCATGTGTTCACTTAATAAAGGATGCAGAATGTCACCAACTAGGATGACATGGCCATTTGGAGAAGATTTCCACATATAACAAAAGCTTTCCATTTAGCTCATTCCTTGCAATGTTTCCTGGTTACCTGGATTTTCTCTTTAAGCCTAGTTTGTATATGAAGCTCTTTCCATTAAAAACCAAGAGTTTACAATTGGGGAATCCAGAGGGTATACAGCTGTTCACTGGCCTGTTCTTTTCACTTTTCTGCAGATGTGAAAATTTTTCAAATAAAAATGTAGGGTAAATACATTCATACAATGGAGTGTTCTTCAGTGACAATAAGAAATGAGCTATCAAAAAGGCACGGAGGGACTACACTGCTGAGTGAAAGGAGTCAGTCTGGAAAGCTACACATACTGTACGATCCAACACCAGACATTCTGGAAAGGCAAAACTACAGAGACGTGGTTGCCAGGGACTCAGGGGTTGAGGGCGGGGATGAATAGGTTGAGCACAAGGCGTTCTTAGGACATATAACATCATGTATTCGTCAAAACCCACGGACCATACAACACAAAGACTGAGCCCTAATGCAAACTATAAAAAAACCCCAAAAACCGAATCCATTGATTCCGACTCATAGCGACCCTGTAGGACAGAGGAGAACTGTCCCATAGGGTTTCCAAGGAGCGGCTGGTGGATTCAAACTGCCAGTCTTTTGGTTAGCAGCCGAGCTCTTCACCACTGTGCTACCAGGGCTAACTAGACTTTAGTTAATAATGCATCAGTATTGGTTCATCAATTATAACAAATGTACCACAAGAATGAAAAATGTTAACAAAAACTTTTTTATCTGTGTACAGGAGCGAAGAAGGTGTATGGGAACTCTGTACTTTCTGCACAAGTTTTCTGTAAACCTAAAACTGCCCTAAAAAATAAAGTCTATTAAAAAAACAAACAAACCAAAGAACCAACGAAAGGTCTGTAGTTGTACAATCCATAAAAGTGCCAGCCCAGTACCGCATGTCTGAACGAGTCACTTGGGTTAACACGGACCCACGACTAAGTAGCATTATTCAGGTATCATTCATCCCTGTAACTCACTTCCGAGTGTGGGCCACACGGCCAGACAACAAACGAAGAGGCCCAGAAGCAAATGGTCATGTAGCTTTGTCAGGTTTCAAACTACAGCAGTGATTTATAAGAGCAAAGGATTAGACGCAACTCAAATATGCAACAATAAAGGACTGGTTAGATAAAAGTACAGCCCACACCAGAATTCGGGGGTCCATCTAAAACCATAGTGTATATCATGTTAATAATGCCACAGAAGAATATTCATGATAAACAAGTAAAATAAAAATTATAACAGTACATACAGTATGAGCCCACTACTGTAAAAATGTCCACATAAAAATATGACAGAATGACATATGTCAAAATGTTAACGGTGATTTTTAACAAGATATTTTTAAAGAAAAATATTCAATAAAGCTACTAAAAATATGAATAAACCAGCTTACAGTATCATAAAAAATATGCCTGCAATTAGCATATTTTTCTGGGCCTTCCCTCTGCTCTGTGTAAATCTAAATAGGCCGGAACTGTAGTCATTTTGGTTTTATTAACATTTTTAATAGTAAAATCTGTACAAGTTTATTTTAAAAAATACAAAAAAGTGAAATAATCAAAAGCCCACCATCCAGAGATAATATTTTCCTGTACTTATTCTTTATCTAGGCATATCTATCCGCTCTCACATTTTAAAAATCTCAGAGGTTAAAAAGTGGTTTTTAACCTAAAAACTGTTTAGTGTTCAGAGATGCTGAATCAATTCAGCTAGAGTTTGAGAGCTCTGGCTGGAAATTTTAAATAGATAACGGAATTGGAGCCCGGGTGGGGGTGGAAGATAATCAACCAAGGTGTGCTTTTTGATGACCTATTAAGCACATTATCACTTGATAAGTAGTTTGGAGGGAAAAGCAGGGTAAGACATTTCCTTCCTCAAGGGAGGAGGTGCTGAGGAAGGGAGGACAGAACAAAATACAATCCACCTGCGAGTATTCCCTGGTCGATTCTGACTCACAGTGACCCTGTAACAGAGGAGAGCTGCCCCATAGGCTTTCCGAGGCTGTAATCTTTCCCAACGCAGACTGCCATGTGTTCCTCCCGAGGAGCAGCTAGTGGGTTCGAAGTGACAACCTTTTGGTTAGCAGCCGAGCTCTTAACCACTGCACCACCAGGGTTCCTTTGCTGTGCACAAGGCATGGAGATTAAAAATAATATAGTTTAACTACAAGCAGTCATCTAAGATACAACTATCAGTCTCTTCTAGTCCGCAGCAAAGGAGAGGGAAAAATACTAAAGACCCAAGGGAGCAATTAGTCCGGAGGACTAATGGACCACATGAACCATAGCCTACAGGACCCTGAGACCAGAACTAGGTGGTGCCCAGCGACCACTACTGACCGCTCTGACTGGGATTACAATAGAGGGTCCCAGACAGAGCAGGAGAAAAATGTAGAACAAATGATCAAATCCACAAAAAAGACCAGGCTTACTGGTCTAACAGAGACCAAAGAACCAGAGACTATGGCCCCTGGACACCCTTCTAACTCAGGCTTGAAGCCACTCCTGAAGTTCACCTTTCAGCAAAAGATTAGACAGTCCTATAAGACAAACAATAACACGCAGGAGGAACGTGCTTCTTAGATCAATCAAGTACATGAGATCGAACAAAGATGAGCAGGCAGGAGGGGACAGGAAAACTGGACAAATGGACACGGTGAACGCGGGGGCGGGGAAAGGGGGAGAGTGCTGCTGACACATGTGGGACTGCAGCCAGTGCCATGAAAAAAATGTGTGTGTAAATTTTTGAACGAGAAACTGCTTTGCTCTGTTAACTTTCACCTAAATCATT
>NW_004443966.1:8429924-8454198 GCF_000243295.1 Trichechus manatus latirostris | reverse complement strand
CAATTTAACTATCTATATGGATCAAATTGACAACAGCAACTCGAAAGGTTAGATAGGAACCATAAGGGGTGGTGAGTTTATATTAATGGGGGAGGAAGAATTCGGCAAAGGAGGGTGAGAAGGGTTGCATAACTTGAAGAATGCAATCAGTGTCTCTGAACTGTACATGTAGAGACTGTTGAATTGATGTACGTTTTGCTTAAGTCTCTCTCGGACAGCAAGGGCTGGTAATCCAGCTGGAGAGACAAGACAATGAAAAGACATGACAAAGAAGCTGAGTGAGAGAAGGCAATGATAGGGGTATGACAACAGATAGGACATGATGGATCGCTGGCCAAGGCCAGCTAAGTGCAGGGGACTCGTAGGGAGCATGGGAGAAGACAAAAACCCCGGCTGGGTGGCACGGACAGTGCACAGATGTGGACTGAAGCAACTGAAGAGTCAGGCCTGAGATCCTGATTTGGATAAAGGGAAGAGAACGTTCTGGATGCGACCAACAGGGAGAGCAAAGGCCCTTGTTTCCGTGTCTCTATTGCCTGCAGTAGAGGTGCCCTCTCCTTCCAGCTGCTTGCTGTGCCGTTCTTCTTCACAGTCTCTGGACACGGAAGGAGGCTGCCCAGCAGGAACCTCAAAGTCAAGGGCATTCGGGGAGACAGAAGTCACCTGTGAGTTCCTAGGGAGGCCTGGTGATCTACTTCTGAAAATCAGCCAGTGGAAAGCCTGTGGCTCACAACAGTCTGATTTACAACCAACCAACCATGGGGATGGCACAGGGCCGGGCAGTGTTTTGTTCCATTGTGTATGGGGTTGCCAACTCAACGGCAGCTGCTAACAGGCACAACAACCCTCAGAGGACTGGAGAGCAGCTGGGGATCCTGGGTCTGGGGCGGGCTGGATGCTGGACACCTTCTCAGACTCCGAGTCTTTCTGGCCAGTGAGGCTGTGCTGTGAGCAGTGGCCTTTATGGAGGTGCTCAGGGGTAGGACATACCCCCTTCTTTTTGCAACTGCAACTGCTTTTCCTATTCCTTGGCTAAGATCAGGAAGCATCAGACCAGCTCCTGGTTAGGTAAAGGCTGATGAATGCTTGACAAAGGGCCGTCAGCTCCGCCCAACTTGTCAGAGAAGAGTCAAAGCCCCAACAGGTTACAAGAAAAAGCTGGAACACCAAACAGTAAGTGACTTCCCGCACTGGAAACCCAGGACTGGCATCCTCAAACGCACCTGGGCTCTGAGACAGACCAAGCAGCCTAGGAAGAAGGCATGTGCTGCTTCTTTGGCGCAACCATCTCTTCCCAGAGCAGGAAGGATCCCAGAGACCACACAGAACAAGGGATTCAAGTTTGCGGACACAGGAGCAGGACAGGCTGAGCTGTTCCAGGGCTGGGTACTGCAGAGGCGTCTCTGGGGCCTTATGGACATCCGTGTGAACAAAAGGCAGGACTTGGCTGTCTCCAGAACAGGGAGGACAGTGAGACTACAGAGTTAGGGCAACGGTGATCAGACCCCTGCTGCTCAAGTTTCTCGCGCGCTTAGCACAGGCCTGACAGAGGGCCCAGAATGAAACGGGGAACCATGCTCTAAGGGTGTGTCTCCTGCCCCAGCTCCACCAGGCCACATCTCTGTGTGCCCAGCACTGGCCTACCTCATAGGAGGCATGCAATAACTATCTGTAAAACGAACAAGTGAAAGAATGAGTTTATGAACAAGAGAATGACTGAAGGACCACATGACCCAGCAATTCCACTCCTAGGTATATAACTCAAAAGACTTGACAGTGGGGACTCAAACAGATAATTGTACGTCAGTGTTCACTGCAGCATCATTCACAGTAGCCGAAAGGTGGAAACAACAGTGTCGATCAACTGCTGAATGGATAAACACAATGTAGCATTATTCAGCCGTAAGGAGAAACGAAGTACTGATACTTGTGACCTGAATGAACCTTGAAAACATTATGCTCAGTGAAGTCAGCCAGCCACAGAAGGACCAGTACTGAGTGACCCGGCTTATGGGAAATATCTGCAGCAGGCAAATACACAGAGACGCAGGTGGATGAGTGCTTACGAGGTACAGGGAGAGGAGGGGAGCGGAGTTATTGCCCAGCAGGTATGGAGGTCCTCTTTGGGGTGATGAAATCATTCTGGAAACAGACAGTGGTGATGGTTGTGCAACGCTGTGAGTATGATTGATGGCACTGAATTGTACACTTAAAAAGGCTTAAAATGGCAAACTTCTTGTTATACATATTTTACCATGATGAAAAAAAGAAAGAATGAAGGAAGGAACCCCAGCTGGTAGAGCTTCACCGGCCTAGAGGAGCTTGCCTGACTCACGTGACCTGGCCGGAGCTTGGCTGGGAAAGCGCCCCAGGGAGAAGGAAGCTGGTTAAAATGCCGAGGAAGCCCAGCAGAGGTGCCGGCATCTGTTCCCAGCACCTCCACCCTCAGGCTGTCACTCTCTCGTGTGATGGCGTTTAGGTGCTTACTTGGGTGTAAAGCCATCAGGCTGGGAACTCGTCACATTGCGGAAAGCCGCCTCTCAGAGGCAAAGTTGTTTTTTAAACTAGTCTCCAGCCTCCTTCCTGGTGTCACCGCCAGGGGGCCTTCAGGTACCCTCAGATCAGGACACCAGCCGCGCTCCCTGGGGTCTGTGCCTCCTCCCAGAGCTGGCTTTCACAGGCCAATTTACACAGTCTCCTCCTTCCCCCAGTTGAAGAGAGGGAATAACACGTTCCAGGTCGGGTGCTGCCATTTTGAAATGATGCAAAAAATTGGAGATAATGAAAAACACCTGAGCTCAGATCCTGGCCACTTCGGTTCCCTCATCCAGACGGTCTTCGTAGGAAAAAAAAAGTGATCAAGAAAGGGTTTTCTATGAGGAACAGCTGCTCCACAGAACAGACATCACCCCTACTCACCACACCCAGCCCCCCATCACCACCACCACCAGGGGACGGCTCTCACTTACAGGAATAATCACAAACAAAACAGAAGAAGGAGGGGGGGGCGACGTAAGCAGCCCTGCTGGCGCAGTGGTTAAAGCAGTCAGCTGCTAACCAAAAGGTCGGTAGTTCGAACCTACCAGTGCTTCGCAGGACAAAAGATCTAGCAATGCGGTTCTGTAAAGATGTACAGCCTTGGAAACCCTACGTGGTAGTTCTACCCTGTTCTATAGGATCACTATGAGTTGGAATTGACTCGACGGCAATGGGCTTGGTTTTATTTTGGGAGATGTGAAGGTATTTTTTCCAATTCCCTCGTGGCTCTCACTATTGTGAGGCTAAAATATGTATCTGAGAACAAAGGAAGAAACTCAAGGGTTTTCAAGGGAGCTACTCTGACATTATCTAACTGCCCACAGAAACTAACAATCTAAGACAAGAGGGAATCAGAGACAGGTTTGAACCCTTCCTACCGTGAGATCTTAGGCACTGAGCGCCGCAGGAAGGTAAGGATGGTTAGCAGACACCCTTGCTGTGCCGACGGGAAAGTTTAGGAAGGCTGAACGACCTCACCAGTATCACTGAGTTGCTCTTGTTGTTGTTAGCTGCTCTGGGGTCGCCCCCAACTCACGGCAACCCCATGCACAACAGAATGCTGCCTGGTCCTGTGCCATCCCCGTGACTGGCTGCAGATAAGACCATTGTGATTCACAGGGTTATCATTAGCTGATTTGAGAAGGAGTTCGCCAGGCCTTTTTTCCTATTCTTAGTCTGGAAGGTCCACTGAAACCTGTTCAGCAGCATAGCCACACGCAAGCCTCCACTGACAGACAGGCAGCAGCTGTGCATGAGCTACATTACACTGGCCAGGAATCAAATCTGGGTCTCGGGAGCCACGTGGAAGGCAAGAATTCTGCCACTGAACTACCACGGTCCCCGGTCACTGAATCAGTCAAGCGTTACAGCTTAGACTGGAATTCAGGTCTACTGACTCTGGAAACTTCTAGAACAACCATTGAGGTCCCAGTGGGGAACAAAGACATGGGGGAAAAAAAAAAGCAAACAATCAAAACCAAGTTAAAAAATGACAACAACAAAACAAAGCAGGATTGAAGCTATGCTCTTCAAAAAGCACTAATCGGCACATCCTGGTAAGGTTTCCAATCATTCTACGGCCCCTAACAGTCCTGCATTTAATCTCCTGCTGCTGTCAGCTTTCCTGATACAAAGTCGTGCCAAATAACGCTAAGAAAACATGCCTGCGCCACCACAGAATCATAAAATACCCCACGGATTCAGAAGAAATGAACGTGGGATTGCTAATCTAAGATTCCTCGCCTGCCACTGCAACGTCTCCGCCCCCCAGCATTCAGTCACCAGGTACTCAACTGAATTGCCACAGAGGCCTTGGAGCAGAAATCGTGGTGGATTACCCACTTCCCTGGCACGAGGGACAGTGACACCATCCAAAACTCAGATTCATATTTTAATATATTTTCCAAAACAATGAAAAAAAAAAAAACCAAACTTTACTGCCAGTGCTCCCCGGTTCATCCTAAAGCGAAGCCCTGCTACATGGGACGCGCCGAACATGTTACAAATCAACCTAATTAGCACTGATGCCAGACACACAGTAAGCTCTCAGTAACTGCTGAATGATAGTTGAGCATTATTTTCTTCTTTATACTTTTCCTTGTTTTCTGATTTTTTTTTACAATGAGCATATATTACTTTTATAATCTTAAAGACGTAGAAGTACTTTAAAACGTCTTAAGGGTGACAGTGGAACAACATGATGATTGACATTAATGGCACTGAACTATACGCGGGAAAGATGCCGACACGGCAAATGTGGTTACATATTATTTACCACAATCAACAGTTAAAACGAAAAACCAGAACCGATTTGAGCCAGAGGGTCTACCCATCCATGGAGCCTTAAGTCTGAGCAAGTCCCCACTGAAAAGTCTGTCTGAGAAGACAGCAGACATCTTGGTGGGGAATGCACAGAAAGATGAGCCTGTTCCATGAAACAGCAGAACCTCCATCGTGCTCAGCTCCACCTCTGATGATGTAAGGACAGCACCCGCTCGAAGCTCAGTAGAGGTGGCATGGTGTCAGACATATCCTTCCCACGGCAACGACACCTTTAACCGCACCTGGACGCAGCTTTCGCCCCGCTCTTACCTTGCCGCTGCTGCCAGGAGGTTTTTCGCATTGGGGGCACCCGGATCTACGGAGAGAGACTTGGCGGCTAACAACAGCTTGCTGGATGCCATAGAGATATTCTTGAGGTTCCCTATCACTTGGATCTGGTCTTCTTTGGTCTGGAAGGTCAAAAGGAGCAGAGAAATTAGAACCGTCCATCTCTCCTAGGAGTGTTCAGAGAGCTAGGAGCAACATCCTCAAATGGAACAAGTTATCTGCAGAGATCACATGAAGCCCAGTTAGTCTGCAGGTGCTGGACTCCTGACTGTGTCTACCTGTCCCCAGCCAAATGCCCAGATGGAGATGCATGCAGCAAGGGCAGGAATCCAGTCTCCAGAGGGTCAGCCAAGAGCTAGGCTTTCTCACTAGTGGAGACATTGAAAGAGGAGAGAGAGCGAGTGTGTGTGAGCACACAGACCAGCAGCAATCCCTGTGTTCTGCTTAACAATGCCGGAGTTGTCAGGCAGCTTGTGCATCTCAGCCTGGCACAAGCGGCCGGCACCGCCTCAACGTCCAGAGCTGATGGCGTCCCAGAAGTTCCTGAATTGGGAGCGGACACATCTCTCACCTGGTTTGCCATCTGCGAAACAGCCCTTCGTAGATAACAGAACAAGAAACACTCTGAATATCTCCTTTAGCGAGTTCACAGGAGCTCAGAGAAAACAAAACACACAGCTCTGCAAGCTGACAAGAGACTGGTCACGCGCCCTTGTTCTAAGCAAGGGGTTTATCTGTTCATCGGGAGGAGGTCACTTTTAATCATTTGACACTCAGTTTTAGACAGTTCCTTAAATGGGCCGCTTAATCTCAAATACATGATCTTTTACTGTATTACACCACATTTTAAGAGCTGTCTGAATCTCTGCTAACAGTCTCCTCCTCCTACAACCCTTCCTCCCAGAGACGTACATGTAACGATGGACTTTGCTGGAGGATGGTGGGAAGAGTGATCCTTCATCACACGACGCACCTCACACATGAGCGATAGCATCTCTGCCACCCTGCGAGGTCATGGAGCTTCCTGAGCGGCCAAGCAAAGGCAGCCAGCTGTGACCTGCTAACAGGTTCCCTATCCCTATTCACCCAGCCAGCCTCCAAGGTGGACAGCCCATCAGGGCAGACAGGTCAACACCACACAGCCACCTCCACACCCACCTGAGCCTGGCCAGCCATCTCAATGCCAGCATCCAGGAATTCGTCGAAATCATCACTGAACTTTCCGGAGGCCGCAGCCAGCTCTCCGCTCTGGCCCCGAGTGGCATGGACCACTTCCCCGGCAGACTGGTTCAGATCAGCTGCCGCCTGGTTTAGTTCACTCTGGGCTTCCTGGAAAGGCTTCGTGCTTGGAGGTAGCTATGGGGAACAGAAAGCACACCCCATGAGAAGTTTAACTTTGTACCAGAGGAATAAAGGAGAGTACCGAGGAGGGAAGACAACCCTCCCCTACCCCCCAGGGATTCATCTGAGTATCAAGACTAGAACAGTCCTCCCCTGAAACTAGCACCCAGATGCTTTGCTGACCCAGATCTGAAACCACTCCCAGAGTCCACTTTTCAGACAGAGATCAGACAGGCCTATAAAACAAAGGAAACCCTGGTGGTATAGTGGTTTAAGTACCACAGCTGCTAACCAAAAGTCTGGCAGTTCAAATCCACCAGGTGCTCCCTGGAAACTCTATGGGGAAGTTCTACTCTGTCCTATAGGGTTGCTATGAGTTGGAATCAACTCGATGGCAATGAGTTTTTTTTTTCATAAAACAAAAAATAACACGTGAGGAACGTGCTTCTTAGTTCAATCAAATATACGAGACCAGATGGGCAGCTCCTGTCCAAAAGTAGGATAAGGCAGGAAGGGACAGGAACTGGAAGAATGGACACAGGGAACCCGGGGTGGCAAGGGGGAGAGTGCTGTCACATTGTGGGGACTGCAACCAATGTCACAAAACAATATGCGCATAAATTTTTGAATGAGAAATCAACTTGAGCTGTAAACTTTCACCTAAATCACCCCCACAAAAAAAGACTAAATGGTTCTGTATGGTCCGAGCCCACGCTAAGTTTGAAAAGGAAAAGGCAAATTGGCCGGTACAATAGAATTCCTGGAGCAAAGGTTAGCTGCTCAGGCATCCCAGAGGGGAGAAGACTGCAAAAAACAAACCAACAAAAGCCAGTTGCTGTTGAGTCAATGCCGACACATGGCGACACCCTGCATCAGAGGAGAACTGCTCCATAAGGTTTTCAAAGACTGCGACGTTTCAGAAGCAGATCTCCAGGCCTGTCTTCGGAGGCATCTCCCAGTGGGTTTGAACTGCCAGCCTTCAGGTAGTAGCTGAGTCCTTAACCATCTGTGCCACGCAGGGTCCTCACTCACATCTCGAGTGAAGCCCGTCACCCAAGCCTAGACCCTCTCACCGAGTCCACGAGCAGCTTCTTGCTGGACTCGCCAATGCTCTTCAAGGCCACATCCACGTCCTTCTGCCCAGGGAGGCAATTCACGCAGTTATTCAAAGAGTGTGAGACTGCTTTGGCCACCTGAAAACATGGGGGAGAGAAGCCCCTAAGAATGCAGTCCCTTGACTTCCCTTGCAAACACTTTCACACATCTGTTGGGAACGAGCGGTGATAGCGTGCAGAGTGGAAACAGAATGGGGATTCTGGCCCCATGTCCCGGGAGCTGCATCCCTAACAGGTGTAAGAGAGGGAAATTACCCGCCAGCATCTGACACCGTTTACTACATTAATTCACCTTGTGTCCAGGCCTCTGGGCCAAGAGCGAAGCTACATCCTCTCACGGGGGTTCACATCAGGTCTCGGCAAAGGGTCTGATAGTGACACAACACACCCCACAGGCCCCCAAAAGCCAGATGACGTCCCGGCTCTGTGACTCCGACATGGACCTCTCCAAACTCGGGTCAGGTGCTAAAACAATACCTAATGCCAGGAGAAATGGAAGGTTCTCCCTTCTTGAGAGCTCCGCTGAGGTCACCGAGGGGGAGTGGGCCTTGAGATCACAGTTAGCGAGCCCGGTGGGTGACTTCTCAGCAGCTGTCTGGTATGATCATTCCCAAAGGTCACCCCGCCCGAGTGCTCAGAGCACGTCCCAGACAACCTGGAACTGTCCAGGTGCTGCCTGCTAAGGATTCTTAAGAGGCGTCCGTTTGTATTCTTGGGTATCCTAAGTTAAAAGGTAAGGTGTTTGGAAGCAGGGGGTGTCACTTCCCTTAATCTAAACCATCTCCTTCCCAGCCCCAAGTCCAGAATTCCACCCGGATAGTGTGTAGCCAACTGGTTTCATTAAGAAGCTGGAGAATCATCTGAGGAGGTAACTGAGAGTCAGAGTTTGAAAACTGGAACGGCCACACATAGTACGTCTACGTCACCTCACACGCTAGGAGGAGGAATGCAGTTAAGCATACACAGGCCCAAAACAAACACGCATGCCCTGGCTTGTAAACTGCCAAGGACAGACTTCAACAAAGCCCCCAGCCCCGCCATTCTCTCTGCTGACTGTGAGTCAAGCAGATCTCACCTGAAAGCAGACGACTACCAGGCAAGTATTTAACGGGGGATGGTCCATGCCCAGTACTGTCAGAGCACTTTGGAAGGTTTGGAAAACACCCATTGAGTCTAAGTGTTCACATTCAGAAAAAAAGTGCACCAAAGGCAGCCCACCACCGTGTCCACACGGACGAAGACCACCATCCCCAAGGCTGGGCCTCACCTGAGCTAGCCTCTGTTGACTCTCGGCATCCCCCGGTGCAATCAGGGCCTGTTTGGCTTCTTGAATGAGCATGGCTGAGCCCTCCATCACGTCTCGAGCCGAATCTAACATGGCGTGCGCAGCTGAGGGGTCACTGGTAGATGCGGCCACTCCACGGGCAGCTTGGGCCAGTATTTTCAGAGCTTGGGCCGTCTCTCTAGCAGCCACTCCTAGGGACAAAAGCCCACCAGACCTTTCATTAGATTCCGCTGAAAAGTCACACTCTGCTTTGGGAGTAAGTGTCCAGACCAGGGCTCTCTTGAAACGAGAGGATCCTATGACAGTACCTGGCCATGGTGGGCTCCAAATCACTTTTTATAAAATTTGAGTTACTGTGTTTCTCAACGTAGGCCACACTACTGACCCTTGGCCAATCCAGGGAGATGTTCATAACAATCACAATGCTAAAAACAACTCCTCTCTGGCACCCCTCGCTTCCTCTGCCCCACAGGGCCCTAGAGCTAAAGTTCCAAGTACATGGGCGAAGGACACAATGAACATAGGTTTGGGGGGGGTTATTGAAGTTCACTTTCTTCCCCGATTGCTTTTTCTGGGGCATAACTCACATACATTAAAATTCACAAATCTATATGTACAGCTCAGTTACTATTTGACATATGTGTGCATCCACATAACCACCATCCAGGTCGAGATTTAGAATATTTCCATCACCTTGTGCCCTACCTCAGTAACCATTATTCTAACATCTACCGCCTTAGACTAGTTTTACCTATTCGTAAACTTCATGTTAATGGAACCACACAGCTATGTATTCTCTGTGTGCCTGTGCGTGTGTGTGCGTGTGTCCACTTTCTTTCTCTGATCATAATGCTGTGAGATTCACCCAAGTTGTTATGTGCAGCAGTTCATTCTTTGTTTCTTGCTTTGTAGTATCCCATTATATGAATACATCAGAATTTATTTTTCCATTCTTCTGTTGATGGACATTCAGGTTGTTTCCAGATTGGAGTTATTATGAATGAAGCTACCAAAGTTTTTCTGTATGCATTTTGATGGACAAGTGGACTCATTTCTCTTGGTTATAAACCTAGGAGTTGAATTGTTGGGTCACAAAGTAGGAATATATTTAGCTTTAGGAGACAGTACAATCCGGTTTGTCAAGATGGTTTCACCATTTTACACTTCACCACCAAGTTAGCAGAGTTCCAGTTGTTCTACATCCTAGTCATTGCTTGGTATTATCAGTTTTTTAATTGAAATTTAACCATTCTGATGAGTGTGTAGTTGCATCTCACTGAGGTATTAATTTGTATTTCCCAAATGAGTAATGATATTGAGCTCCTTTTAATATGCTTATCGGCTATCTGGATGTCCTCTTTCGTGAACTGCTTTTAAATTTCCTTCAAAACACATAATGGAACTTGAGGGAAAACTATGAACAGAAACGAATCCTTTAAATCGACAGCACCACCTCTTGCAGAATAAACATGAGCCTTACAACACGGCACCTAGTCCTCAGCACACCCAAGAACAAGGTGAAGGTTGGCCACGCTGGGGCACACGACAGAACAATCCAAGAACCACAGCAGAGCCAACCTTGGGGCTCATCTCGCTGAGCCACTTCACAGGTGTTTCTCCAGCACTGAGAAGTGTCTTCTCCACAAGCACACTTCTACAAGCAATGCCAGAGCTAGACCTGAGGTTTTCTCCAGGTTAGAATCTCTGCTCAGCGCTCTTTGGGACAGAGAGCTACAAGGGCTTCTCGTTAGAACATAGAACATCTGTATGAAAAACGCACCAATCAATCTCTCCCACACACCAAACCTGAAAACAACCATTTTCTAAAGGATTTAGCCAGACGGTCTCTAGGCGCCCACTGAGTGTGGCCTTTACCAGCAGGCGCTGGAGCTGAGTCGGCACAGATGCAGTAGGTGGTCTGCTTGTTACAGAAGGTGAGGCTCCGTAATACAATCAAGACTGTCAGAGGCCCCAGATCCATAAAACAAGACAGCTTTGCAGTGCCACAGACTTGCTAATCTGTAAATATTTAGCAAGTCACACAGCTGGGACATTACAGTCTAATCAAGGCAAATTACAAAGCTGCCAAACTATCATTTAACACATGGCACTTCCGAGGGCAGCTTACAGAAAGAAAAGATTTTAAAGAGAGAGAGTGTGTGTGTGTTTATGACAGGAGAAATCCAGAAGAGAAAACCCAAAAGTAAATAAAGTTAAGACGAAGGAGAGGTGCAGGGGGAGCAGAACAGTCATTCCATTTTATGTTTCAGCTTTTGCACAGGGTTGGAAGATTTGTTCCTCGGACGAGCACCAGATGTGGTGAAGACATCATCCAGGCTCTGACTCTGCAGATGATGAGCCTGGACTACTGCCTCTCTCTGAGTCTCAGTTCCCACAAGTTTTAGGAGAAGCTAAGATCCCGGCTGTGACCACTGAAGATTCCGGGCTGTGATTTCTAGATCTTTCCTCTTGCCTTTCCACTTAGAGAACCTTGAATCCATTTCGAGTTGTATCCGAATTTGGGAGAATAAAACATTAATTATTTGTAATTAGAATAGAGGTGTTTATGCAAAAATCATTTAGTGAAAAATCTTTTACAGACTCTGACAATTAGAAAAGGACAGAAACCAGATGAGCGACATTCCAAACGCCGAAGGCCGTGCACGTGCTTCCTGTTGAAGACTCACTGTGAAATCTCAAGGCACTTCAGGGATCCCCTCTGGAGTGATCACGTGTCCGAAAAGAAGACCCTACACCATTAAGAGGATGAAACAAGGCCACTAGGGGCCAACAGAGAGCCCAGTGACCAGCCAAGGCTGAAAATGGCTGAATTCACAACAACGTCCTCAGTGGTAACCACTGCCACGTCAAGTCTCCTAGCAAACCAAACCTTTGCCACTGAGTCGATTCTCACTCATAGCGACCCTACAGGACAGAGTAGAACTTCCCCATAGGGTTTCCAAGGCTGTAATCTTTATATAAGCAGACTGCCACGTCTTTCTTCCATGAGTTCAAACCGCTGACCTCTTGGTTTGCAGCTGAGTGCTTTAACCACTGTGCCAGCAGGGCTCCTTTCCTAGCAAACACCACCCTTCCCATGAAAGCACTCCTGCAGTCAAGTGTGCAAGGCAATGCCCAGGGCTGCCTGTGGGGAAACACTAAAGCAGACTTTGGCTTCAATAACCACAATCCTTTGAAGATAACAGATTCCTTTCACAGTCTTCTTGCCATCTGCCTCTGATATTCAGTAACAGAGTCTTAAGAAGAAACGTGAGTGATATGAAATACAGCAGAATTCCCTGTCACTGGTGTTCTTCATCAGAATTCGTGTAGACTGTATGTCAAAACAGCACTGGGCCACACAGCAAGCTCACAAAATAAAAACCACGTATGGCAGAGTTTTAATCTGTCTCAGAGTATCTGAAAAGGGTTCTGTCTCTGTAACTGTACTCGGCTATGTAGAAATATATTTTGAATACCGCACTGGCCAGACAAAAAGATGATCTCCAACAGAGCGCAGCCCAGTGGCAGCTAATGGGTAACTTCTGGATACCCTACACATCTCAGTTTGTGGACAAGGGAATTGAGACCCAGGGGGAAGTTGTCTACGTTTGCTTTCTCTTTCCTTGCTTCCCACTCATTCTTCAGCTTTCCTGAAATTGCCTCACCAAGGAGAGCAGTGACCTCCTTATTCCTAAAACCAACAGATGCTTCTTAAGCCCCCACCTCACGTGACTTTCTGGGCAGCAACTGCCTCTAAGGTAACAGTCTCTGGCTCTGGAGACAGTCCACTCTCCTGGTGATCTTGCTCTCTCCATGCTGGATGTTCTCATTTCTTCCAGAGGTTTCTATTGCTCAGCCTTCTCCTTAAATAGTTGGGTTCCTCGGTTATATCTGATAAACATTTTTTCCCTCTGTCACTCTTCCTAGGCAAACTTACTTACCTCCATGGTTTCAATCATTATCATTTAACTAATAATTTCCCGATCTATATCACCAGCCCAGCCTTCTCTCCTGAGTTCCAGAGCCAGATGTCTAGCTGCCTAATGGGCTGCTGTATTTGAACATCCTGAAGTCACATCAAACTGAATACACGGAAAGCTGAACTTGGCATCTCTGAACTCCACCCTGGCACATACCTGCCAATGGCCCTGTGCTCCCCATCTTGGTGACTCATGCAACTCTTCATTCAGTTATCAGGCCAGACACTTAGAGTCCCTGTTACCTTCCTTACCCCCATCCCTGCCATTTTCTCACCAGCCACCAAGAACTATCAAGTCTCTATTTCGTTAATCCATCCCTTTCTCTCCCCTGCAGGCCACTACCATCCCTTATTTGGATTAATACGATGGCCTCCCTGCTGGTCTCCATGCCTTCATCTTTGTTTCCCTCCGGTTCATTCTGAACGCGGAGGTAGAACAATCTACACAGAACGCCATCTGAACTGTATCCATAGTGGAAAACTCTCCAATAGTTTCAGATGTCCTCAGGTTAAATTCCAAATTATTTCAATTGGCCTAAGAGGCCTGTTAGGATCTGATCTGGCCTTATCTTCTTATTCCTCGGCTTCTTGCCTTTTACTTGAACTTTTCTCAGTCCCTTCAGGCAGTCTTCTTTCTCTCACCTCTGCGACTTCATAGGTGCTCTGCCCACTTCCACGACCACCTTTTCAATGCCCCACAAATGAACCCGCTGCTTCTAGGACATTTTTTTCCCCAAACACTAACTAGACCTCCTGTGATCCTGGATGTTACCAGTTATCGGATGATGCAACCAGTAAACCAGTCTTCCCTCCACTAAAGACGCATTTCATAATCTACAATATCTGGCAAGATTTCATGAATGTGCGGAAATGTTAGAAACGTCAATCTCTCATACTCCCTATGCTTTGTAAGCATTTACACATACGTCGTCTTCCCCTAGAATGTTAAAGGAGTCCTAAACAATCCTCAAAGCCCTGAGCAGGTGTCAATTCTGTCCTAACACTTTCCCTTACCCTCCCACTACGGTGGAGTTGTACATTCCTATTATTGCAGGCACTAGACCATAACAAGGAGTCACTGGGTGGCGTGAAGGGTTAAGCACTTGACTACTAGCCGAAAGGTGGGCAGTTTGAACCCACTCCAAAGCACCTTGGTAGACAGGGCTGGCATTCTGCTTCTGAAAACCCTGTAGAGTAGGTCTACTCTGCGCGCCTGGGGTCACAGGAGTCAGCATCTACTCGACAGCAACTAACAACAACAATGACGTACCAAGAGCAACCACCCTTAACCCACTCCTCCCCACCCGCGTCCCCTATTCCTGGCATCTCTCAGTCCTTCGAGCTTTCTTCCGATACTTCGTATTTCTGAGTAACGTGCTTGGAAACCCTGGTGGTGTAGTGGTTAAGAGCTACGGCTGCTAACCAAAAGATCGGCAGTTTGAATCCAGCAGGCGCTCCTTGGAAACCCTGTAGGGCAGTTCTACTGTGTCCTATAGGGTCACTACGAGTCGGAATCAACTCGATGGCAACGGGTTTTGGAGTACTGCGCTTATACAGAAACATCTTGATTTTTCAATTTTAGATGTGCATACACCTCCTACTATGCCTACTTCCCACTGCGGTTAACAGTGCCTTTCTTATGTAAATTTCTGCTTTGCTGGAGTCACTAACACAGTCTGTTCTTATACAGACTCTGGTTGAAGGACACCTGCCTTCTGGGTACTTGGCGCCTCCAATACCAGAACCCTGCCAGGGTTCTGCAGCATAAATCGTTTACTTCTTGTTGGCTCACCCACCCCTCGGGAACCTCGTGTCTTTCCTTCTTTGGCTTTAGCAGTCACCACGCGTCTGTCTCTTTCCATCTTTGACAATTTCGTGGGCATCTTACTTGTTGTCACCACCTCTCCTGTTCTCTTTGAGCTTTTTTATTCAATTTCACAGGATTTCAGGGTCACAGATTGTCCCCGGAGGCCATACTACTGTTTATACTCTAATACAAGTGACCCATAAATAGTTTGGAGGAATATTTTTTGAGTCTTTGTATGCTTAGTATCCAGCCCAGAACAAAATGCTTGGAAAATACGTTGAACACTAAAAAAAATTAAAAACAAAAAACAAAAAACTCACGTTTATTATAAAAAAAAATGAAACCACCACTCCCCCCATGCCGCCCCCACCCCCCACCCCCCATGGTCTGCACCTGACCACAAGGCAGCCTGAAGGGCAGCGGGAGCCTCACCTGTGTAGTGCTCATTGCCTTGAGCAGCACAGGTGAGCAGCTGTGCCATGGAGGAGCCCACCGCTTTAGACGTACTTCCCAGGTCCTGAGCACATTTCTCCAGCTATAAGAATATTCAAGGGGAAGAGAGCTTAGAAGAAAAGGAACATCCACTGAGGTCTTAGCATGCATTAGAAAAACAACGCAGATCAAATTTGGGGCCTTAGCTGTTTCCCCACACAATACGTGGATGGCACTAAGAAGCAGCAAGGTGATACAGAGGAAAGAGCCCAAGCTTTAGAATGACAAACCTCCGTTATTTCTGGGGCCAACCCCTTTCTCCCCTCCTAATTACTAGCTGGGTGAGATGGGTAAGTTACTGAAACTCTCCAAGCCTTGGTTTCCGAGGCGCTCATTAATACCTAACTCAGTAGGTTTTCAGAGAATTAATCCAGGTACTCAACAAATGGTAGCTATTAGGATCATGCCGTTGGAAGCTAATTTAGAAAGTCTGCAACAAATCCTCAGCAGGAATTAATTACGCCTTGGCAGGAAGTGGGCAGACATCCAGCTGCACCACCTTCCCGGCATGTGGGACCATTAACATTGTTCAATTTGATCATTATACTTTGAGGAGTTCCAACTGAAAGGAAATGCAATAGAAATTGAGGCTTGTAGTGGTAAATGAGATTATGAAAATGGGCAAAGTGCTGATTTCCCATGAACAGCATGTCATCTTGCTTTGTAAACTGAATAAATAATTCAGAGAACAAAGTCAGCAAAGGCCTAGGGTACGGATGATTATTTGATTACTAGATGAGGACAACGTTGTGGATGAGAACTAGGCACACAGCAAGGGTGCAGGAAGGGATCGGAGAATGTATGCATTTTTGTCCCCGTGACGGGTTTCCCAAGAGAGGCAGCACCTTTCAAATGAAAAGGAGAACCTGGTTCATTACAGCCAACAATATGTTAAAATGCACTACACACATTCTGGGGGGGGGGGTAAAGTTTTTAAAAAATGACATGGTTGTTCCTTGCATTCTAACTGACCAGCTGCTTTACGCAAAGGTGGAATTCATGTTTTAGGTCAGCTTCTCTTGGGCTCCCTGGGGTTTGCAAAAAGACACCTGGACCACTTTGCAAAGCTGCTGCGCCAGGAGCCAGTCCTGACTCTATCACTAGCTGGGTGACCTTAGTTAAGCAACTTAACCTCTCTGAGCCTAAGTTTCCTCATCTTTACAAACAGGGGTAACTTGCTTATCCAGCAAATATTTTCTGAGCACTTCTATGTACCAGGCATGGTTCTATGGTAAATCAGACACCAGGGAAGTCTTTTTGTAGCCCCCAGTGGCGCAGTGGCTAAGAACTTGGCTGCTAACCAAAAGGTGGACAGTTCAAACCCACCAGCCAGCCGCTCCTTGGAAACCCTATGGGGCAGTTCTACTCTGTTCTATAGGGTCACTATGAGTCGGAATGACTCCACAGCTATGGGTGGAAGTCCTTTTATATTCTAAAACTCTTTAGCTCATTCAAAGAGCAGGATAGTTATGGGTGATCAAGAGCATGGGTTTGGAGTCCTATAGATCTGGATCCAAACGTTGGTTCTGCCAATAATCGGCAGATATCACTGGCAAAAACAGTGACAACCTCTGCACTCCTGTTTTCTCAGCGATAAAATGAGATGAGCAAAACTTGCCCATAAGGTTACTGTCAGGATGAACAGGACTGGGTGTGTGTATTTAGTGCAGTGCTTAACGATAGATGCTTAATAAGCGGTGGCATTTTATCAGCAATGGCCACGGATATGGGAAAGGAGGCACATGGAGGTGAGGTGGACTTGTAAAATTTTAGTCCTAAAAACCAAAAAACCCTGACATAAGCACCAGAAGGCATCACACTATGATCAAATTAGATCTCTTGTGCCATAATTCCACTTGAAATTGGTGGCTTTGCACTGTACTAAAGTGCTTTGCCATTGCCAATCCCAGTGCTTTGCATTAAGTAAATGTTTTTAAAAACACGACTGTGAAATATTTTCTGAGCTGGTAATTTCATTGCCGACCCTTTTACAGATAAAATATATAGCTATATGGAGACAAGCCACGAGAAGGTAAGGGACTCGCCCACAGCTAGCTGAGGCTGAAGCCTGATGGCGAAGCCTGGACTGCTAGCTCCTCCCGCTGCACTGGGAAGCCTCTGCAGAAAAAGGCTGCAGGATTAGCCTCAAACACTAGTATCTGTCTTGTTTATCAAGAAGCAGGATAAATATTAATCGACCCCTGTTCATTCCCAGCCAAACCCCAGGAAAACACAAAGAGAACCAGCACTAGGGGCCCTCAGGGTGAGCTCTATCTCAACGCCGTTCTAAAGAAATGTGGATCTCCTAGGACTCCGCATTCAAACCTCTGGATACTCAGGCACACTAAACCCAACTTCTAAAAATACCTTAATATGAACTTAATTAAAGGTACAAGCCCCCCTGCCCCAGCTGACTCTAAAATCTTACCGTTTCCCCTGGCAGTGGCTTCAGCTGACTCTCCGTGGCAGCCATCTTGGCATCCTGCAGTTCATTCTTAAGTGTCTGCACGGTGTTCAGGGCTGAATCGATTTCCATAGGACCGCAGGCTTCATGGGCCTGCAAACAGAGTTGAGAATACTGTATACGGTCTGCTTGGGAAAAGGGTCCCTGACACTTTGCAGCATATGAAATGCCGTTCTGGTTGTACCCAAAGATTCTTCAAATCTAGCAGTAGGAGGTATTTCCCAAGACAGCAAAGTCATCCTCAGTCAGGACCTTAGTCCTAACTTAACTACATAATCAATCCAATCATGTATGTCTCATAACTTGATTTAAAATCTCCTTGAAGTTATTTTTATCTGACATGCGTTTGCCTCTCAGACTAAGAGGATCCTTCATTTGTTGCATCTGGACTCTGGAGATAGGGCACCCACCTAGCACATACAGGCTTGGGAGACAGGTGGTGAGTGGATGAAGGAGCCCAGGACTCGGGACAAGTCCGTATCAATCATATGTACTCGCTTTACAAATTTCTAGATGATAATTATTTTCTCATACTTAAGATTATGAAAATTTTTTTTCTTAGTAATTTGTTCTAAGAAAACTACTTCATTCTCTTGATCATTTAGAGCATAGGTCGCCAAATGCTTTGATTGTACCCCCCAATCCACACGTTACTAAATTATGTACACGTATGACTATTGATCAGTATATTAAATACTGATAAATCTTAATTTCTTTCTTTTTTTATGTAATTGTAACAACAGCAGCAGTAAATATTAACTGAGTGATTTCTATGTGCCAGTATTACTATATGAGGAAACTGAGGCACAGAGAGGGTAAATAACTTGACGAGGTCACAAAATTAGTCAATGGCAGAGCCAGAAATTGAATGCATGCAGTCTGATTCCAGAGCCTTCACTCTTATGCTTATACTAATACATACACACGCACCCACTCACTCCATGTTTTTACACAGATAACATGCACCTCCTGTCTTTGTTTGCCAGCTGTACCCTCCCCCTACAAGGTATTTTCGTAAGCAGGCTATGCTAATTTTTTTATACCAACATGTGGAAGAGGATTGGCATGGAGGCACCCATGAGGGTGCCTTGCTGAGGGCTCGGCCAGCAAACAAATGCAAAATGTGTGTGTTATTTGTGTAAAAATATGGCATATATTTTTAAAAATATACTGTAAAGCTCCCACAGTGTCTTCCTGCACTCCGTGGACAGTCTTGCCCCAAGTTGGCGCCGTTTTAGAGCAATTGTTTAACGTTGGTGTGTGTCTGTGTATCGCTGGTTAAGGTGTAAATGTTCACGCTCCACAATCAGAGATAATGATTTGGTTGCTTGGATGCAAGACTCAGGACTCTGCCTTCTAATAAGCACCCCTAGACAATTCTGGTGCAGATGACCCCACAACCTTTCCTTGAGAAACACACATCAAAAGACTTTTTTATTGGACATAGTCCAAAGCTCTGCATATTTTTCTTTGGCTATGTAGTACATGGCTCATATTAAGAATCCAGATCACCTTCTACCTTCTCCCTCTGCCCATGTTTGAGGCTGCTGGTTTCCATAAACGGACTGTTACAATGAGGGAAAACTGATCCATGCTAGAACGTCATGCTAATATCTCATCAAACAGTGTAGTAATGTGATCTTTCTGGTAATTAATCAGTTCCAACGACAGAAGCTTATTTAATCCCCTGTTCTGTTCTATGGAGGGGACCATGTTAAGGTGAATACGTGCATGTAAGATGTGAAAACCTGTCAGGGCAACACAAAAAGGTAATAGAAGTGACCCCCAAAAGTAGATTTGCTGCCTAAATAACTGCTATTAAGTTCACAAGATGATACCTAGAAGATCTGGTCACTTATTTTGGTCCACAATTTACCTGGTACCAAGAATCGGATGACTAAAAGGCTCCACCCTGAGACTGTGAAAATGGATCATTTCTCAGTACGGGAGCAGGGGGAAGAATGTGACCTAAAGGAGTTTAACGGAAGTCATCTGGAACTAGAAGGTGACAACTAAGTCTAAGAGATAATGGCTAACAGTGGTAAATGCCAGTTTACAAGGGCATCTTCAGTGGTAACTCTGCCAAGAAACATGTCCAGCCAATGTTCAGGCCCTGGGTCCACACCAGCGGTGAGAAATTGAAACCTCCATCCCTGACAAGCTAACCGCTCTGACAAGGCCCCACTTGCCTTCTGTGAGGCGGTCCGTAGCTCCGCCAAGCTGGTAGCGAGGTTCTTAGCACACTGGCTCAGCTGCATGGCTGCAGCCTGGTCACTCACAGTGGGCACCGCGGCTTTGGCAGAGGACACCATCTTGCTTCCAGGCTGTAGAAAGAGGAGCAGAAAGTAAAATGGCTTCTGGGCAGCAAGAGTCAGAAGAGTAGAGACCCAAACAGCAAAGCCGCCATGTCAGCCAGAACTCATTTTGCCCCTCCCTCCAAAAGGAACATTAAAACCATCTACTTTCCTTCAAGAAACTGTCATCCCAAATTAGATACTCTAGGGCAGTACATTCTAGGAATTTCTTTTCTTTTTTAAAAAAGGTATGTACTTGGGCGGGGGGCGGGGGTGGCGCCCTGGTGGCACAGTGGTGAAGATCTCGGCTGCCAACCAAAAGGTCAGCAGTTCAAATCCACCAGCTGCTCCTTGGAAACCCTACAGGGCAGTTCTACTCTGTCCTATAGGGTTGCTATGAGTTGGAATCAACTTAATGGCAACTGGTTTGTTTTGTTCTTTGTTTTTTAATGACTGGGTGGGTGGGGGGTGAGGCAGGCAAAAAGTGACAGTTGCCTGACATTCTCATTTACAACAGATTTCAAAGAGAATGGCTTATTGAATAGGGTTTCTTTGCGTATCTTGGAATAGTCTGTTCATCTTTGTCACAAATATATCCCCATAGACTATTTAGAAAAATACAAACAGACAAAATGAATCAAATAAAATCACCTCACATCCCACAAACCAAAATGACTTCACCGTGTATGGATGTCTGCGTGCGTGTATACATATACATACACATTTCCAAAAACAAGATCATACTATTCTGTTTCACAATCTCCTTGTTTTTCATATCCTACCTTTTAAATAGCTACCCAGTGTTCTATTAGGTACCTCTGCCAACATTTCCCAATTCCCTACTGTTGGGCATGTTTCCATTGTTTTTCCAAGTAAAATAAACAATGGTGCAATAAACACTTTTGTAGCTAAATCTTTGCCACATTCAAAATTTTCTTTGAATAAATATTTAAAAGTGGAATTTGTGGATCAAAGAGTATACACAATTTTAATGCTTTTAATATATGTTATAAAACTGCTCTTTAGTAAAGTCTAACAATTTAGGTACGAGATCATAAATACTAAGGACAAAGCTAATAATTTTCATACCCCAAGAATTCATGAGAATTGATATGAAAAACCAGCATATGAGTGTGTAAAAAGCACGAACAGATAATTAACACAAGAAAAACAACGGAAACATAGAAAAATGTTCAACATTGTGAAAATCAAGGAAATGTCAAAGTGAACAATAAGAATTTTACTGAGCAAATTGGCAGAATATATCTTCTCTTAAATGCTTAATTCTCCACCCTGGAAGAGATATGCTAAAAAGTGCTCTCCATATACTGCTTGTATAAGTTGAGACTCATTCAACCTTCCAGAAGGGCCATTTTATAGCACATAAGAAGAAAAGTTTAAAATGTACGAGACTTTTTGATATGGCAATGCCATTTCTATTTATTTTTAACCCTGATGTTTCTACAATAGCAAAATTAAAAGAACGAAAGAAAAGGAAAAAAACAAAGGCAAGGACAGAGTGGAACCAGAAGCCCGTCCACCCTTATCTATCATCCTACCTTACACCCTTGCCAGCAGCGAGGACAATACAACTGCTGTAGGCTCTCTAACTACCCAAAAGAAGCCCTGAGGGCGCAGGTAACCCAAAGGTAGGCGGTTCAAATCCACCAGCCGCTCCAAGGGAGAAAGATGTAGCAGTCTGCTTCTGTAAAGATTTACAGCCTTGGAAACCCAGTGGGGAAGTTCTACTGTGTCCTATAGGGTGGCTATGAGTTGGAATTGACTGGACGGCAATGGGTTTAGTTTCTTTTTAACCACCCAAATGAAAAGAGAAACACAATTCTCAATGCCCAAAAGATAAAAATGAGCCGCTGGCAATTCTATTTCTAGGAATTCATTCTAAGGAAATAATTCAAAAATGGAACAATGATTTGAGCATACATAAAGATTTTTATCGCACCACAGGTTATGATGACAAAATTAAATGTTATTGTTTTCCAAATAATAAATGTTCGATGAAAAAACACAAAAACATTGTATGTAACGAATTCCAACTTAAAAGACTATACGTACATGTATATATATACACACACACACGTACACATAACTCACATCAAAACTTTCCTGGTTTATCTCTGCATCTTGCAGTTACAGCCCTTAGAAAATTAACCAAATAGATGTATCACTGGCTTCTACAAGTTAACTAGAAAGGGATGAGGAAGGGAGTCTCCTGATCACACGAACTGTTTATGATACAAGTAGACAAAAAGCGCTGATAAAGCTGAGAGATTTGAACACGGTAAGCAGGTAAAAAGGGAGTTTTCTACAACTCAATATTCTCATTTTATTCAATTATCTTAAAAGGAATCCTTCATTCCTACAAAGTCTGACCGTACTTACTAATTGTACAGTTGCCAAAAGGACAAGCACATCTTTGGAGAAGATGCGTTGGCCACTTCTTTTCTTCCAGTTCGTGAATTAGGTATTCTAGAAACCTGCAAACCTAAAGTGATAACTGATACTAAGCTCTTCATCAAAACTTGCAACTTATTACGCATTACTCCCGAGATATGACATGATACTCCCGAGAAAAATGGGTCATGTGCTGCCTCTGGGCAACTTCCCTGCGTAGCAGCATTTCACTTTGCCAAGCTAAATCTACTGCTCCTGAAAATGGAAACAGCAAGAGGAGGCCTTCAAGGTCTGCTTTACAGCACAGACTCTGCTCAGGCTGTGGGATTCGTTACCTCCTCTTCGTAAGTATAATGGGGACCCTCTGCCCAGCTGTGGGCTCTGGGAATAACCAAGGTGAATGCTTCTGTCTTACCTGGAGGAAGTTCTGGCTGGAGATGATGAGGACCAGCTGGGCACTGAGGTCTTCTGCTTGGGCTTGGCTGCCTCTCACCCCCTGGACCAGCTGAGGTATATGATCAGCCACTGCCTAAGGAAGCAAGGAAAATGAAAACTGAGCACTCCTAGCGTGGTGGAGCTACCAAAAGGGGGGAAAATGGCCCCAGGCGATGTGCTTTCTGGATGTGCTATTCTCTTTCGGAAAAACTGGCCATTGAGAAGCCGACAGAGCACAGTTCTACTCTGACACACATGGGGTCGCCATGGACTGGCATCAACTCCACGGCAACTGGTGATTATGCATTCCAGGGCAATGCCTGTGAGGGGACTTGATTTACACAGCATGCTTAGCCAGCTAAGTCCTTATAAACACTGAATCTTATTCTCGGGCACTTCTGTCCCACACGGGCTCCACCCTGTGGTTCTGAAGGTCCCAAGACACTTGGCAGAAGATGATTCTCCACAATGAGGCCTTAAAAGAATTTCCCAGTTGCAACTCATACCACCTTGGTTCATCAGGGTTTCAAACTTAGACTCAAAGGCTCTATAAATTCACAAGTGGTTAAACTGAACCATATGGTCCCATGATCAGGAGAAAGTGAGAGCAATGCTCAACGATCAGCATATCAAGAGCTACTTCTTCCCATTCCTACTTTGCAGGAGTACACAGGGACTGACTACCCAGTAAGCAAGGTAGGCACCGGCTTAATTGTGCTCACTCACTAATCTGTAGTACACAATTTTACCTGGTTTTCACCGCAAACCCATGTGCAATTGTTCACTACAGATTAGTGAGTAAACACAAGCCCATGGATCCGCCCCTGAGCATACATTCTACCTATCCTGCTTTCTCTCCCTTCAGGTAGTACCTCTCCTTTCTCAAACTGGAAAACCCAAAGCCAGGGGAAAGGCGGAAGGCTCAGCATCCCCCAAGGCACGACCGCTTGAAAGTAACCCTTTCCCACGCGCTTAGGAGATGAGCCTTCCACGTTCTCCTCTGTGACCCACACCCCATCTGATTAACCAGGCTTTCAAAACTCAGCACAGTGGCCTCATCGCTGATGCCACGTGCATCCTGGCCTGGTGACATGTTTTCTCTGGGATTCCCCCTCCTAGCATGGGTAAAAAAAAAATCTTTCCATGGGCTTTGTCCCAGGCGTCCCTCCAAACTGCTGGTCCCAGCAATTGGGGGTCCCTTTCCCTCTCTATTGCAAGCTGTAATCCTTCTACTTCCTGGCAAGGACCCTAAGAGGCCTAGTGTCTTCGGTCTCTCTGCAGAAGGCGGGAGGGGGCACCTCATTTTGCAGCATTGTCTGGACTCATATGGCGTGTGCTTCCTGAGAAGCAGGGGCTGAATCGAGGCCTCAGCAGGAAAGCAGCTCTCCCATGGCTGGGGCCAGGTTCTCCGCACAGCCTCCGAGGACAGGGCCCAGGGCCTCTTGCATTGCTCAGGCTTTGCTAGAGCAGACTCAGTCCTCAACAAGGGGGCTGGCCCC
>NW_004443966.1:8427905-8428798 GCF_000243295.1 Trichechus manatus latirostris | reverse complement strand
TCAGAAAAACAACTCTGGGGACAGACTCTGACTTTTAAAAATCATGGACGATTCTTATCTTTGTTTGCTTTACATTCTCTGGGACAAGTGATAAAGACAGTCACGCTTGAAAGCTCAGGGACCCATGTTCATTTGTCTTTTTCAAAAAGACAAGGAACAATTCCAAGGCCATGAAGAAACTGATAAGCAACACCATGTCTGGATGTTTTTAGGGGAAAAAACCGCCCACAAGAAGCAGAGGCTGTTCTCTGGGTCAGGCAAACTGTGGTGCCTGTCCCTTACACAGCACAGGGAAGCCTTGGCTCAGAAGACGGAGAAATGTCCCCTCTGGAGCAATTTGGATTATTCTTGTGTGTGCTTCCAAGAACAAAAAGGCCAATTTTCTTTCAGAATATGGCTGGCTGCAGAGGCAGGGATACCTCATTAAACACGCAGGTTCTCAGACCCCAACCCACCAAATTATCCTGTAATGGTCTCCTGCATACATTCATGAGACAAATGTGATTTTCTTACATAGTATGGGCCTACTCCTACTGTCAAAAAAAATTTTTTTTTTTTTTTTTTGAGAAGAAGTGTTCTGAAAAATGACAAAAATATTTCTTCCTACTCCTTCCCACACTCTTCTACTCAACCCTGATCCTCCATCTCCAGTCTTCCAAAAGCCACATTTTCTATGGGGCGCCCTGGAAAAATCACTGCCTCCAACAAAATAGATAAACTTTCAGTCAAACGTCCTTTCTGAATGTGTACATCCTTTACACAAAATAATCAACGAATCAATCAGTCCTGGTTTCTCTTAAGAAAATGCTGAATTCTATTCCTGAATATTAAACCCATTAAGAATTTGAGCTTCGTGGAGTTTCCATGAAGCCAGAACTGAAACAATTCCTCAA
>NW_004443966.1:8408981-8417924 GCF_000243295.1 Trichechus manatus latirostris | reverse complement strand
AGCTGGCATCAACACCTATAGCTCAAGAGCCAAGGATCTCTGAACGTAAGTTATTCTCAGCGTTCTGTAGCCTGCTGGACAGGCATTAAACTATTATGGAAGGTGGAAAGGGAGCCTACATAAATAAACCAGCTACACGAAGACCTGACTGAAGATGCAGCGAGCTCGGACCACTTAAAGATCAGCTTACGCTTCCACTCAATGAAAGGGCATCTGTATGCAGGACGGCCGATCCTTTATTTAGCCTACCGGATTTGTCATCCGTTGGCTTGAAGGACTAACCACTGTTATATTTAATTTACCTCTTTACTTTTCATACTGAAGGCAGTTTATTTGGCATGGAAATGCCTTCACACAGATACGAGCCATTTTCATTTTGCACAGATATGTTAAGGCTTTCTCCCCCATGGGAAATGTGGTCAAAAGTCTTTATTAATTCATCAGATAATAAAAAGCACTTTTGATTCAAAATGCAAAGGGCACCCACAGAGTCTTTACAACAAGATGTTTTATGAGAAGGTATATTGGAAAGAGTGCTAAGCCTGGGTAGTTTTACACAGAGCAAAGACTATATGCTATTAACCCATGAATCTACCAAGTCAGCTGATTTTAAAATGGACAAAACCCAAACAATGTTAAAGGAACAGCTTAGTTCAGTCCTTTTCTTAGGTCTCCAATGTTTGCTCAATACTCATGGAAACACCAAAGTCTACAGTGTTGAAACTTGAAGCTGCCTTTGGGATCTGCATGGCACTTGGGTACCACACAGCTCTTGGAGATGGCTCCCAACACCGTCTGCAGAGTTACAGCCCCTGGACACCTATCTCAGTGGCCTGTGAAAGCACAGAACGAGTGTCACAAATTATGAAAAAGGTTTTTAAAAGTAACTTTCCAGAACAGGTTCTGGTATTCCTTCACTTTATAGTGATCCATCTTTTCACACAAGGACCAAGATTTGGTCATGTAGAATCATGATTGCTAGAAAAAGCTTTGTTGGAATCATTTCAAGAAATCTTGTTCCTCCTATTAATTTTGCAAAAACAAAACAAAAACCCGAATAAAAACCCAACCGTACAGTTAGAAAGAGAACATGGTATTATAGCTAGTGTGCTGACAAGGCCTTTGTCAGACTTCGCAACAAGACCACTATTACGCAGCCCGCGTAAAACCAATCTTTGTTAACTCTGGGAACATGCGGTACGTTGAGAACCCAAGAAAAGCTCCAAGATAGGATCTCAAGAATCAGACAAATAGAGAGTAAGAAGCCCAACGTCAGTGAGCCAGGGACTACCCCCAAGTGGAAGGGCTAGCAGGATCACCGTACTGCACTGTTGTTTACCTAGAACCCTTCCAGAAAGGGAAGACATTCCTGCCAGGTCTTTCCACGTTAACAAAGCCTGTGCAGGACCATCACCCTGAGCCCGAGCCTGCTTCCCTAGTGTGTTTAAACAGAAACAAACATTAGGATGCAGAGTCTGCCTTCACTCGCAATGAAGATAATCTGTCAAAGGCAAAACGGTGAAGCTTTAAAAAATACAAGAACGCATGTGATCTCTTCATCCAGAACTGTGACTTCCCTCTTAACCTTCCCAAACGCTTTGGGGGAAGCAATAATGTTTTTCAGGAAAGTAAGTGAATCACTTCAAGATCATTAAACCTAGTACACCAGCAGCGGAATCTCAAATCTACCCAACTGTTTAGTAGGGACTTGCCTGCAAAGAAGTACCTGCTCTCATGTAAAAAAGTGAAGGCTAATGAAATTCTACAGAGTTCTCAAGTAGCAAACTTGGCATTAGATTTGGAAAAAGGCATCATCCAGGGAATGTGGGCTAAACTGTGATGTTTTAATGAGGACACAAAATTAAGACGCAAGAGGAGGAGGCAGAGAGAGAAGTAGAGAGAAAAGAAGCTCATCTCAGCCCGACCTTCCCACAGGAGGCCTCTGCAGCTCCATCTCTGGTGTCTGGTGGCCAGGACAGAGAGCGACGGGCAAGTTAAGCTCTTGTCTGAGCTGCAGAGCAGTGAGACTGGCAGTGCATCGAGCCAGCTGCAAACAGTGGCTACAGCTGCTCACCAGAGGACAGACAACATATGTCCCCGGCATTGATGAAGAAGAGTCCCGAAAAAGTCTCTCCATCGCACTAGTGGTTTTAGATGGGACGTGGAAAATAGAACCACCTCTGAATACAAAGAAAAGCCTAGACTATGTGTGCCACGTGCACATATCTGGGTGTGCACGTTTTCACTCTTAATAGGCGGACTCAAGAATGAAGCACTTGAAAAACGCTCCCGAAGAAATAAAACAAGATTGGTTATGAATTGATAATAGTAAAAGTTGAGTGATATAAATATGGGGGTTCATGACACTATTCTCTCCACTTCTGCGTTTGAAGAATGCCCAGAATATTGACAAACAATGAGAAGAGGTAGATAAGTGCATTTCCATGATACCGCACGATATACGTGAAATGAGCCTTTCTGTTAAAAACACTTTAAAAATTAGCACAAGAGACCTCACCCCCAAGATAATGCACCTCAATCTCATTCTTGACAGCTCAAGGAAGATTTGGTTTGTTTTTCATTACATTTTCCCTGCCTGGGTCTAGGCCATCTCTTAGACCCTCTTCCAAGACCACAACGTGGCAAATATCTTACTTGGAACCGCTCATCGGTCTCGTTTTCTCCGATCTGTCTCAGAAGATCCCCACTGGCTTGTCCGATACTTCCGGCAGCGGTCAACACTGTCTGTCGAGGCTGTGAACAAAGAACACAGCTTGGCTGGAAAGAAAATGCACTTCCCCCTCGGTCTCATCAGACATGGACGTGCAGAAAGAGGAATCCTGCAGGATGGGTTCTCCCGCACCTAACTGAGGATGCCTCTGTTGGTCTGTCAGACAGGAGACATAAATGACCTCCAGAACCTCGTGCAAAAAACGCCAATGTCTCAGAAACCGGCAGTAGGTGGACAGATTTGAAATGTTCAAACAAAGAGCCTAGTTCGATGATGAGAAAGTACTATGTGCTTTCTGGAAATGAGGGTGCAAACTTGTATTCTCATTAAATTGCATTATGTATGTGTTAGTTTCTGGGGTTGCATTTCAGCAAGTATCCTTGGTGGAGGAGCTTCATAGTAGGAGTTAACCAAATCTCAAGACTGAACAATAGCTTCTGTGCTAAGTTCAGCAACCTCCAAATACTATTGTGCTGTAATAACACAACCCAACAGGATGGAAGAACAGCTCAGGAAACAAGAGGCTCCTGGCACCCAAAGGATGCATTTATCTCAACAGAACCTGAGTGACCACTTGCCCCAAGAGCTCACCTCTCCAGAAGTAGGCTGTACAGCTTTCAGCAAGTCTGACACTGCCCCAGCGAGGGTCCTCGCAGCTCTCAGTAGGTCCTCCCCGCTGCCCACCTCATCATCCATGAAGGCCGCCAACAGCTTCACACCCTTGGACATCTCCGTCAGGTTGGAAGAAATAGTAGTGATTGCACATCCCACTGCTGTGTAGTCAGTGTCCGCAGGGTCACCTGGGATGCAGAGGGATCATCAGCATCAAGAGAGGGCAGTGAAGGCTGAGGAGAGCCCAGGTAGGAAGGCTGTCAGTGGTCCTGATGAGAGTTTCCAAAACCCCACACCAATAGATGCTTACTACCCACCATCCTGCAGGAGTCAGCCTCAAAGCAGTGATGAGCACAGTGAGACAGACAGCTCCCTGTCTCCAAGGTGGAGGTGGTGGTGCTGGTGTCAGCTGCCCGTGAGTTGACCCATCTCACGGCGACCCCTTACACAACAGGATCTGACCATTGTGATCCATCGGGTCTTCAAGGAGCTGCCTCCCTCCAAAGGTCTTCCAACATGAGGCCTCATACATTGAAACACTGAGTATGAGCAGTCCTATGTATCTTGTCCCCTCAAAATATGTGTGGGAATCCTAACTCCTGTACCTATGAATGGAATCTTATCTAATGTAACCACTTTCCATAATGCAATTTAATGTAATATAATCAACCAATCAGTTGAGGTCATACTAGTATAGGGTGGATCCTAAACCTAACCACTTGAGTTATATAAAAAGCAGTATAGACACAGAGAAGTAAGCATATACTGGGAAGGACAGATGACATGTGAGCAGCACCGAGAAGCAAGGAATGCTCAGGGATACCAACAAGGATGGAATCCACATGGCCAAGACCAGCCTCCAAAACTGTCAGAAAATAAATTTCTGTTCTTTAAAGCCACTCACTTGTGGTATTGCTGTTACAGCAGCACTGGGTAACTAAGACAAAACCAAAACCCACTGCTGTCCAGTCAATGCAGACTCATAGCGACCCTATAGGACAGAGTAGAACTGCCCCATAGGGTTTCCAAGGAGCAACTGGTGGATTCGAACTGCTGACCTTTTGGTTAGCAGCTGAGGTCTTAACCACTGTGCTGCTTCTTTGAAACCCCAGAGAAGTCTCAGCATCTCACGGCCCTTTTCGTTAGGCCCGTCAGCAGCTCACTGAGGTCGGGAATGAAATGTTGCAAAGGGAAAAAGCCAAAATATTTCCCTGCTTTTAACTGATGGCACAAGGCCGGGATCATACTAAACCAGAAGGGGCCAGCACTGGACAAGATGGAGGAAATCAGATACGATAGATTTACTCATTCAAAGCCAGACTTTAAGGTCCCAGAAGGGAGAAAGTAGACTCAATATACTTGGAACAATGTCCAGCATATTGACGAACAATGAGAAGCGCTAAGTGCTTTGGAACGATGATGCACAATATAGACAAGCAGGAATGCAAGTTTCCCTACATCTCTCTTGGGTCAGTGGGAGAAAATGCCAGAAGCACTCCAAGTTCCTAAAAATAGACCATAGCCTCATAATATGAAAATCTGTTGTTTCCATTCAGAGAATAAGAACTTTTTTTTTTTGGCACAAAAACACAACACACCACAGATTTTCACCCAGGGACTCACCGGCTGTGAGGTTAACAACTGAAGCCGTTCCAGCTGTGATGGCATCAACTTGAGAGTGAATTTCATGTTTGGACTCGTCCACTTTGTTCTGAACCCATACCCTAGATGCCTGCAAAACCAGACAACTGCATGACACAATCACAGCACAGAATTAAAAACCCAGGAAACCAGAGAGGTCACACCGTAACATGAGAAGGGGGTTTTGGGCTGCCCTTCTCTTCCCGGGCCAGCAACTGACAAGGCCCTTAGGACACCTTCAACAACATCCTTAGTCTCTTCTTGCTTGGTCACTGGTCCTAAATGGCATGGAAATACCTCTTGCTTCTTATTAGAATGCCCCCTTCCCCATTTTTGAGATCTTATGGAGAAAAATTCTCTGTGGCTTTATTTAGGTAAGTTCAAGTGAAAAAGAATGAGGAGAAAAATTAAGGTAGTGTACGGGAATATGACGGCGCATTAACACCATCAGTCACTGCTGCTAATTTTCACCTTGTTTTTTAGGGAGCAGCATTAGCAGGAGGGTGTTAGAGCTCACAGGTGTTCTCTGTCAACACAGGTGGGGTCTCGTTTACAACGTGAATCACCTCTAGAAGACAAAGTGCTATGCTCAGGTAGATGTGGTGTCTTCCCAGTAGGACTGCAAGGAGCGGGTGTCAAGGCCCCTGTGCTGATCCAGCTGTACGACGAACAAGTGATAAGACCTTGGATAAATCACGGCAAGTTCCTGCACCTGAATCTTTCTTTCCAGGTAGGTGTTCAATGATCTTTAAAAACCTTTCCAGCTCTCGATACTTGATGTTCATTTGAACTCAAAAATAGTAAATTCTCTGTTTCCGGCATTTCAGGACTTCCCTAATAAATGATCATTTACATTGATAACAACCCTGCGGTGATGGAAGGTGCTGATCTGCTTCCCAAAACATCCCCAGACAGCTAATCCAGGCCCAGGATGTTCCTATGTCTTACTGTACTCTAATTCTCTGAAATGTCAGGACCAGTAAAGTCAAATATCACAAAGCTCCATTTCACAGTCGTGCTGGCTGTGGGAGTCAGCCACGCAGACTTTCACTCTGGAGTTCCCCACGTGTGAGAGAAACAGCACTGAGGACGCAGAAACCTGCCCGCCACAAGCACGCCAACTGAACCGGGCCTTGCGGGAGCATGTGGAGGGCAGCTATCCCAGCTGCACAGCCTGGGGCTACGGGCTGCATGCTGGTTCTCCCCAATCAGGGCACCAGCCAGGCCTGCGGCAGGTGTTTTCAAGGCTGGCTGCTTGTTAGAATCGTCCGAGGAGAGTAAAAAAACCAAAATCCAGGCCCTACGCGCAACGACACATTTGGTCTGAGATGGGCTGAGAATGAGCTGGTAGCCAATGCTTCTCAAACTGTAATGCACGCACGAAACAGCTGGGGACCTTGCTAAAATGCAGATTCAGAACCAGTAGGTCTGGGGTAAGGCCCAGGACTCTGCATCTCTCTCAGGATCCCAGGTATTACCAATGCTGGTAGCCTGTGGACTGCAGTTAGCATAGCGAGGGGGTAGATGATCTCCTGCAGCAGCAGTTACAAGGCTTCTTTACCAGCTGCCCTGCAGAAACCCTCAGCAGAATTAATCCAGCGGTTCTCAAAGTGTGGTCCTCAGACAGGCAGCACCAGCATCACCTGGGAACTTGGTGGAAATGCAGGTTCTCAGGCCCCACTCCCTACCTACTGAACCAGAAAGAATGGGAATGCGGCCCAGTAATCTGTGTTTTAACAAGCCCGCCAGGGAGTCTTATGCTCACTGAAGTTTAACAGCCACTGGTAGTAATAATAGTAACAACAATAAAAACAGCTAACATGCACCGAGCTCTTACTGTGTGCCAGGCACTGTGCTAAGAACTGTGTGTGTGATTAGATCATTGAATCTTCACAACAACCCTATATACAGATGTAAAAGTAGAGGACTGGAGAGGTGAAGCTGCCAGATGCAGACAGCCAGTGGGCAGCGGAGCTGGAATTTAACCCCGGGTTATGTGGCTCCAGAGCCCTTATACGATATTGCCATCTGCTAGTAGCTCCTCACGATTCTCTCCTTTGGGTGAAATCTGGAGACAAGGATGCGCCTAGCTGAATCCAGACAGAGTGCGTACACCTGTGTTCTGGCGGGCTGAGGCCCTGAATGAAAACCACATGGACAATCCTTACCATATCCTGGCCAAGAGGCGGCAGGGAGTCAAGCTCGCTGAGGTCGTCCTGGGCCTGCTGCACAGCATGCATGCTGGTGTTGATGGTCCCCATGAGGGCCTGCTGGGCCGAGGTCTGCGAAGACAGATGAACACAGGTGGGTCATACCACGCTCCCAGGACTAACACAGCCCTCCTCACAAAACGAGGCAAAACTGAACTCTGGTTTTCAGGCAGGCTCACGGTGCATTTCAACAACCACCTCGACCACCTCCCATTTGAACTTGGAGACCAGAAATAGATATTACAGTAACAGAAGAGTAAATGAGGGTTTTGCAATAGAGGGGATAGAGTCGGACGAGTGTGGAGAAGTTTATTAGCTGACAAGAATGCTCAGCAGGGGCCCTTGCAGGGGCATCAAGGGGATCTAATCCTTGAGTTCAGAGCACAAAAGATCTCATGCATAGGAAACATGAGTGTGTTGAGCCAGACCTCTGCTTGATAAATACTTAAGGATTCCACCCAAACCTACAGGCAACACACTTCTTCAGACTCAAATTACTTCTGCGATTTGAGGCTCTCTAGCTTTCAAAAAGTTACTGCCTGATAGCACAGGATTCCCGAGGCAGGGCAGAAGGGCACATCATGGCAGGCAGAAAGGAACCAAGGATCTGCTGGGGTGAAACCTCTGGATCACTAAAGACCTGTTCTATTTCAAAGACTACCCAAGGAGTATCTGGACCAATCAGCTTGAAACTGGGAAGGCGGGGGTTGGGGGTGGGGGGGGGAGTGGTCTTTTCCTATATCAGCAGGCCACTTTGAGAGGTGGCTACTTCTCTTCCAGCCACTGAGGTCGCCTCTGATCTTAGATAGGCAGTTATCAGAGTTAAAAGAATGCAGCTGGTATTCACCTCGAATGACTGTGATAAAGAATAATCTGAGCTCTCTGAGCAGGGGGCAGCAAACTATGTTCCACAGGCCAAGTCTCGCCCCCTGCCTATTTTTATAATTAAAGTCTTATTGGAATACAAAAAAAAAAAAGTGCATCTAGGAGTTAGACATTGGGAATGCACCGCTGGACAGACCAAGGTTCCGATGAGGACCAGCGAGTGTGGATGACACACAGGAGCTGACCCCTTGCTGGCACCCTCTCTGTCCACCAGAGGCAGCTACAGACAGCAGGGGAAACGCACAAGGAAGCTCACCAGAGGAGGCATGTGGCCGCGGTGCATCTGCCCAACCGTGACCTGCTGCTGTGGTGAGGGCATGCTGCCCACGTTGAAGGTCTCGGGCCCGCTGGAGCCTGAGCGCATCACGGCGGGCAGCGCCACGGAGCCGTGCTCCACCTTCCCAGTCCGATTGAACTGCTGCTGCAAGATGGTGGACCTGCGGGGAAAAGGGTCTTGGTCACTGGGGAGAAGCCACCCATACGGAGTGGAACGTGTAGATACATCAGGTGTCACAATGTCCGTTGTGGAGGCCAACTTCAAAGAGGCACAAACAAATGGAGAATTACAAATGAAGAAGTAGCTGAAGAACCCTGAGATCAATCCTCTTACAATCAGTAATATAAGGTAAAAAAATTACTCCCAACTTATCTTTTCAATAGGTTCATGGGATTATGCAATTGGCTGTTCTTTAAAAAAAAAAAGATATTCCTGTAACAACAATGTTTTCAGGTGTAAACAAAGGTGTTGGATAAATTCATTTAGGTTGGGTAAATCCTACCTGACACAGCATTCATTCAGCAAATACCTACTGTGTGCCAGGTTCCATTCTAGGCACCAGGGATGATATAGAGCATCCACCCCTA
>NW_004443966.1:8403568-8404420 GCF_000243295.1 Trichechus manatus latirostris | reverse complement strand
AGCATAATTGACCACGGTGAATGTTTAATGGTCTCTGGGGCCTTGAGGATATGACAGACTTTGGTACCTCTTCCAGATGATTTCAAATAAACCTGGAAAGATTTCTAGGATGTCTAGCTAAAAATTATAAACTTTCTACTTCATGATATTTTTTTAGAGTAAATGGTAAGTGTGAAGGACTTTGGCTATATGAGGGCTGGAAAGAAGTCTGAGGGTGTCCTATCTGCGTCGGTGGAGGTTGACAGACCCACAGGGAGTGTCTGGGGAGATTTGTGTTTTGGGGGGAGGGTTGGAGTGCAGCTGCATTAAGGGAGGGCTCTGACCCACTGTTCTTGAGTCATCATAGATCACTCCTGGTTGCCCAGGGCAAGGCTCACGAGCCATGGGGATGGCTAGGACACCAAGAGACAGATAACTGCAGAGAAACATTCACGTGTGCCGAGGAGGTCGCACTATGGAGCGTGGATCTGTGGGCTCCAGCAGGAAGTCAGCTACATTTCAAGATCTCCGCCTATGACCATTACAGGGAGAAGGGGAAGGTCTAGTGACAGGGCCTATACTGGACCATTCTTCCTGCTTGCCTTGATCAGGCCCCAGGGTGATGTCCTAAACAATGTGAGGGGGCTACAGTGGCCTCAGGCAGGGGAGGGTCCAGGCACTCCGGGTCTAGCTGCCCCTAAGGGAAGTGCAAGCCCAGCTGCTGTTATTGTTAGGTGCAGCTGAGTCGGTTCCAACGCACAGCAACCCTATGCAGAACGGAGTGAAACACCGCCCGAGCCTCGCAATCACTGCTGTGTTCGAGCCCACTGGTGCAGCCACTGTGTCAATCCATCTTGCTGAGGGTCTTCCTCT
>NW_004443966.1:8399883-8401111 GCF_000243295.1 Trichechus manatus latirostris | reverse complement strand
AAATGTTCATTCATGGTAGCCAGGCACCATCCAGTTCTTCTGGTCTCATGGCAAAGGAGGCAGTTGTTCATGGAGGCAATCAGCCACACATTCCATATCTTCTTCCTATTCCTGACTCTCCTTCTTCCTCTGTCCGTACAGAATATTTTTACGTTCATAATGTGCGCCTTCTGTGTTTGTTTGCTGGATGTGCCCTCCCCCTGCAAGGTACCCTCAATGTGCAGCCATGCCAATCTTCTTCCCCAAGTTGCTGTAGGAAAAAAATTAGCATAGCAAGCTCGCAAAAATACCTTGTGTGGGGAGAGCACGGCTGGCAAACAAACGCCGAAGGTGAGTGCTATTTGCATAAAAATACGGGGATTTTGTTATTGCTGCTGTTGTTGTTGTTAAGTGCCACTGAGCTGATTCCAACTCACAGCAGCTCCATGTGCCCCTAGAGTTTTCTTGGCTGTAATCTTTACAGAAGCAGATCCCCAGGTCTCTCTCCTGTGGAGCTGCTGGGTAGGTTCGAACCACCGACCTGTCCATTAGCAGCTGAGCACTTAATCATTTGTGCTACCAGGGCTCCTTAGACTTAATTGTACATAGTTAAAATCGAGATACACATGTTAATATTCTTGTAGATCTTGGTTCTTTGAGTGGGTTCTATCTTGAAGCCTTGAGAAATCTGTATTACCACTATGGCATAAAACCCCAATCAATTTGGTAAAAAATACACAATAAACAAACAACACTTGAGCCTCCCAATCTGGGCTTCTATAGAGGCTGGACGGCACGACACAGCTACCTGGAGAGGACGACGCTGAGGGGTTAGCGAGGCCCCTTTGCAGCTAAGTGATGCACTCCTGCTCGGTACCTGGCAGTATGATACAAACATGGGCTGCAGCCACAGAGTTAGAAACTCTTGTAGGACCTATAGAGTCATGCTCAAGTAATCCTAGTATCCAAGATTAAAATGGTAAATCACGTCTTTCAGATAAGGTTGTTGTTTCTTAAGGTATCCGTATCAGCTAACCTGAGCCCTTTAATAAAAGTATCAATCAGAAATACCTTTTTGAGGATGATGTCAATGTAGCCTGCAATCAGCTGGGATATTTGCTCTCCCTCAGTGGTTTGTACTGAATAGTAGCTTTCCTGGTACTCCCCAAAATCCTGGGAAAACAAAACAAAACAGAAAAGACAGCATTAGAAGAAATACAGACACATCAGTAACTTTAAAGGCTAGAAG
>NW_004443966.1:8394980-8397868 GCF_000243295.1 Trichechus manatus latirostris | reverse complement strand
AATGATAATCGCTTGCGATTTGCATTATTATGTTTTTCCTTATTTCCGAAATTCCACTTAATGTATATATGTATAGTTCTATTACTGCTAGGAAAAAAAAAAACTTTTCAAAACACCAATAACTGAAGGCTAACAAATATATAAACAATTATTCTCAGACAAACATACACACACATCCATATACACGGGAGCCCTTGCGGCACAGTGTTAAGAGCTCGGCTGCTAACCAAAAGGTCGACAGTTCGAATCCACCAGCTGTTCCTTGGAAACCCTGTGGGGCAGTTCTGCTCTGTTTTGTAGAGTCGCTATGAGTCAGAATTGACTCAAAAGCAATGGGTTTGGGGTTTTTGTTTTTTTTTTAAATAGACACACACAAGGAGCGCTGATGGTGCAGTGGTTAAAATGCTCAGCGGCTAACCAAAAGATCAGCAGTTTAAATCCACCAGCTGCTCCTTGGAAACCCTACGGGGCAGTTCTCCTCTGTCCTATTGGGTCGCTATGAGTTGGAATTGACTCCACAGCAATGGCTTTGGTTTTCTGTTTTTTTTTTTTCCATACACACTAAGTATATACCTATATGTGGGTGTGTGTAGACATACTCACACAGGGCACAGGCACTTATAACAGGACAGCTGCATGATGGATATCCTATAAACATCCCATTAATCTTCAGGGCATTCCACAGAAGTTGCTGTCATCATCATCCCCATTTTGCAAATGAGACTGTCTCCAAGAGGTAAACATGCCCAAGGTAGACGCTGGTGAGTGGTAAAGCCACAATTCGAGCACAGATTTGAGCAGCTCAAAAATCTCTCCGACCTCCCAAGCAGACTGACTACTACAGTTTACTATCTTCCGATGGAAGTGACCAGAGAAAGGCAAAAATGACCTCCCCGCCTACGCCCCGGAGGCATTTCACACACTTTCAGACAGTGATGGTCACGGCACCCCTCCAGCTTCCCTCAGAAGGAGGTGACAACATCAGGAATAAGAGTGGGTGTCGGAGGAGAGGAACGTGGAAATGTGAGGACCTCCAAGTCTCTGAAAATCACAGAGAAGAATCAGATTCCCTGTGCAGGGTGGACCAAGCCTGTTCATCTAATTTGGCTTCAGAAGCTACACAGAGACTTAGATGTTGGCGCATACCCAGCTGCTGGGACCCAGGGAGGGGATAGGAGATACAATACAGTTTGCAGCTGATGTGTTCGTTCTTTCCCTCTGCACCTCTCCCCAGTGAGGGGCCTCAGGGTGAGGGGCTTTTCCCTATTGTCGTCGAGAGCATTCTGGCACAGGAAAGAAGGTCCCAGCAAACAACTTATAGGGCAGACATTCATCGGAAGGGCACTGTTAGGCAAAGGGATGGAACCAGGGCTCGATTAGCCAATAGGTAAGGTAAGCACGGGCCTTACCTTGCTTACCAGATCATCTGGAGTGAACAATTTCACGTTTTATCACCGCATCAAAGATTCTGCTTCTAGGTATGGCTGGCATCTCTCTCTCTCCCAACCCCACAGCACCGTCCTATAGAATCAAAGCCCCTTCTCAAATTTGCAATCCCTAACAGGGGCAGTTGACCCAGTAAGCAAGGTAAGCACAGGCTTACTTGTGCTTACTTACTAATCGGTAGTGAACAACTTCACCACAGATGGTCTGGTGATGACCATGCTTACCTTGCCTGTTGGATAATCCGCCCCTGGATGTAATAAACTAAAAAATGCTGAAACTGAGCAACAGAGACCGCCACAAAGTGAGAAAATTATTTTAGCTCCTACCCACAAAGTAGAGCCTTGGAGGAGCAGTGGTTAAGAGCTATGGTGAACTACGGGTGCTAACCAAAAGGTCAGCAGCTCAAATCTACCAGCCACTCCTTGGAAACCCTATGGAGCAGTTCTACACTATTCTATAGGGTTGTTATGAGTCAGAATTGACTCGACGGCAACGGGTTTGGCTTTTTTTTAATGGGTATCTGCAAAATGCAGAACAGCTGGAAAAGGTAAAATAGGGAATGACTCAGATCTGTGTTAGCAAAGTGCGGGTCTTCCTGGTGCAGGGACCTGCCTTAGGTCCTCGGTGACAGAGTCAGCATTTTAGCAGACAATCACAAAGTAATAAGGCTCCCTCTTCCCTCCTTCCTAAGCTGGACACCTCACTCCACCCTACACTCCTCCTTTCCAACGTTCAGCTACACAGACCAGGGTCCTTTATCCCCAGTAGCAAAAGGCAGGCTAAGGTGGTTTCCAATAAACACCTGTCTCTCTCAAAAGCCCTTCAGCAGATGGATGGTTAAACCAACCGTGGCACATTCATACTGTGGAGTACTACACAATGGTAAGAAGGGGGTAAATCATTGATACACACAACAGCTTGGATCTCAAGGAAATTATACTGAGTGAAAAACTTCAAAAGATTACATACTGTATGATTCCATTTATATAACATTTTTGAAATAACAAAATTATAAAGATGGACAACAGATGAGTGGCTGCCAGGGGTTAGGGATGGCAGGAGGGAAGAGGCAGGAGGAGGTGTGTGTGGCTATAAAAGGGAAGCAAGAGGCATCTTTGTGGTGGTGGAATAATAGTTCTGGACCTTGACATAGTGGTTAATAAATGTACATGTGATAAAACTGCATAGAACGAAATATATATACACAAATGAACACAGGTAACACTGGTGAAATGTAAATAAGGTCTGTGAGTTGTGTTGTTAGGCGCCATTGAGTTGGTTCCGACTCCTAGCGACCCCATGTACAACAGAACGAGACACTTCCCAGTCCTGCGCCATCCTCACAATCGTTGTTATGCTTGAGCCCGCTGCTGCAGCCTTTGTGTCAATCCATCTCGTTGAGGGTCTTCCTCTATTTCGCTGACCCTCTACTTTACCAAGCA
>NW_004443966.1:8392355-8394112 GCF_000243295.1 Trichechus manatus latirostris | reverse complement strand
GGTTTATGAATTCACAATTATTTTTAAATTTTATTGTGCTTTAGTTGAAAATTTACAGCTCAATTTAATTTCTCAGTCAAAAATTTATGCACATATTGTTTTGTGACATTGGTTGCAATCCCCACAATGTGCCAGCACGTGAATTCATAAAATTTAATCATTCCATAATTCTCAGTTCTACTACTTTTAAAACAGAGCAAAGTATGGTCAACTAAATTATATTTATCAAGAACAATTTTAAAATAAAGTGATATACTAAATGGGACCACTGAGTAAAAAATTAAAGTGAACAATGTGCTATTAACATTTTATAAAATGATCAAAAAACAAACAAAAACCAAAATTTGAATATTTGATACATATATAAAACTTTTTAGTACTGCTTACCTTCTTGACCTGCTCCTCTCTTCAAAGAGATCATTTTAAACAAAAAGGAGGGAGGGAGGGAAGGAAGGAAATACCAAAAAAGGGAGATGTTAAAAGAAAGAAGTAGGGAGAGAGAGAGGAGAAGGAAGGAATAAAGGAAGGAAGGAAGGAAATTCCCATCACTTTCTTGTTCTGCTTTAAATAATTTTTTACAAGGAAAGTCTTGGTTTGACCAAATCTTCAAAACCTTGCTACAACCAGAAACTCTATGAGCTGTGTGCAGATTTTTCTCTGGAGAACAGATTTCCTTTTTCTACAATGTGCTGTTCAACTTCTCTTCCTGTCTAATGACATGTAATGTGCTGTGTGCTATTTATAATTCTAAATTCACTGACTTGTATGCAAGAGGCACAACATTTCTTTAGCACATCACTGAAACAGACTGTGTGAAGTCTAACTGTATCAGTGGAAAACAATGAAAATGCAAGAGATGAATTTCATACATGAAGGACTACAGAAAAACTCAAGAAAGCAGATGGAAACTGATGCCAGTATTGGACAGGCTGAAAATGTGTTTAATCCTTGTCCTTATGAGGTGTTGGAACTCAGGTACCACTGGCTGCCCTTTGGAATAATGAATGAAAAGTAGCTCTTTCTTCTAAAACTAGCAGACCCACAGATCTTACCACGTGTTCATGTTCCGTGTGTGCTGGGGGTTGGGGGAGTATCTAGGATGTTGAAAGCAGGTGATTACATCTCAAACAGGGTCACCCTAGCTGAGGCAGCACAGTGTAGTGATTGGGAAGATGGACTTCGCAGCCAGAGAGACCTGAATTCAAGTCCTGGCGCCTTCAGCTCCTATGGCCCCAGCTGAGTCATCTGACCTCCCTAGGTCTCCATTTTTTTATCTATAAAAAGAAGATAATAGTCATAGTTCTCCCATTGAGTTGTTAATAGATTCAAATGAGATTCGCCTGGTCTGTAACTGTTTACTAAATGTTATTATTGTTATTATTACTTTGGGATAAATGGAGTCATTATTACCTAGAAGGCACTCAGTGCCGCTAAAAACTTCATTAATAGTTTAATACTTCCACTAAATAGAAAAAACTCAACTTCTAAATTATTTTCCATAGAAACAATCTATTGATGTATGCTTTCTTCATAGGCAGCAGCCTCAGTGTTTTCTCTTGTAAAACTGAGAGCTGATTTGGTTGATATAACTAATCAGTATGAAGTATACACCTCTCTTTAGTGTCAAATCTTTACTCCTCCTCATCTCAATGAAGAAAGAGCTTGCTCCAGTGAGATGTTGTCATGGTTTGAATTATGTCCCCCCAAAAATGTGTGTATCAGTTTGGCTAGGCCATGATTCCTGGTACTGTGTGATT
>NW_004443966.1:8388934-8390426 GCF_000243295.1 Trichechus manatus latirostris | reverse complement strand
TCCTGGTTGCCCAGAATGGACAAGTTTTTGAACTTTAGAATAAACTTGCATTTTTAACAAAGGCACCAGTTCTCACCTTTTGCCTTCTGGAAAAACGTCTCTAGACAAAGAAGCTAATGCCCCAGGACATTTTAATGGCACAGCACCTTCCTTCAATGCTACCAAAATAAAACCAAAGGCAAAAGCAAAACCGCCGACGATCACTCGATTCCGATTCATCGAGACCCCACGTGTTACAGAGTAGAACTGCTCCATAGGGTTTTGTTGGCTGTAGTCTTTACAGAAGCAGATTGCTAGCCCTTTCTTCCACGGCCCTGCTGGGTAGGATCAAATCGCCAACTTTTAGGTCGGCAGGTGACCACAAACTGCGTGCGCCACCCAGGGACCCTGCTACCGAGACATGCCTCTTGAAATTAAATGTATGCGCATCTTCCTCAAAAGGGCGAGTAACCTTTAGCAAGAAGGTATGGATTAAGGTAATAAATTTGCCCAAAGTAGAACTGTCAGCGACTTTACCCTGGAGCCACTCATCATTTATCATACAAGCAGAGTCCACGCACGGGCTACGTGACCATCATCTGCCGAGGGCCCTCTCATGCTAATAAATGAGGCCAGGGAGTGAGGAAAAGAATAACTTCTGCACATGTCCGATACCTGAAATATCCTCTTTTCAGCTCCTCTCTGCTTGATGTACTCTTTGGGCAGGAATTCCTTCAGACTGAGAGGTAGGGAAAAAAAAAAAAAAGAAGACATTTATTATGTTCTATGATGAGAAGCAAAGAAAAAAAGGGAGACTTTTCATAAAGCCCACAGTTAAAAATCACTAACTCGCCCACTCTTTTATACTATAATTCATAACAGACTGCCATATCCCACAGTGCATTTACATAAAGACATAAATAAAAAACCAGTCTGATTTTAAAAAAAAAGTCAAACTAACATATTTAAAGAAGAAGGAATTTCTAGGTGATATTGTTAAGTGAAAAAAAAAGGCATAAGAGTATGCAACGTGCTACCCTTTGTAAGAAAGAAATTTTTATTTTTAAAAACATTATTTTTTAAAGAATGGATGAATAAATCTAGCACTAACAAAAATAGTTCTTTGCATATGCAGAGAGATGAAAATCGGGGAAAGAGAAAAAGGATGGAAATGAAACCTCTCTGAATGTTCCTTGTATTACAGTTTTGACTTTGGAGCCAGACGAAATCCAAAGGAGAAGGAAAAAAAGCAAAACCCCTAAAACTCAAAAGCAAACAGAAACAAATCAACTTAACAGGCTATCAAGGTGGCAGCATAACTCCAGGGAGAATAAGGATTTCAAGTGACTTTGACAACAGTCTTTTGACTGTCTACCCCTAGTGGGATCCATCTTAAAGGCAGAATAAATCATAGTAGACTTGTTAGTAAAAATAGTGATACCATTATTTTAAAACGAACACCCTATCTACGTGCCTCCCTCCAACTTTCTGTATATACGTATACACACATACA
>NW_004443966.1:8383244-8384625 GCF_000243295.1 Trichechus manatus latirostris | reverse complement strand
TCACTCCTCCTCAAAACTCTACTGCCAGCCTTGTATGGGTCATCCTTTCTGAATGCAACAGTAACTAACGCATCCTCCACTTCACCAATCAGCAGACTTATAAACCCTCTTCTTACTCTCTAAAATCCACAGGAGGGTAAAGTTCGCAGCCAGTGGGCTCCTTTCTCATGAGCCCCACACTTTTGCTTCAGCCGAGGTAGTGTCCCCACCGAGAGTCAGCTGTACTTGTTCGCTTATATTTTGTGACTGGTTACATACATCTGCCCACTGCCATCGAGTCGCTTCCAACTCATAGCGACCCCATAGGTTTTCCAATGCTGTCAATCTCTACGGGAGCAGATGCCACATCTTTCTCCTCAGAGCCGCTGGTGGTTTTGAACCACTGACCTTTTGGTTAGCAGTTGATCGCTTTAACCACTGTGCCATCCGGGCTCCTTGTTACATACATAGGATTAAGTAACAGACTGACATATCCCATAAGCTACTAAAATAGTACCAAAAGGGAGTCAAGGAATGCTTCCTAAAGGTAAATATTTATAAAAAGCTGTTAAATTAGATACAGGTGAGAAACTTGCCAACTACTGAGAAGAAAAATATCAATACAAATCTAGAAAAATTCTGTGCTCAAATTGCTTCACAACTGTCTTGAAATTCTCTCACAGATTATGCATTAGAGGCATGGTACCTACAAGGACGATCACACAAAACCCCAATCGGGACTCCCACCCAAAGAAAAAACCTTGGCCCTGCATCGAAACGTTGGGACATGAATGCCGAGGTTTAAAGTTAAGATAACATGTTTCAGAGATGTAGATATCATTTGTTAACTGACTTTTGGGATTAGCTAATCAACAGTCCAAACTATACTGATTAGAAGGCTTCTACTCTCAACAATAATCGTCATTTATTGATCAGTCTTCAGATGCTTTACATGCAGCAGTAGATTAAGTAAATTCTAACCAAAGTCCTAGGGGGGAAAAAAAATCCCATTTTGTATGTGGAATGTGAAGCTCAGGGAACCCAAGTAACTTGCCCATAGGCACAGCCAGCAAGTCAAACCTGTCTATGGGCTCTGGAGACTGTGCTCTTAACCAGTTATCCTTTATTAGTACTTCAGAATCTTTACACAAGGCAAGGTGTAAAATAACAGAAATACACCCGATCAAATGATGACAGTAAGGACTACGGTGATGACAGTCAACGTTTTAGACACGCCCAGAAGCCCCAAAGTCAGGCCAGGGGAATGCATTAGTCCATTGGAGGAGGGGGTCTGGATTCAAATCCAGCTGTTGATGAAACCCTCATTCTCTTATGTAAAACCTAAGCCGCCTCTAGGAGTTCATTCCAAAAGAGAAGGTCCAAAGAAGGGTTCAGGTCCTGC
>NW_004443966.1:8380425-8381640 GCF_000243295.1 Trichechus manatus latirostris | reverse complement strand
AACTCCACTCTAAATACTTGCCCAGCAGAGATTCATACTCTGGGCTGCTTTGTTTTTCTCAGCAAAATACTTTAGAGGAACACGCAAATACTTTCTACCTGCAAACACTATGAGGGGGCTTTGGTAATCAAGGATGAGCGAAAAGCTTCCACAGCTGGTTATCTGTCTACCTGCACCCACCCAAACACTGGACATTTTTTTTTTCCTGTAACATACAGAGTAACAGATCAGGCCAAAAAATGGAAACCTTTTCCCTGAACTTCAACTCCTATTAATTTTGCTTTTGCCATGTGTTCTACACCCAACCTTAATGAATACAGGCTTTCCCCACCTCAAGTCCAGAATATTGCAACTTTTTTCTTAAAGAAATTCTCATTGTGAAGCATTTAAAAAATACAGAAAAGTATATACCTCATAACTCATGTATCTACCACCAAGTTTAAATACATGTGAAAATGTTACTATATTTGCTTTGTGATCACACCCCCTCTGTTTTTAAAGAAACAGAGAGTACAGATTTAGCTGAAGTGCCACCCCGCTCTTCTCTCCCTACCTAATCGGCCTACTTACTTGGCGTTCATTTCCACAGATATTTTAATACCTTTTAATAAACAATAAATCCTGTTTCTCTTTTTGTGTGTATTTTAAAATATAACAGGTTCGTATTCTGAAATGTTTTGTTTCCTCGGTAAAGTACTTCGGTGTTTTTTTATATATTCCAGCGTGTGCCCATCTGACGGACGTGAAATACTACATCCTTGTTTATTCTGCGTTTTCCAGATTACTGATTAGGTAGACTACCTTGCCCTATCTTTAGAAGCCAACGGAGCTTCCTCTTCTCTAAAGTGCCTGCTGATAGCCTGGGTTATCTTTTTCTTAGTAGATCTTTTTTCTTTTTAATATCTTATCAAAGATTATTAAATATTAATGTTAATATTAATTATTAATTTGCTCTTTGGCAGCCTGCATTGAAAATATGAGAATTTCTTCTTCCAGTCTACAACTTCATTCTTAACTTGGTGATGTATTTTGCCTAATAAAATATTTGAATATTCATAACAGTAGACTTATCCATCTTTTTGACTCCTACATCACCCTATACCAGTAATATGGTGCTTTAGTTACTACAGTTTTATAAGAATTTGTCATCTTTAAATGCATGGCTTCTCCGTGTTTCTTCAATGAGCCGTGGCTAGTCTTGAACTTTGACTAGTC
>NW_004443966.1:8379123-8379938 GCF_000243295.1 Trichechus manatus latirostris | reverse complement strand
TTGTGGTCCATTAGTATAACAGACTATTTTTTAAAGCAGTTTTAGGTTTATAGAAAAAATAGTGCAGAAAGTACAAGTTCTCAGACACACCCTCCCCCCTGCATATTTACCTCATATTAGTTTTTCTCATTACTTGATAATAAGTGAAATTTTGATTGGAATTGAACTGAATTTATAGATCAATTTGGATAGAACAGCTTTTCATAACATTAAGCCCTCCTATCTGTTAACAAAGAAAATCACTCAATTTATTCAGACCTTCTTTTATGCTCTTCATTAAACTTTTATCATCTTTATCAGTTAGATCTTAGAGATCTTTGGATAGCTTCATTCCAAGATAAATTATACTTTAGTTGCTATTACAAAAGGTATCACTTTAATTCAAATTGTATCTTCTGTTGGTTAATTATCTATGGGAACACTATTTGTTACATACTAATCTTTTCTCAGAGACCTTTAAACCCCCTTATTAGTTCTAATAGTTTAGATTGACAGAATTACCTATGTAAATAATCATACTACCCACAGCTAATGACAGTTTTGTTTTTCCTTTCCAATCCCGATACTGTTTATTTCTTTTTCTACATTATTGCACTTGTTAGGCTATTAGCATTGTTTTAACAAGCGAAACTGACAGCCGGCATCCACGTCTACTTCCTGACATTAAAGGGACTGCTTCTAACGCTAAACCATTCACTATAATGTTTGCTATAAATACCTGTCTTAGTCATCTAGTGCTGCTATAACAAATACCACAAGAAGATGCCTTTCACAAACAGAAGTTTATTCTCTCACGGTTTAGGAGGCTAGAAGTC
>NW_004443966.1:8352532-8378144 GCF_000243295.1 Trichechus manatus latirostris | reverse complement strand
GGCAGGATGTTTGACTGCATTTTACACTGCTATATCTCCAATGCCCAGTACTTGCCACACAGCAGGCATTCAATAAATTATTTGTTGAGCAGCCCTCTAAGATATAACTATTGGTCTATACTCATCCACAACAAAAGAGAAGGAAACAAAAGACTCAGAAAAGAAAATAGTCTACAGGACTGACAGTCTACACAAACCACAGCTTCAGCTACCCTGAGACCAGAAGAACTAGATGGTGTCCAGCTACCACTACCAACCATTCTGATTAGGGTCACAGTAGATGGATCCTGATAGAATGGGAGAAAAATGTGGAACAGAACTCAGATTCTTAAAAAGTCCAGACTTACTGGACTGGTTGAGACTAGAGGACTCCCCGAGACGATCATCCTGAGATAGTCTTCAAACCTTAAACCAAAATTATCCCTTGAGGTCACCTTTTAGCTAAATAACAGTTTGGCTCATAAAATAAAGAATACTACCCATTAGCAATGAGCTCCTATAAAAGATCATCTATAGGAGACCAAATGGTCAAAAATTGCTCTAAAGCAAAGCATAAGGACAGGGAGACTAGAGTACTGGAAATGGTACAATCAGAAAAGAATGAATGGGAATGATGACACATTGTGAAAAATGCAAAATGAATACTTTGTGCAGAAATTGTTAAATGGGAACCTAATTTACTGTGTAAACTTTCAGCTTAAACACAGTAAAATACTATTAAAAATCATTTGTTGAATAAAGGAGTTTTGCATCCCTGAAAGAAACCCTACTTAGTTACGGTAACTTGTACTTATACATACACATATGCCATGCTGGAGCTAGTTTGTTAATATTTTACTATCTTTTGTAGGGAGAGCATCTATATTCATAAGTTAGAATGACCTACAGTCTAAAAATTTTACATAGTCTATATTCAATTTTGGTATTATCGTTTTACTAGTTCCAAGTTAAGATGAGATTTACTTTTTTTCTATTCTCTGAAATAACCTGAGCTTAGTTTTTTGTATTTTGTTTTGCTTGGGTATTCTGTTTGTTTGATTGGTGTATTTTAAGTTAATAAGTCAATTTTTATTCAACTTTATAGGTCTATTTAGATTTCCTTACTATCCACTTTGTCAATGTTTTCAATTTTTTTGGCTCAAAGTTTTCATCACATTCTCTATGATTTTTAATCTGTAGATACAGCCCATTCTTACTACTGATAATATTTATGCCTTTTTTTTCTTTTTTTTTTTCTTGATCAAACTTGCCAGAGTCTTAACTTATTTTATTAATTAAAAAAAAAAAAATACAGCTTTGGTTTTATTAATCCTTGCTATGGTTTCTACTTCATTACTTTCTCTTAATTATTTCCTTCTATTTTGATGTTCTTGTATCAGTCACTCTCTGAGGGAGATACGTTAAATTAATCCATTAAAATATTTCACTAACTCTGAAATTCTCCTGTAATTCTGTCTACTTCTCCTTTACATATTTGAAGACAATGTTGTTGGATGCATACACATTTGTGACTATTATTTGTACTGGTGAATTATTCCTTCTGTCTTTATAATGATTTTCTTTATCTCTACTTGCGCCTTGTTTGCTTTAAAGTCTATTTTGTGTAATATTAAATATAACTTCTCCAGCTTTGATTTAACTAGTAATTTCCTGGTCATTACCCATGCCTATAATTGCGATTTTTCTTTGTCCTTAAATTTAAGTGTTTCTCTTGGGAATAGCAGATACTTATACTTAAAAAAAGAAAAAAAATCCTACTCAATATGAGAACCTCTGTTAACTGGTGAGTCTGATTTACTTGTATTTGCAATGATGGCTAATATAATTTGGAAGAATTTTTGCCATCTTATTTTGTGCATTTTATTTACTTTTTCTGGCTTGGTTTCTCTATCTATCCTGCACGACAACTGCTGTATTAGTGAGGTTGTTTATATTCCTTCTGTTTTCTGCCTTTACTGGTTTGGAAGCTGTATAGTCTATTTCTATCCTACTTGACTACCTTCAATTTTCCCCAAAAATCTTATTATGCAAATCTTCAAACATACAAAGAAGTTGAAAGAATTGTGCAGTGAACACTGTCTACCCACCACCTAGAGCTATCTTCGATTTAATCACTTACACCTAATTTAAGGTCTAAAGTTTATCAGCATCTCTAATTTCCTCCCATACAGTAAGGTCCACAGAAGGCTTTGACTGTGATCATTTACTTCCAAAAGTTTTCTACCTCGTGTTTTGTCATTGTTGCTGTTTTAACAGCTAACGCCTCTTTAGATTTTCCTTCTATTTTACCGAATTCTTTGATGAGCATTGCTTCTTGCACTGTACCTTTCTTGACTTTCTAGAAATAATTAATAGCAGCCTCTACTGCTACATCTGGCATCCTAAATAAACCATCCTGCATCTTAAAACACAGTTATAAGGCCACACCTTGTAGAAATCATCAGAGCCAAATTTTGACTCTCTGTAAATCACCTTTTCATAAGTTTATTTGCCAAGTAATCTGCAGTCTCGAAAACATCAAGGACTCGGTATAGCATCTCAGTATTTCCCTTCCACCTTCCCTTTCCCTGGCATGGCAGAACGTGCACAGGAGGTCCTCAATAAGTCAAAGAAGAAAGGACAGCATGCTTTCTACAAACACTTTCTCAACATAGGGGACCATAAAGTATATGCCTGGCTATTCGTGTATGTGTTGTTTATACTTCATTCTCCAATAAAAAGCCTCTTTCTGGGATTCTCTGGAGATGGCCTGAGGAAAACCACCCTGTAGATAAAGCACATCAGACTTCATTTGGGAGAGCCGGCACTTTTTCTGGCTTCCAGCTGTCACCAGTTCTGTGTCTTACCACTCTCTCTCTTTCTAGGACCTACTGCCCCATCTCTACAGCAGATGAGATGCATTACATAATCCTTAAATGCCTGAAAACTCGGAAAATTTTTCAGTACTCATTTCCATTATTCTGAATCCAGAAATTGTTAAAGAGACTGAAGAAAGGTGAAAGAGAATCTCATAAAAATGTCCCTAGTGTACTGACTTCGAGCAACAGTGCTAAACAAGTTTTCAAAAAATTGAAAGAAATTTCCGCATTAAACACACCTCTCTGTGCCTCGCCCAGAAGCAACATGACTGAAATCTTTGCCTGGCCCTTCTCTTCAACCTGGCTCTGTGACAAACCCAGCCTTCTCCCTATTTTTTTTTTTTTTGAACTCTGAATTGTTCAAGTGGATGTTGCTGTTAGGTGTCATCGAGCTGACTGGGACTCACAGCGATCCCACGTGACAGAGTAGAACTGCTCTAGGCTGTAATCTTTATGGCAGCAGATCACCAGGTCTTCCTCCTTCAAGCGCATAGCACATATGAAGGCAAGATGGGGAAAGACATAAAGCCTGGAAAACATGTCCCCACGGTCACCAAGGACAGCCCAGGGATACATACATATCCCTGAAAACAGGACCCGGCTATCCAGCTTAAAATCAGGGAAATGTGGCCTCACTGTTTTAATTAAAAGGTGATGCACATCCTGAGCAAGTCTTACCTGGGTGGTATACACAATAATGTACACAATTAAATATCTACATTAAATGAAAACACCTCATTACTTAGACTAGATTTGGTTTAATTGAAAAGTAAATCAAATTTGTAAGGAAAAACAATTACCAACAGGCACAATAAGCTTGTTTTAATTTGGAATCTGAGTAAGAGTACACGTATCACTAGAGGCGTGAGCTTCATAATACAGCCTGAGAAGCAAGGAAACTGACTAAGTAAAACTGCTTCACCTTCGCTCACTCAGATTGTGACGGAAGGGCCATTATCAGTGAGGGTCAGTATGCAGCATCCTGCAGGACCATGAACTAAAGTGCACACGGCTAAGGCCGCTACCAACCCTCAGATGCTGGTGTGCGGTCTCAGCACAAGCAGTCAGCAGGTACAGTAACGTTGGCTGTGAGCGGGCTGGCACAGCCAGGGACGCTAGGAAAGAGACAAAAGGACTTTGTAATCACATTTTTAAGTATAATTTTGCTGCATATTAGGAGACCAGTGAAAGCAGCAACTTTTTCCTGAATGCAGGAATGCCTCTGAAAATGATAGAGCTCAATGTTAGAAGTCAGAAGCCATTTGCAGAAAAATTCTTTAAGTAACTGTGAATGGGGGCAGTGGTGGTTCAGTGGTAAAATTCTAGCCTTCCATGTAGGAGACCTGGGTTTGATTCCTGGCCAGTGCAAGTCAAGCCACATCTATCAGTGCAGGCCTGTATGTTGTTGCTATGATGCTGAAGAGGTTTCAGTGGAACTTCCAAACTAAGACAGACTAGGAAGAAAGGCCTGGCAATCTACTTCAGAAAATCAGCCAGTGAAAACCCTATGGATCACAATGGTTTGATCCCGGGGTGCACGGGGTCACCAGGAGTTGGGAGTCGACTTGAGAGCCCCTAACTACAATCGTGAAGAAACCACTTTTCCTCTCTGAGCCCCCTACCACATCTATCACATAAAATACTGCTTTCTCAATTCACAATGGGGGCCTGGAGAGTAGTTGGGCCAGGCCTCAGAAGAAAAGGTGTTAATTAAATGATGAGGGTATGATCCTACAGCCAGACTTGGGCACCAGCTGAATGGTTACATCTGGAGCTCCTTCCCACCAGGGCCACACAAGTTTACAGCTGGGAAAGGGTAAAAACAGGTCAATTTTTTATTTAAAAATGTTTGGTTCATAAATCTCCCCTCCAGTCTCTCCTATTCTTCATCAGTCTCTCATAGAGGCAGATAGAAACAAAGCATGTTGGCTCCTCCAGGGCCTAATGAGTTCTTGATGTCTATTTATCAACTTCCACGGCCATAATCCTCAGGTTTATGACATCATATGTATCTAAGGGACCAGCTGTGAGGTTAAACTGTGGGAACGGGGAAACTGCTATAAGTACGTGTGTATGTGATCCTTTGTAAGGCATCTGTGGGGCCACGGAACAGAGAGAAAGGCCAGTTTCCCATGGCTCCCATAGGAAGGAAGCCATGTGGGCTGCGGAGAAATGAGTCCTGAGGAGCCCTTGACCATACAACTTGTGTGGATAATACAGAACCAAGTGACAGGAGCTGCTCAGAGTCAAGGCCACAGCATGGTACACTGTAGGACAAAGCATAACGTTACAAAGTCTCCCTGGGATTCAATAACCCAAGGGTAGTTTTGTTTTGAAACAATTCAGTTTAGACCAAACAGCAGGTGAAAGTTGGGTTTTCTTCTTAATCAAGGGCACATGCTGGTCCTGACTTCTTCCACCAAAGTGAAAGGGGGTCAAGTGTCAAACGAGCACTTACACCATCTTCTCCCCTTGACACAGTTGGACGCAATACAACTGATGGCCTCCTCAACATACCTCATGCTGCACGTCCTCCCACTGCCCGACGGGCATCCACATCAGGTTCCAAGAAGTCTCCAAAGTCTCCACAAGTTACTCTCTAGGTAACAGCATGATATTGACCACATTGACCACTTTTTTTTGGCCTCGCCTACATGTTTCATCTGCATCTCCATGATGGGATCTGCTGTGAGTAGCCAATCAGTTGAAAGGGAGTTTCCTTAGGGGTGTGGCCTGCATCCAACATAGGTGGACTTTCTAGCCAGGCTTTCGGGCTTTCGCTGGTTCTGGATCCTGCAGCTGGCTGCTGTACATCTGACCACTGGTTCTTGGGACCTGAGCTAGCAGCTTGTCTGCTAATTTTGGGATTTGTCAGCCTCTGCAGCTATGTGAGTTGGGAGAAGTCTTAAACCTGACCCACGGACTTGGGACTTCCCAGCCTCTACAACCATGTGAGCCATTTCTCTGATATAAATCTCTCTCTCTCTCTCTCCATATATATATAGACACGTCACTGGTTTGGCTTCTCTAGAGAACCCAGCCTAAGACACCAACTATGGCCCGTGTTCTGTGGGCCATGATGAATTAGAAGGATTGCTTTCTCTTGAATCTAGGAGTTTGAAGCCCGAAAGACTCGCCCCCATAACTTTATAAGGAGAACGAAAGGCCAGATGAGCGAAGAGGACGGACCGACTGTTCGAGGTGCACTCACGCTTTCAGAGCAACTAGGACCAGAAGGCTGTAATAAAAACATGACGCCTTCTCGTCTATACTCCGTGGCTCCAGGAGTCTGAGAAAATTATTAAAGACAATGAAGTCTGGTCCAATATGAAGAAGGAATGTTCTCACAGGGAGAGGGTGCAGGGTAGAGAGGGAAGTGAGTTCCTCACCTCCAGGGGTATCCTAGAACAGGCTAGAGAGGACGCCGTACCACCCGAACTTGAAACAAACACCCTTGACAGTTGTCATTCCAACACCGAATCTCTAGCCATTCTGCTTTTCCCAACGTCTGCAAATTCGACCATATATTCAACTGAGCAAAAGCTAACATTTTCATGACTGACTGACACTTGGGTGCGTATTTTGAGTAGCTGGCCCAAAAATAAATAGGTGGGAAGAAAATAAGAGGAAGAAGAAAACAAAAAAAAGAAGAAAAAGAGAAGAAGAGATACGAAAATAAATAAAAGGCCATTTACTCTAAGAATCCAGGTTTATGCTTATGGTCCACATGAGGTCCAAACTGGATCTGGGCTTGAAATCCACCAAATTCACAAGCCTTTTCGAAGGAGACAGGGTGGGAGCCGTTTAGGATGTCATCCCGAGCCTGAAACATAAGAGGAAGCCAAGGTATCAGGGGCTGGGGGACCGACCCACTCTGTCCACTGACAAGTCCTGACATGAGCACAGGGGAGATGTACCAGCCCACCCACAGGATGCCTTCAGCATGCTGTGGATGGTTGTAGCACAGGAGAATGAAGCCAAAAGGAAAACACACCTTTGCTCCAAACTGCCCAAATAGCTGGAGAGCATCAGCAGTGGCCAGCACATCAACACTGAAGGTTGATTAGAATCTAGGAAGGTATACGGGATCATGAAAAGCAGAGGGAGGCAAAGGAGCAGCCTTGTTCCACTAGCAGATTCATAGAGGCCGGAATAGAAATGTGATTTACCTTCTATGACCCCTAAATCATAAAGCCAGCAGAAAAAATATCTAGAGGTAAAAATCAATCCAATCCCTATTCCAAGACAAAGGAGATGGGGCGGAGGGGACAGACAGACAGACACACACAGGCAAGAATTTAATACTCAAGATACTTGGAGGGGGACAAGCAAATGCACTGTCGTAGAATCGGGAACTCACTGTGTCTGAGGTCTTCCTTTCCAGTTCTCAATCCATCAGCACTATTGCTATTTATCCCTCTTCTTTCTGTCCTTCCTCTAGTTAAATGATCCCCCAAATACTCTTAGATGTACACTCTTGGCTATCGCTCTGAGCCTTAAATCAATAAGCATTTTCTCATTGTCCTGTTATTTCCTGCCTTCCAGACTCTGTCCTCCCAACCCTCCTTCCAGACCATTCTTCCATCTACTAATTCAGGGATCAGCAAACTTTTCCCATAAAGGGCTGGATAGTAAATGTGTTAGACCTTGGGGGCCGTACGGTCTCTGTCACAACTACTGAACTCTGCCCTTGGACAGCAAGAGCAGCCACAGAAAATATGTAAAAAAAAAAAAAAAAAAGTTGTGTGCCAATAAAACTTTATTTATAAATACAGGCAGCGCATGTGGCTATTTCTATAGACAGGCAGGTAGAGAAACGGAAGGAGGGAAAAGGGAAAGGAGCGGGGAGAGAGGGAGAAAGCAAGTGAGATGGGGGAAGGAGAAAAAGATGAATTATGTCTTCCCTGAGATGAGTGAAACCTTGGGGACCATCTATTGCAAAGCTCGTATTTTACATATCACGGGACTGCAACTCAGAAAATTTAAATGACTTGTCTAAGTTTTAACAATGAGTTAAAGGTAAAGCCATAAAAGGTTACTGAGAGGCTATCTTTCAGTTCATGGGCAGCACTGATTTTCTGCTGATACTCTCTTATATTCTAAGCTGCCAGCTAAGAAAGCTGTCCTGTGTTTGAACTAGTACGCCCACTCAGTCCAACACAACTGCCTCTCACCGCTGGGCAAAGAGGGACAGTACTGGCCACCAGGTCCCAATCTGAGGCCAAGACAGGCCAACAGAGGCACCACCCCGGATGGCCAGCAGCCCGTGTCAAACGTCAGCCTGAGAAGCAACCAGAAATGTGTGCGGAACCCAGGAGCAATGCCTGCTGGAAACTGGCTTCCATAAACACAGTGGAAGCTGGGGCTCCCAGAAAGCTCATCAACCCCAGTGTCTGGGCATTAAATACTGTACCTGAACATAGAGCAAGTTCAGCTGCACAGGGTCTCTTGAATCTACATTCTGATCAGAGTAAAAGAACTTCCGTCTAAGCAGCAAGGTTTCGTTTTCATCTACTCCTTGTTCTCTGAACGTTCGGCTGTGATCCAGCCAGTTTACTGCAACACAACAAGACACATGAAAGCACTGTTCGCATTTCCTCCTAAGTAAAGGGAGTTGGCCAAAACAGCAGATTGATACAGACGCTGATTTCTGTGATGCCGACAGTCAGTTTTGATTATTTCTTCCATCAGAACTGTGCTTTTTAACTTTGAAAAACAAGTTTATATCTACCGTATGATAAACTGAAAAGGGAATGAGAGAGACTTCTCAGCCATTCCTAAAGTTAGCTAAAGCACTGCAATTGAATTTATAATATGCCCCCTTCTTGGGAAAAAAAAAAAGAAACAAGGACATTAGTGCTTTATGCTAAGACAACCAGTTAGGCATTTCCTCTCAATCAAGAGTAGATCTGTAGTCTGCCTCATCAAGTGAAACAACTTACAGACTCTGAGCATCATGAGTCATCTCTGAGCCTAATTAGCAAAGAGAAGAAAAATGAAAGTAATGGGGTGAGGGAGGCCTGAGGGAACAGCACAGGGGAAGGTGAGGATGGCAGAAACCCTGCCCATGAGCCAGCATGAATGTCACCCATTCTGAGAACGCACTCCTGCTATCTGTTGTTGTTGTTGGGTGCTGTCAAGTTGATTCCAACTCATAGCAACCCCGTGTGACAGAGTAGAACTGTCCCATAGGGTTTTCTAGGCTGTAATCCTTGTGGGAGTAGATGGCCAGGTCTTTTCTCCTGCAGAGCCACTGGGTAGGTTCACACCTCCACCCTTTTGGTTACCAGCTGAACACTTAAACGTTGCGTCACCAAGGCTCCTTTCCTGATATCTAGGCCCATGGAATTAATTACTCCTCTACACTTTCCACAGCACTCGTACCTATACTCCTCCCTGGGCTTAACACGCATGTGTGGGTAAGTACTTATTACCAGCCCCATGAGGTTATAGGCAACTTCAGCACAGGACTGCATCTGATCAACTCATCTCTCACAATACTTCAGAAAGTATCGTACACATATTAATAAATCCTGAGGACATGTCTCCTCAAGTCTCGCTTGGAAAGAAGTATCTACTGGAAATCAAATGAGGCCGACAGAGAAGGGAAGGGACAATGGCTAAGAGGGAATGACAACTCTACTGAAGATCAACAGACACGATGACAATGATGACATCTTCCCAAAGCAACAGCAAAAGTAAGAGCAATCAAAGGAAGAGGCTGGGGAGGCCTAAGTGAGCTGTGGCATGAATTAAGGTCCTTTCTGTGGAGGCTCAGGCAGCAAGTGACACACAGCATGGGCTTTGGGGCACATGGGGTATACATATATTAACTGTGTGGCCACAGAACATGACTCGCCTGTGATAGAATCACATTACTAGTTTGTAACCACTAAGGAAACAATCAATCTAGGCGATGGTCGTCGATGGCTGTTAACTTCTAAATGGAAGTACATAACACAACGTAAGGAGTCATCTTTATTTTAAATATGTGTGTGTGTATCTGCATGTGTACATATATGTGTATGCATGTGTATATGTACACACACGCACGCATGCATTCTCACACACTTCAATCTGATTAGGCCTCGAGTTTTAAGGAATTAAAAGGAGAGAGGAACATGTTAAATGACACCGTAGATATGCAATCAGCAAAATCCAGACTGTAGGAAGCACTATACAGCTAAAATCCTGGTTTCTAAATGCACACACACGCGCGCGCGCGCGCACGCACACACACATACACACACACACACACACACACAAACTGCAGTGGAAAAACAAAAGAGATAGAGCCTCTTAAGAGTTAAGCAACATATCACCCAAACTTACTTGGGTTGCAGTTCAAACAAACTTTAAATATTTTGAGAAGACAACAGAGAAAATGTGAACATGATTCATATATTCAACATTAAGAGTTTTTTTTTTTTTTAAAGTTATGGAATGTATTACAGTTACTTTTTAATCTCTTAAGAGCCTTTATATTTTAGAGACACAAACCTAAAAATATTTACAGATGAAACGAAAAAAATAAAAATACACCCTGTCCTGGGTCACAGACATGATGGGAGGGAGTGAGCTTGGCAGAGCCCAGGTACCTGTATCAGGCTTCCTTCTCAAACACTTACGGTCATCATCTGTGTGAAGCTTGGCCTTTAGCTTCTCCATTTTCCTCTCATCCCGTAACAGGGTCCTGTCTTTTTTGAGTGTACCTGTCCCCTCCTCTTTCTTTTCTTCCATAGTTTCTTGGATTAAAGAGTATTCTTCATAGTTTGTTATTCCTAAAAATACAAACTGGGTTATAATTATAAATGATTAAGTCATCAAAGACCCCTTTCCGCCTGCAGCTCTTAATACCCCCAAGGAGTTCATGGTGTCAAAGAAGAGAAGAGGCCTTACTAACGAGAGGGCACAGAGGTGGCCCCGTGGAGCACACATCAAATAACCATGGATGATACGCAGGGTTTTCAGCTAGTTAAGTCACATTCAAAATGTCATGTTCAATTCTTTTGTCTAATTTTCGAGAACCGAGAACAAAGAAGAGATCATGCAGAGGAAGGCAAGACAATGTCAAACCAGAAGTGCCTAAAGGAACTGGGCTTCCTTTGCATGAAGAGAAAACTAAGGTAGACAAGGGTACTTCCTTCAAATATTTGAAGGGCTTGTTGTGGAAAGGCGAGAACAGCTGCCTGATAGTCAACTGCCGAGGCTGTTAGCACAAGTACTCAAGGAGATACTACTGTATGTCTGCGATGCTGACACAGAATCCCAGCAACGGGTGGGGGACCGAACTATATGATTTCCAAATCACTACTCTCAATTTGAAAATTTCTTTCATTTTTGAAAGAGAAAAAAAAAAGCTCTCAATTATGACTTAGTGAGCGATTCAAGTTTTTGCAATACCAGTTTTTGAATCTGCAAATCAGAAGAATGCAGATACTTTCTTGGGGTTGAGCACAAATCAGTGTGTGAAGACACATTTAAAATTGCCTAGGCATCAGAAGGGGTCAAAAAAAAGAAGAGGGAAGTCATAAAAATCAAAAAGAAAGAAAGAAGGAAATATAGGCATGTGAATGCTCACCTATCCTACTGCAAATGGTAACCAGGAGTTCCCCAACCGTCTTGGAGTCATCCACCATCACTGTTTTCACAGATCCATCCAGCATCCGGATTTTCTGAGGTCTCTGTTTCTTTTTATATTCCAAAATATCCTAGAGCATAAACCATACACATACTTCACAACGTGGGTCTAGATGCAACGCTGAGTGGGAAAACAGCCAACCTAGACACTTTTTTTTTAAAAAAAAAGAATTTTCCCTTCCACTTCTAGCTGCCATCAAGTCGATTCCGACTCATGGCGACCCTACGTGTGTCACAGCAGGACTGTGCTCCACAGGGTTTTCAATGGTTGATTTTTCAGAAGCAGACCTTTCTTCCAAGGTGCCTCTGGGTGAACCAGAACCACCAAACTTTTGGTTAGCAGCCAATCATGTTAACCATTTGCACCACCCAGGGACTCCAGAGCTAAATAATTGTTTTAATAAGGATTTCTCTAAAATCCGATAATGAAATTGCACCCAAAGAAATAATTTTTATACTCACAATTACTGAAAACTACCTTCTGTAAAATGAAGTGGCATACGTCCCCCTGAAAGTCTGGGAACGGTCTGCTCTGATGAGAATTAGCAGAGGAAAAATCTCAGTTGCCTTTTTCCAAGACAGTGGTGTGTTTCTCCAGTGATCTCTTACACTGCTATAAACAATTTTTACAAACTACGCATACATGATGAGGGACATATATCACAGCCCCTAACTCTTCACAGTCGTGGGATATGGTCTCCATGACAGTGTAGAATTGGTAACAAGGGCCAGACCAAACATGGGTAGTAAGTTTGGGAGTTATTTTTAAATAAGACACTTCTTTTTTACTACACTTCTTAAAAATAGAACTATGGAGAGAAAAATTAATTGGCGTCACATACTTCTCGCTCACTTCATGGGATACTGACCTAGGTGGTGAGTTCAGTCCGTCTTAAGCTCCAAAAGCCTAGTATCTTGGAAGTTCAGCTGAAGAGAAGGCTTAACACTTTTTGACTTGTTATATTTCCATAACAGAGCCATTTTGGGGTTGTTGTTACTATTACTGGTCATGATTAACCTCACATCCCTAATTTGAAGTTTATTGAAAAATAAAACGGTAATGAATATTCAGCCTCCAACTAACTTGGGGATTACATTTTAGTTTCCCCTCAATTCTATCCCTACTTTCCATCACCTCCTACATGCAGGAAGATGCCGTATCTTACCTCTTAACTAGCAAATCCAACAACAGCATGTAGAAATCCCTTAAAATACTAACCCCAAACTTCTTCAATCCCTCTGTAGAGTTTCAAGAATTTGGATTGCTGGCATTTTCTATCACCACCTGGACAATCCTTACAAAGTACATCACATCAACTTAAAATGTCCTTTGAATCAAAACTGATTGTTGGTTTTCTCTTTTCATGTAAAGCATAACGATGTTGGCTTCTCTGGAAGGCCCACGGACAAAGAAATTTTAAAAAGGGCGGCGGTGGGGGTCGGGGGGACAACAGCATACCCCATTTCGCAACATGTAGTAATCCAGTGTTCTGCCTGCTTCCAGCCAAATGCCTTTCCTGGGGTCTTCATCCGAAAGGAACAGCCCATAGTCAGAAGCTGGGACAGGAAAAGAAAGAAAAAGAAAAGACAAAGTAGAGATGAAACCACCATCGCCTTCCAGGCCCTGAGCCTGCCGACCTGGCAAGCATGCGGGTATTGTCCTTCACCAGAGAGAGCTGTTTTGTTCTGACACCACCAGCAGTTACGGGGACTGCAGCAGATCGGGAGGAACGAGGACTGAGCTGTAGAATGCCCACAAACAAGGTTCAGGTTTCTTCAAACCAGTAGGGCGCAAGTTGTATCTAAAATTCAGCAGAAACGCCAAGAAGAACACAGTCCAAATTTACTTCTAACTGAATGTGGCTTTGTTCCCTATCCTTTGCTATAAAAACCAGGCCAGGAATTGACAGAGAATGACAAGACAGTCACAGAGAAACCAAGAGAGGGCCCGCTTAAGCCCAAGTCCACGTAGGCAAAGGAGACAGAGGAACACGTACACCTGGTATGAGCCCTCCATCACCCCAACACAGAGTCATAAAAGATCGGTGGAAGTTCCCTATGAGATGAAGCTCCACCCCTCACTACCACCAAATTATAAAAAAGGTCGGACAAATAAGCTCCATGTCCTTCGTCCAGCTGCTGTAGAGTCGATTCCGAGCCATGGTGCCCCCATGACTGTCAGAGTAGGACTGTGCGCCATAAGACTTTCAATGACTGGTTTTTCAAAAGTAGACTGCCAGGCCTTTTTCCCAAGGCCCTCTGTGTAGACTCACACCACCCACCTTTTTGTTAGCGCGAAGCACATTGAACATTTGTACCAACCAGGGGCTCCATGTTCTCCATAAAAAAAGAAACCCGTTACCATCGAGTGGGTCTCAACTTGTGGGGACCCCATGTGTTACAGAGCAGAACTGAGCTCTGTAGGGTTTCCCCGGCTGTAACCTTTATGGAAGCAGACTGCCAGATCTTTCTCTGTGGAGCCGCTGGGTGGGTTCAAACGGCCGGTCTTTCAGCTAGCAGCTGAGTGCGAACCACCTGCACCGCCCCTAAAACCCACCTCATCTAGCCCAGGAAGTACAAGGGGACGCTGGCAGGAGGGAGCAGTAACGTTTCCTGTCTGAAGACTCAGATGAGGGTCAGAGCTCCTGCTGTTTCTCAGAAAAACCAAAACAAAACAAAAAAACCAAAAAACAACCAAACTCCAAGATCTTTAACAGGTTATACATTCCCCACAGGCGTACAGCAATCGGACCCAAAGAAACAGAGGAGGAAAAATCTGGGAGACAAACAAACAAACAGAAAAGTAAAGACATCAGACACTGTTATAAAACCGGATCTGGAGTAAGTTTGGGGATGTGGGCAGTGGAGAAATACAGCGTTTTTAATGATATAAATAACGCTTTTAGACTGGAGATGAGAAGAGTTTTGTGGCAAATAGATCTTTTCAAGAAGCTCCACTCCTACCTATAATTATCCTTGATATTATGTTTGATTTGCAAGCTTCTATTTATTTTATTGTGGCAGAATATATATAGCAAAACACTTGCCATTTCAACCATTTTTATAATCTTCCTATTTTTAAGATAAATTTTACTGCACTTTCACACTAAAGGCTTGTCAGTTTGGAAACGATCCCAGTTTCTCAACCAGCAGTCAAATAAACACTCTATAGAGGAAGGAAATGCGGAGAGGAAGAAGGGAAAGTGGAAAATCAAAGTGTCTGAATGGCTTCTGTTTAAACTCAGATTAACAGGGGTCAGAGGTTTAACCAAACACCAAGCAAAACACAGGTCACCAATGATTTTCTTTAAACCTTTGAGGTAAAAGTTACAAAGCCCCTTCAAAGTGCTCGGGATGTGAGACGCGCCCCGGTCCTGACGGCAGTGGAGCCAGCCATTCGGCTCGTCTCTGCGTCGCTGGCCGTGGGAAGTTTTCACACATGGGAAACGGTCCAGAGTCCAGACACCCAACAGTTGTTAGTGGAGTTTCACTTATCGGGAAAAGGAGAAGATACACCAAAGGGTCATTTGCAAACTGCAGAGCACAATTCTGACGCACGGGACGACCCCGAGGACCACTGTGGCTTGACAACGGTGATGGTTCAGCTGTGGGAGTGGTCACCGTCATCTAAAGCCTCACACAGGAAGGAGGGAGCGTCTGGTCTAAGAAGATACTTCACTTAAAACACACACTGGTGGGCTTGCAGACCACTCAGAGCTTCTGTGTCTTTAGCCATAAAAACGCAGACTCTCTCAGCACATGTTAAGAAACCAGCCAATAACCAATGACCTACCTTGGCCAGTCTGTGCCTCGGGCACCCGCTCGCGAATGATGCGGCAGGCGTCGTACACGGCTGTGGCCGGTTCAAACTGCATGGTCTTCACCACGTTGCAGTGGCGGACACAAATCTTTAAGGACAGGGCCACCATCTTCCTGGATGATCTGAAGGCTCTCACTTAGAATCCCTGGAAAACACCAAGAGACAAATCCTGATACTCTTGATAATCACTTGTCTTGAGGGAAACACACTGGACTCTGAATCAGCTTTAAAAATCGAAAGAGAATAAAGCAGCAGTTAAAGAGAATGCTTCCAGATAAAGATGAATTTTAATAATAGGTTTTAAGAAATGAAAAGGAGAACAGCAGCATACAGTCTAAGGGGAGGCAAGCAGAATCCTTCGGGAGGAAGGAGTCTCACCTGTTCACCAAGCCTCCCCTCCCAACAGCCCTCCCTCCCTACCTGGGGTTTCCTAAAGGGGGCCCTAAAAAAACCCAGTTGCTGTGGAGTAGAACTGTGCTCCACAGGGATTTCAATGGCTGGTTATTTGGAAGTAGATCACCAGGTCTTTCTTCTAAGGTGCCTCTGGGTGAACTCAAACCTCCCACCTCTCAGTTAGCAGCTGACCGTGTTAACTGTATGCACCACCCAGGGACTCTGAAGGGTCCTAGGAAGTGGAATTCCCCAGATTAATATCTTCAAGGTGAGACAGAGGCAGAGAGCCTTGGCCGTCCATGGCTGCTTCTTGAAGATGCTGTGGTCAGCAGCCACGGCCTCCCTGGGCTCCCTCTCCATCAGCATCGGGGGCGGGAAGAATCATGAGTGACCCCTTAGGTACCCTCATAGCAAGAGAGCCCTACCACACCACATACCAGAACCCCTGGTTTCTAGGCCCAGCTCCATCACTAACCAAACCAAAAAACCAAACCCGTTGCCATCAAGTCGATTCCGACTCATAGCAACCCTATAGGACAGAGTAGAACTGCCCCATCGCTAACAGACTGTGTAAATTTGAGCAAGTCAGGCTGGCCACTCTGTGCCTCCATTTCCCCACAAATAAAGTAGCTCCAGTGGTATCAGCTTTGTGCGATTTTAATAAAGAATCGAATCCAGAGGGGGATCAATGCTAGGCCAGTGCACAGCCCTCACTAATGAGGCCAGAACGGCCACTTTTAAACACAAAGAGTGCCAGACGGCTTCCTACTGTTTCAGGGTCTCAAAGCAAACAAAGTACCAATTCAATTTTTATTTGGTTCAGACAGACTATGAAGATACTCGCTTTCCTTCTAGTTCAGTGGTTTTAGGAAATATCCAGGTTTAGGCTAGGTTTGAACTATTTCATAAATGTCTTACTTTTAAAACGTAAGGCTAACCATTTAGTAAATTTCATTTGAGTTGGTGGCTCATGGTTTGTTATTTTGAGTACCTGCTGTACTTCATGGTCAGAATCCCCACCCCCTCAACACTCACCGGAGCCAGCCTCTATCATACGCATGCCTTGGAAACAAGATGGCGGCAGAAAGGAGGTTCACTATCTTTCCCACACCTCAAGACGCAAGGCAGACTTAACTGCTGACTGTCATCCTGGCAAACAAAACAACGCACTGCACGGTTAGTAGCTAATGAATCCTACAGCAGCACCCGTTAAAAAACCCATTGCCGTCAAGTTGATTCCGACTCATCGCAACCTTATAGGACAGAGTAGAACTGCCCCCTAGACTTTCCAAGGGGGAATCTTTACGGAAGGAGCCCTGGTGGCGCAGTGGTTAAGGTGCTCAGCTGCTATTCAAAAGGTTGGCAGTTCAAAACCACCAGCAGCTCCACAGGAGAAAGATGTGGCAGTCTGCTTCCATAGAAATTTACAGCCTTGGAAACCCTATGGGGTCGCTATGTGTCAGGATCAACTCAACGGCAGTGGGTTTGGTTTTAATCTTCATGGGAACAGACTGCCACATCTTTCTCCCTCAGAGTGCCTGGTGGGTTTGAATTGCCACCTCGCGGTCAGCAGCTGAGCGTGTAACCCCTGTGCCACCAGGGCTCCTTCTAGAGCAGCACAGACAACATAAACCCATGGGAATTTCAAACTCACATGCCTTTCTTGTCTTGTATTAGAGAACCTATAGGTAGTAGGTTCTGTCCCTACTACCTAGGCCCCAGCTGCCTTCATACCTCTCTCCCACTTAGGAATGCAAGTGCTCAGAATCAGTAAAGAGGTCAGAGGCAGAAAAGGTAACCAGCTGATCAGGGCTCCAGACAACGGACGGGACCTCCAGGGCTTGGTGTCCTAGCATGTTTGATTGCTGGCTTCCTACAAGCAGGTGACTGGGTCACCTGAGTTCAGAAGGCATTGTCAGTGAATGCTCCTGAGTCCAGGGCAAGGTTTCCCTACAGTTTCATGAAGTGGCCATTCAGGCCACCCAACTTTGAGGTCATTCTGACCTCTGCTCACATTCTGAATGAACTCTATCAGTATAAATATGAAAATACACCTTATCTGAGAAATGTCAAGACATGTTGCTCAACAAACAAAAGCCATGTTTACTGGGCATGTGCCCAAAACTAAATTCACTTCTCACAGCCCGGGCAGTGGCTGGATTGCTGACATGGCAGAGGAGTTGAAAACAGCTGACAGTTTTCCACCTACAATATGATGGACTCTTAAAGCCTGCAAGGTGTCCTGTGCCTCTTCTTACAGCCATATTTAACCAACGACCCCTCCGATTTGGGGCAACAAAATTTAAACTCTAGAGATAAAGTGACAAATCTGCTGTGATGCAGACAGCTCTGTGGGTTGGTTGTCCCTTGGGACTGGTGACGAGGGGTTTCCTGAACTCCTGAGATCCTTGAGCATGGCTGGGGATGACAGTCAATGCAGAAGGCCACAGAACTTGATGACCAGAGAGAAGGGGACAGTTAATCTCTTCCAGTCTATCCCACCTCCCCTCCCTGGGAACAGAAAGCACCAGAGGTGGCCCTGCAGGAAGGCTGCCCTTCTCAGACTAAGACCTGGGCTTTCTGAAGAGAGAATGTGGTGGAAGTCCACACTGCCAGGGACTCCTGCAGTAACTCCTGAATATGGCCACGTGGAGGTCTCTTGCAATCGAGAAAAGAGGGGACAGTACAGGGTGGAGCCAGAAGGACGTCAAAAACTGCAGGTTCAGGAGAGAATGGGAGGCGGGAAAAGGAGCAGAGGGGAGGACACAGGAGCTTCTGACCTCTCTCCTCAGGAGGTCTGCTGGAAAGACGGCAGAAGAACAGGCAGAAGCGCTGATTTATGCTTTTAAGGCTTTTTATCAAACGTATGTCATCACCCAATTGTGGCAACCCCACAGAAGTATCCACCTAGACAGAGTTTGCACCTTATTATGGCCTTAGAGATAGTCCCAAGAAAGCTAAGTGCCCTTTCTGGAGACAAAGATCTCACTACACATGAGCTCCATTCTGGGCCCGGCCCGTGTGGCTGCTGCCTGGTTCTGTCAGAGAGACAGGAGTTGGGGGCATCTTGGTTCATGGAAAGGGCGCTAGACTGGGAGTTAGTGGTCCAGGTTCAATCCCTGGCCTGCTGACCCCTTGGACCTTTGGATCCATATCTGCCCTGTGGAGAGCAGGAAGTTACTAGCTTTTTAAGGAACTTGCAGCTGACACCTGATGCTTGGCCAACTCTTCCCATCAGATGCTCTTGTTTCTTCATCCTAATATCTCACGAGGAAGCCACTAAGTGGAGACCACTGTCTTAGCTCAGGGTAAATGTTCAACAGAACCGGAACACCGGAGATGCACTCTGGGCTCGTGTTTTCTATTTTTCTACCATCCAGAAACCACTACTGCAAAAAAGCATCAATATCCTCATACAGGAACAGATGACACAAAAAATACAAACACAACCCAGTCATCCGCAAAGGCACTGTGCACTGGTCTAAGACGAAAAGGCTCCAGCTTCTTCTTCTTACTCCTGCCTCCCTGTTTTATCATCACGGTCTTCCCATCCACGGAACACAGCTAACAATTCCCTTCTCAGGAGTGCTAAAAAATGAAAATTATGTACGTGAAAATGCTTTATAAAGTACAAAAGTCGATATAAAGGCAAGGCCTTTGTATTATTATCATGCAAGATGATCGCCCACAGAGGAAAACCTCAGTGAGCTCTGAAATCAAAGGACATGGTGATTTAATCACTATCCCAAAGGGAATCCACCACTGAGCTGCTTCTGGCACCACTCCCAATGGAACAAGACACTTGCAAAATGGACACCTGTTAGAATTAACTACCTGACTTACCTTGTGGCAAACAGAAGGAAGGATTAAAGCACATGGCAATTTAGAAGCATCAGCTAAAGAGGAATATGTATTTTCCACACCTGAGAGAACTCTCACTATACATCCACTGAAATTCTTGAGAAAATGAGCTGGCTCAGAGAACACACGCTGGTGAAGATCCACACTCACTCTTCCCTGGTGATGGCTTCAGGGCAGCACACTATTGACACAACCCGCGCTGAGCCTGCCTCCTCTCTCTGTATCTCACCCCTTTGCTAACTCCTGCCTCTCCAGGCTTGCGTGCTGCAGGCTGAGCCTAGGAGAGCGGAGCAGGTGGCCTTTCCCAGGTGGACTGCAGGAGAACTCAAAAAAGCCAAATTTGTGCACGATTTTGTGAGCCTATGGTTGTTATTTCTTTTACCCCAGTTTTAATGTATACTATCTTACTGAATCTTTGGTCTTTTTTTGGTAAAAATATAGGGTATAAACTTATAAGACATGCATTATTCTCCCTTTTCATAATCTCTTCCCACTCTGCCTCCCTTTGCCCTGACTACGTGTGTGAAGGCAGTCTGGATCAGCACAGAAACCATTCTGTGGCATCCACTGTGGATGGTGTGCCAACCATGCCCGTGGTGAAACCCAGACATTCTCCTTTTAAAATAACCCTTGTTCAGTCCCCAGGAGCTGTAAACAGCCCAGCACAGTGGCAGCAGTGCAGGCCGCCCAGGCCAAGCGCAGTCCACACGGGGACAACAAGGCCAGCTCCGGCCAATCTCCTCCTCTCAGAAATAAATGACCATCACTGGTCGAGGCGAGCACCTACCCCTTGGATATCAGCCCTGTTCTGTGAGGGCCAGGAAGCGCTCCAACCCCTCCCCTTACCAGCAGTGACCCTGAGCTGGTTACTTATCTCTTCTCTGCCTCAGTCTCTTCCTCTGTGAAACAGGGATGATAATGGATCTACCCATGAGGCTGTTGGAGACTTAAATGAGTGAATGTATGTCAAAGGCACCTGGAGAGCACCGTGTGTTTTTTATTATTAGTCATGGGGGTTGAAGAAACGCTGAGAACGGCATACTGTACTCAGCCACCATCTGAGCTGCAAAAGTTGTTTTACTATTTATTTTGCATTTATTATGTAGTAAGCACTGCAAGAGGCATTAGGGAGGGAAGACAGACAGGATTCCTGTCTATATGGGGGTCACTTTTAGTAACCGTTAATTCACTACGGAACCCTGGTGATGCAGTGGTTAAGCATCCAGCCGCTCCCTGGAAATCCTATCGGGCAGTTCTCCTCTGTCCTACAGGGTGGCTATGAGTTGGAATCGACTCGATGGCAATGGGTGTGTGTTATTTACGATACAACTTCTGTGTTCATCCTTATTCTTGGCATACAACATACTTCTCCCAAACATAAAACTGTCTGAGGAATGAGCTGTGAAACTGGGAAGCTTGCAGAGCAGGTACTTCCTGGAACCTGGACTGTTTTCCTGGCAGTCATTGTGATTCCCCCAGTCCAGGGGCTCAAGAAGAAAGGAACTTACCCTCTGGGAAGGGCTGGTATCACCACTGGCCCTTGCCCTGGGGGCTATCAGTGGAGTCTGGTCAGGACAACACATGGGTGGTGTGCATGGGTACTCTGCACACTCTCCTGTGGGCACGGGTGCTCTGTCAGGCTGGCAGGACACAGGGCCAGGTCACCGCACCTCAGTGGGGCCCTGGGTGTCAGGAGAGTGAGGGCTGACCTCCATCCCCCATTCCTCCCTCCACCTCCAGCCACTGACTGTCTACCGTGGCCACTGAAAGACCTCTGCACCCACTGTGGCCAGCTATGCCCTCTTCCCCCCCTTACACCTGCCTGGTAACAGCATGCATCATGTAACCGACCAGCAGCATGAAATGTGGACCGCTATAAAGCTGTCATTCATCTACGTTTACATCTCAACCTTCTGGGAACAATTCTGCTCTCTCAAAGAAATGCCCGGGAGAGAACAGCCCCTTCTCTCCACCCCTTACCTACTGCTTCAAGGGAGGAGGAGGAGCTGCTCTGACAGGTAACACCCATTGCAACTAGGTCAGAGCGACTCATGTAAAAAAAAAAAAACAAACGAAAAACCAAACCCGTTGCCGTCGAGTCGATTCCGACTCCTAGTGACCCCACAGGACAGAGTAGAGGTGCCCCATAGGGTTTTCAAGGAGCAGCTGGTGGATTCAAACTGCCAGTCTTTTGGTTAGCAGCCGTAGCTCTTAACCACTGTGCCACCAGGGCTCCAAGCGATTCATAGGCACCTCAAAAGCAAAAGCCAGAGCCTCACCCTCTGTCTTGCTCTCTGGACTGTCTGTGCTCAGGGGCATTAGGGTTCCCCTTGAACGTCGAGCCTCCATACAGTGAGCAGATCAGGCATAGACAGGTGTCTACTCTGTCAGCATCTAGGAACGTAGGTCATGTCAACCCTTTCCTGGGAGCCAGCTGCTTAAATTCAAGGAGGGGAGGGAGCAGGATGTCCCACTTTGGACTCATCTCCAGTCTAGCTTTATCAGGGAGCTACGTTCTCTGGGAGTTACCAGGCCCTCTTTGATAATCTTGTCTCCACACTGGGCCCATCACATCTCTTCCCAAGTGGTGAGAACCCAGGGAGCACAGCCTGGGTTGAGAGGCTCCCTCGGCCGCCCACATCCACACCGTGTGGGAGCTACATCCAATTCTAAGCTCAGGAAAACAGTAAGTCAACCTGGCTGATGTGATTTTTAAATGTGGGTATTAAAAGCCCACTTACAAAAGGACAGGGAGGACCATACTCCCCTTTGCGACGAGAGGGAAGACACCAGAACACCAGCGAGAACATTCACATGAGGATCACGCTTTAGTTTTCTTTCACAGTGGCATAAGAGGTCAGGTCTATTGTTTGAATACTTCAACTAGAAATAACCATCATTAAAAGCTCAAGTGGTAAAAGAGCATAGGAGAAATGACCATCTACCACACAGGTGTGAACTTAGCAGCAGGCCAGGCTGGTTGGTCAATAAAAATTCAAGCTTGAATATCCCTAATTGTTCCCCCTAATCCACAGGACAACCACTGTGTATTCCTGCCTGTCCCCACACACCAGCAATAAGCTCTACAACATGATGGTATTAGGAATAAATTCACCATTAGAGATTCACTTCCCCCACTGGACTTGGAGAGCAAGGACTGCCCTATTATAGTCATCTTTTAATTGAGAGGCCCTAACACAATGTCCAGCACACAGTAGATGCTCAGTAAATATTGGTGTATTAATATGTACTTCATAGAAAGATTTAAACAGATTTTTTTTCTCTAAATTAGTCATTAGGAATTATCCATGCTAACATCACGACAAAAGGATCAACAGAGGCCAAATGTCCAAGCACACTGAACTATTTCTACTCACCAACAAGCTGACCCAGCAACTACAAAGGCTTAACCTCATGGCTTACAAGATGAAGGTCTCCATTTTGGCAAATGCAAGATGATCGCCCACAGAAAAGAACCAAAGTCAGATCAGTATGGGATTGTAAACTTCCCGAGGACAGGGACCATGTCTACTGCGCACCATAAAGTGCCTGCCACGGAGACAGGCTTGATGCACGTTTATTTAATGTGTGAATGGAGGGGCGAGTCAGCATTTCTACCTCCACTAAGGGAAACAACATGGTACATACAACAGGGAACGCAGGATGATGGAAAAGACCTTTGATAACGTTTTCCGGTTCTAGCTGAGGAAACCACCACGATGAACAGAGACGGCTATGCACATGGCATGCATAGACCTCTGTGAGGACCGCTCTGGTATGGCTGAACTGTGTCCCCCAAAAAGAAATGTTGAAGTTCTACACCCCGTTATCTATGAATGTAACCTTGTTTGGAAACAGGGTCTCTGAAGACGTCATCAGTTAAGGAGAGACATACTGGAGTATAGTGGGTCCTCACCCAACCTGAGCGAGTCCTTATGAAAAAGGAGAAGATACACAGACAGACAGAGGGAAGACAATCACGCGATGATGGACGGATGCCACAATTGCAAGCCAAGGAAGCCTGGCGCCACCAGAAGCTGGGAGAGACAAAGAAGGGTCTCCCCCTAGAGCCTTCGGAGGGAGCATGGCCCCGCGGACACCCTGGACTTCTAGCCTCCCAAACTGTAAGATGATCAATTAAATTTCTGTTTCTTACAGGCCACCCACTTTGTGGTATTCTGCTACAGTAGGACCAGGGAACTAATATACCCCCCAACTTACCCCCATCCCAGTCAGCTCCTACGTCAGCCTGATACTAGCACCCCAAATTCCACCACTGAGTACCTCACTGGGTCAGAAAGATTTGTTCCCAGTTAGACACTGCTATGAAAGTGGATATTTGTATTTATCACCCATCACTGTCTTAAAATGGCTGGTTTTAGAACCGTTCAGACAAGTGAGCACTTTACTAGAGATAATGCCTCAGTGAATAACAGGAAATTCTGAGAACGGACGGGTAGTGTACTGTAGACCAATCCAGAACTCAGGCTGCTGAAAGAGGGCAGTGAGGAGGGACACGTGGCGGGGGGGGGACCCGGGAGGGGGCACGTGGGGGGGCAGTCAGCAGGGACACGTGGGGGGTACCCGGGAGAGGGGCATGTCGGGGGGCAGAGAGCAGGGACATGTTGGGGGGAGAATGGGAGAGGGGCACATGGGGGGGCAGTGAGCAGGGACATGTGGGGGGGACCCAGGAGAGGGGCACACAGGGGGGCAGCAAGCAGGGACACATGGGGCGGACCTGGGAGCGGGGCACGTGGGGGGACAGTGAGCAGGGACATGTGGGGGGTGGGACCCAGGAGAGGGGCACACGGGGGGGCAGCGTGCAGGGACACGTGGGTGGGCACCCAGGAGAGGGGCACGTGGGGGGGCAGTTGGCAGGGACACGTGGGGGGGGACCCGGGAGAGGGGCATGTGGCAGGGCAGAGAGCAGGGACACGTGGGGGGGAGAACGGGAGAGGGGCACATGGGGGGGCAGCGAGCAGGGACACGTGGGGAGTGGGACCTAGGAGAGGGGCACACAGTGGGGCAGCGTGCAGGGATACGCGGGGGGGGACCTGGGAGAGGGGCACACAGGGAGGCAGCGAGCAGGGACACGTGGGGGGTGGGACCCAGGATAGGGGCACGCGGAGGGGGCAGCGAGCGGGGCCATGTGGGGAGAGACACTCAAGGCAGGGACATGCTGTGGTGGGCAGTGAGCAGGGCCGTGTGTGGGAGGGGACACCTGGCAGGGGGAACACCCGGGGAGGGCAGCGAGCAGAGCCATATGTGGGGGGGTCACTGGAGGGGGGACACACGGGGAGGCAGCAAGTGGGCTCATGTGTGGGGGGAGACACCCAGGAGAGGGACACGTGGGGGGGTCAGTGAGCAGGGCCATGTGTGTGGGGGACACTGGGGGGCAACAGGTGGGGGACAGTGAGCAGGGCCATGTTGGGGGGACACCCGAGGGGGACACACGGGGGGGCAGTAAGTGGGCCCATGTGTGGGGGGAGACACCCGGGGGAGGGATACATGGGGGGTGCAGCAAGCAGGGCCACGCCGGGGGCGGTGTGTAGGGCCATGCGGGAAGCAGACCAGCTAAAAGGAAGGAGAGCAGACAGCCATGTTTTTTACTGCTTTATAATTTTGCTTAGAACTCATTTTTAACACACACACCACATTTTGAAATGTGCGGGCGATCAGGTTCAAACTCCTTTGCCTAAGCCAGGGCCTCCATCCACCTCCTAGCCTCATCTACCCACACTCCATGTCCCGCATCTCATTTAAACTGCTGCGTTTTCAATCCTTGCAAAACCGCCCGATGATTCTCGCCTGTCTGAAAGGCACCACCCTCCTCTCCAGTTTGTCGTTATTACCCGACCTTCAAGGTCCAGATCAAGCTCTGCTTCTAATCTAGCTTCTCAAACCAGCCCAGCCGCAGGGATCAATCCCCTCGCCTCGACTCCAGCACCAGCCCCCTGGGCTGAAGTCACTATTCCCTAACGCCCACCCAGCACCGAACGGCCCATGGCCCTTACTACTGAAACAAGCATGAGATGCTGTC
>NW_004443966.1:8319527-8352348 GCF_000243295.1 Trichechus manatus latirostris | reverse complement strand
TACTGAAACAAGCATGAGATGCTGTCCCTAATGCCCACCCAGCACCGAATGGCCCATGGCACTTACTACTGAAACAAGCATGAGATGCTGTCTAATGTCCACCCAGCACCGAATGGCCCATGGCGCTTACTACTGCAACAAGCATGAGATGCTGTCCCTAATGCCCACCCAGCACCGAATGGCCCATGGCACTTTCACATACACATCTTCTCATTGGGTTTGCTCAACAGGTTAGATAATAAAACAGATTTTTTTTTTCTTTTTGCTTCCCCATTTCACAGATAAAGACAGAGTCTGGAAGGATAAATTAATTGCTGGCATGTGTGTGGAATATAGTGCCGCTTTCTGTTGGACCACTAAGAAGTCTCCAGCAATTGCACTGTTCACTGAAGGCTGCCGGGACAGCTGAACGAATCATCCATCCATCTGAGTCCTGTGGAGTCTACCTCCCAGCTCTTCTCCTATTTTTCCCCCTCTTACAAGTCAAAGGGGAAGAATGGCGCAAATTAAACTGTGATTTGGAATTTTTTTATATTCCTTACACTCATTAAAATGAATTGAGGTTGTTTACAAAAATAGATACAACAGAAAAATATATATATTCAGTGTTTCCCAGTCAAACCTGGAAGAACGTGTAACAAGAACTGGATGCAACCAAACAGTCAACAATTACTTTAAAACAAAGATGACAATGTAAGGGGACAGCGAAACTAGATTATTGAAAACAGAACAACCAGAACAGAAATAATGAGAATGTCCACACATCGTGAAGAAGGTAACCAACGTCACTGAACAACTTGTGTGGAAATTGTTGAAGAGGAACCTAAACTGCTGTGTAAACCTTCACTGAAAACACCGTAAAATATTATTTAAAAAAAAGGAAGAACTGGATGGTAGTTCCTTGTCCAGCCCCCTCTCTCACGCGTATTCTGAAGAGCTGAAGAACGTTTGCTAAAGCAGAGCGGATCTGGACTGTGAAATGACGGTGCGAACTGGCATTATCCTCACGCTTGGTTTCACTCAGAAACTGGAGACATCTCCCACTTCCAGCTCCATCCTCCCCACCCCACCAGGGGATCTGTCTACACCTGTCTCCAAACAGTGAATCAAGAGGCAGCACATCCATAACATTATAAACCACTCAAACAGGCAACAGTCCTGCATTTGGCAAAGACGAATTATGAAGAAAAAAAAAAAAAGAAGGAAAATTAAAAACGTATCCTTGCCCTTTGTCTGTTACTTAATCCATTAGCCACAAATCAAAAAGGCTTTTCTGTTAGATACCAGACCTAACAGTCTGACATATATTTGAAGAACTAAAACAAACCAAGGAACTTAACCAGTTTTTACATTTCTAGAGCGTCAAAGTCTATGGGTGTATTATCATAGCAACGATCCAGCACTCACACACCACATTAGATTTTCCGAAGGCTCCTTGCTTTTTACGGCCACTCATTCTAAGATCATCCCACTTTATAGTTAAAATTTTTAATGTTCCAATTAAACTAAATATAGCTTGTAGCATCTCCGATCTCAGATTTATAAGCCATCAAGTCCAACTCTGTGCCAGATACACGTCTTTGCTGTAACTTTCCTATTCTCTGGAATGTAAGAAGTAATAATAATAAATGCATGTATTTTAAATGTTAAATAAATAATAATAGCAGCTCACATGTATAAGTGATTACGCACTGATTCTAAGCACTTTTTATTGGCCAAGTCCCTGAGTCTTCAATATAACCCCATGCCGAGGAGTTCAACTTCACCCAGGCAAGGCTACCAGGACGCAGAGAGGTTCTGTGACTTGACAGAGGTGGCTGGGCTGGGGGCTCTGCCTCCTAATGGGCGCCATTTAAGACCAGTAACAGAAATAAACATCGTGCATGTGCCAGGAGAGCGGTCAGATGTGTGAAAGATTTATTACTGATAACGTTATTTTTATTAATAATTGAACTTTCACTTGTTGCATTGTTACATGCCATACACTGAACTAAGCACTTAACGATTCTATGGCAGAGAGGTCCTCTTTCCCCCGGGAATGACAGGCTTAAGAGAGGTGTGTCTTGTGAGTAACAGGCAGGTAGAGGAGGAAGGGGAGGTGTAGACCCAGGTCTGTCTGAATCCAAACATCCATGACCTGCCCCACTCCACCTCGAGAGAAGCACTGCTCATGTTTTGACACATCTCCTTCCAGTGTTTACGCTGATGGTTTCCCATTCTGATTACATAATAATCATTTCCCACAGCACTGCAAACTCCTTAGAAGCACTGTTTTTAATAAATTGATAATACTGCTGTGTAAGGCCCCATAATCTGCTTAGCTGTATCTTTGGCTGTGTATGTGTGTATGCGTATGAGCTACCTGCAGGTTTTCACTACTATAAATACGGCTGCAATAACAATTTTTCCGTTTAAAACCGCCTCTGTTCTTTATTTCAGATAATTTTCTTAAGCTAGATTTCCTCATGCCCCCACCCAAAAGGAATCATCAATATCATCATAGAGCAACCCAGAAGATATCAAGGCAATAAGAAAGAATGGGATCTGAATGCACAGCCATCAGCAGTCTGATTTATGGGTTAGCTAAATGAATATGCATTAACAACTGGGAAGGCCAATAATCAATCCAGGTTTTACAGTTCCATCTACCCCATAGAACGAGCCTCCTATCAAAGGATCGGGCTGCAAGGGACCATATCAAGAGACAGGGTGACAGCGGAAGGAACAGCGGGAAGAACATCTGGCATGGGCAACCAATCAGATTTACAGAAAAGAGGCAGAGGAAAGATGTTTAACGTAAATTGTAGAAATGACAGACAGAAAACGGGCTGGACTAGAATTTACCTCAGGAAATCACATGGACATGCACAAAAAATCTCCATGCTCAGCTTTCTGTAAGCCCAAGCTTCTAGAACTGCCAAGCAGATGGAACCTGAATTTAAAAAGGATATTAACTAAATTGAAGTGCTCTGATGGAGTATCATCTTCCTATACTTAATAAAAGAAAGCTAGATCAAAAGTCTTGCCTATCCATCAGTGAGTTATGGATATGATTTACATTTCCGAATGACTGAAACAAATCAAATTTAAGCCTGTATACATAAATATTACTTCATTAAGAGCACACGGAAGAAAAAACCTGTCTCCATGGGGTATGACATGAAATGATGAATGGAGTCTCAACAGAAACATTTCCTGAACATACCTAAAGGATTATTTTAAAATAGTGTCACATTTATTACAATCTCTCTGCAACCTGGGCTTGTTCTTGAAAAACAACTTCAAAAACAAACATAAAGCTTAGGAAAAGGCTGGAAAGATAAAAAAGGAAATAAAAAGGCCAGTCAAGAGAGGGAGAGATGGAGGACAAGGATCCCTGAAGAAATGGCAAGACTGAAGAATGCCCCAACTTTGAACGTGCCACGCCTCATCGACAGGAGTTGTGTTACAATATTTTGTCACCTGTACTATTAGACTGTAGAATTGGCATTTGTCTCAGTCCTCAACATAACACCTAACTTAGGCTAAATATGGTTCAATCAGGATTTTAATTAGTACAATTTTCCCAAATGTGGTTCTTTAAACATAAGTTGACTAATCAAAACCAGTTGCTGTTGAGATGATTCTAACTCATGCTGACCCCATGTTTGTAGAGCAGAACTGTGCTCCATGGGGTTTTCCAATAGCTGATTTTCTTGGAAGTAGACCACCAGGCTTTTCTTCCAAGGTCCTCTGTGTGGACTCGAACCACCAACGTTTTGGTTAGCAACCAGGTGCATTAACTGACTGCACCACTGAGGGACTCTCAGTTGATTAACAGTATAGTCAAATGCATGTAATAATCCGTAGACATAAATGTAGGTGTACAAAAACCAAAACGAAGCCCTTTGCTGTCGAGTCAATTCTGACTCATAGTGACCCTGTAGGATGGAGCAGAACTGCCCCATAGGGTTTCCAAGGAGTGGCTGGTAGATTTGAATTGCCAACCTTTTGGTTAGCAGCCAAGCTCTTAACTACTGCGCCATCATGCATTGGCGTGTGATATGTATATATTGCGACCAAAAGTCACGGAACTAATGAGTGATGAGGGTGGGACTCTAAGCTGGACATATCAGCCTCCAGGTCCACAGCCTTTCTCCAAAATCACCACTGGACACCATCCTACAAAACCAATTGCAATGTGGGAAACACTTGTGATACTACAATGGTATGGCTGAAGCTATACAGACCTTAGTGTTCATACAGACAAATATGGAAGAGACTATACGTTCAAATGGTTTGCACTCAACCACTAACCTAAAGATTGGTGGTTCAAACCCATCCAGTGGTACCATGGAAGAAAGACCTGATGAAGTGCTTCCGTTAAGATCACAGCCAAGAAAACCCTATGGAGCAGTTCTGCTTTGCAGCACACAGGGTCGCCATGAGCTGGCATCGACTTTCTAGCCTCGGGTTTTATACGCATGCGTTGGGAGCTGAATTGATGGCAGCCAACAACAACAAATACGCGAGTTTAACTGCGGCGGGAGAGCTACGGTATTTGGTTTGGGTTTACACAGTTTGGGTTAGTTTGGCTTTTATTTTATTCAGGACTGAAAATAAATATATTTGACTACAACCCAAGATCACTCTCAATGCCTCTACTACTGATGAAAGTATCTGGCTTTCTTCCTTGTAAGATCACCCCCTCTGTTACATAAAGGGACAGGAAGTACCTTAGGTCTTTTCATGCCAAGTAATTCCATAAAGTATTCCATTCCTCAACTGAGTCATTTTCACGACCTTCTGTGGAATTTCCCCATATTCACAATAACAACTTAAAATTGTGGACACAAATATTTAGGACTGAAATATTTCATGGACATGGTGAGAATCAAGTCTCACATTTCAGGGTTACGGTGAAAACAACCAAGGGTAGGATGACAATCAGTAACTATTTATCAACTACTACAATGTAGCAGATACATGCATGCCTGATGGAGTGGGACTGCATTTAAGGGGGCTGAAACTCTCACAGCACACACGACTCACACTCAGGAAGAGAAAGACATTCCTAGGAGGTAACCAAGAAGTTCCAAAAAAGTAGACACAATGACAAGAGGACCAAAAGTATTCGTAGGGGGAAGAGACCTTGGGCTGAGTCTGTTAGGAAGGGCATCAGGTTGGAGGTGAGATATAAGCTCAGTTTTAAAGGATGCCAGGGTTTGGATAGATGAGGCGGAAGAGCATTCCAGACAGCCTCAGGCAAAGCTACCCTTCCTCCCCGGCCAAGTTCTACTCCTTGTTCAAGGCTCACTTTGTCACCATCTGTCTTTCCCTCTCTCCCATAGTGCTAAGCACCCTGCACAGAAACCACCCATGACCACTGTGACTCCTGAGCCTAGACTGAGCCTGACAGATGAGTAGATACTAAAAAAAAAATTTTAAAAAAATGGCACCCTGAATGAGTAAGGACGTCTGAGCCTGCTTCCTAAATGTAACCGTGAGCTCCTGGAGGGTCCACAGTGATCTCTTATCTTAGCACCTGGCAAATTTCAACAAGTCTTTGAGGAACAAGTGGATGCAATTCTGCCATTTGATTTTGTGTCCTTTTTATTACAGAGGAACAAGAGTCAGAAAGAAAACTGCAGCTCTGTGAAGGAGTCAGACGAGTTCCTCCAGGGGACCATTCAGTAAAGGTTTACAGAGATTGACAGTTATCTGAAGACTGCTGCCATCATTCAGTGATTTGAAAGGCTGTTCTGGCCCCTGTCATGACGAATACTGAACTCCTGGGTCTCAACGGCGGGACCGCTTGGGGCCAGAGGACTTTGTGAAAGTTACTACCTCCCGAGTTTCGGTTGATGTAAAACAGCACATAGGAAAGAACTTATGATTTGCCAAGTCCGTGACAATACTGGAGCCCTGGCGGCGCAGTGGTTAAGAGCTCGGCTGCTAACCAAAAGTTCCGCAGTTCGAATCTACCAGCTGCTCCTTGGAAACCCTATGGGGCAGTTCTACTCTGTCCCATAGGGTTGACTATGAGTCAGAATCGACTCGATGGCAATGGGTGTTTTTTAATGGCAATGTTAGCTGCTATTATTATTTTTAACACTTAATATGCTCTGATTAGATAAAAACAGAGAAAATACAGAATTCTAAAAGGCATTCCTTCCCCCAAAGGCAGAGAGTTGACAGGCTTCAGGCTGGTGGAGCAGGCAGGAAGGACAATGGCTGTTCATAAACAACGAGCTTTTTAACATGCCCTGCCTGAAGGATTATTTTCTTTTTCCTACAGGGTAGCTACGAGTCGATGACAACCAGTTTGGCTTTTTTTTTGGTTTTCTACAAAAAGTGGTCAGTGATATAATTCAGTGCTGTCATTTTGATGTATTTTTTGTGTGTGTTGTTCACAATTTTTGTTCCACTTTATTTTCTGTGCTGATTCATTTTTCTTTATATATTTTCTTTTCATCTTTTTCATTGTTGATTTTGTATTTGCTAAGTCTTTATGTTTTTCTTGTTTTTTATTTTGATGTGTAGGATTGTTAGTTTCCTTTGTGGTTACTTTAATATTAACCTCTATTTTTCTAAGTTTAAACCAGTCTTCTATTTCTTTATACCCCCTGATGTCCTCTCCATATGAAAGGTCTATGACTACATTATTTAGTCCTCTCTTCTGTTTTAATGTTGTCATCTTTTACATAGTGATGTCTGTTTCCCTATTGTCAGTGTTTTAGCTTTGATGTATTTTTGTGACTTCCCTATCTGGGTTGATATCTGGTTGCTCTGTCCTGTGTTCTAGTCTTGCGTTGTTATCTGATGTTATTGATTTTCTAATCAGAGGACTCCCTTACTGTTTCTTGTAATTTTGGTTTGGTTTTTACAAGTTCCCTAAACTTCTATTTATCTGGAAATGCTCTAATTTCACCATCGTATTTGAGAGACAGTTTTAATGGACATATAACTCTTGGCTGGCAATTTTTTTCCTTCCAGGCTTTATATATGTCATCCCGTTGCCTTCTTGCCTGCATGGTTTCTGCTGAGTCGTCTGAGCTTAGTCTTACTGACTCTCCTTTGTAGATGACTTTTCGTTTATCCCTAGCCGCTCTTAAAGTTCTCTCTTTATCTTTGGTTTTGGCAAGTTGGATTATAATATGTCTTGGTGACTTTCTTTTGGAATCTACCTTGTGTGGTTTCGATGAGCTTCTTGGATAGGTATCTTCTAATCTTTCACGATATCGGGGAAGTTTTCTGCCAACAAATCTTCAACAATTCTCTGTGTATTTTCTGTTATCCTCCCCAGTTCTGCTACTCCAGTCACTCATAGGTTATTCCTCTTGATAGAGTTCCACATAATTTTTAGGGTCTCTTCATTTTTTTTTAATTCTTTTATCTGATTTTTCCTCAAATAAGTTGGTGTCAAGTGCTTTATCTTCAATCTCACTATGATTTTAGAGGTACAAAATGCTTAAGCCAGGGAGGTGATGTGGCTACTCCAATTCTAAAATCTTCTGCAAAACTGATCAAAAAGAGAGAGACAGACAGACAGATAACTGGATTTCAGTCCTGGCTCTGCCTCTCAATATGGCAGAAAGCTGATTACCTCAACTAGAAAGGTAAGCAGAATGCTTGTTTCTTAAAGAATGCATACACCTCTTCATTCGTTAATTCACGCACATGTATCATTGAGTGCCATTTCCTAGACAGACGCTGCTCTAGAGAGAAGCCCTCACCCTTCTCTCCCAGAGCTCCCACCTGGTCACAGGGAGGGAACCAAGGAGCCGTGCAGAGTGACAAGTGCTGCAACGGGAGCCTAAGTCCCTCCTATCACTAACAGCCTTTTGATGTCTAAGTGATTCTAGGATGAGGCTGGGCTCTGGGGGTTCAAGTGGCTGGGAGTCTTTGAGGCTCCTGAGGGCTCAGGCTTAATCTGGGTCCTTTGGGACCTTCCCAGGAAGACCAAAGTGGGTGTGGCTAAGTCAGAACAGGAATGGCCTCCGGCACAAGCAAGCAAGCTGTTCAACCTGAACCACATCCTACAAACAAGCCCCTCAGCAGAAGACTCTGGAGCCCTGGTGGCGCAGTGGTTAAGAGTGCGGCTGCTAACCAAAAGGTCAGCAGTTCAAATCCACCAGCGTCTCCTTGGAAACCCTATGAGGCAGCTCTGCTCTGTCCTATAGGGTCACTATGAGTCGGAACCAACTAGATGGCACCTAACAACAACAACGCCTTCTGTTAAATATTTGTGTGTAACAACCGAAGACCTGAAAACAGCTGCCAGGGGATCCCGAAGGCTGTGAGGAAAAACTTAAGTTGGCACGCAAGACGAAGGGGAGAGCACAAATAACTTGAAGCACCCATGGGGACTTAAGCTACTCTCAGTGGCCCCATCCACTACTGTCCTTGTGGGTTCACTCATCACCTCTGCTCCCTCTGAAACTCAAGTTGGCAGGTTTTATTGTTTAAAGAAAACCATCTGCCGTCCAGTTGAGTCGGCTCTGATTCATAGCGGCCCTGTGTGTGTTAGCAGAACTGTGCTTCAAATGCTTTTCAATAACTGATATTTCTGAAGCAGATCACCAGGCCTTTCTTCTGAGGCACCACTGGGTGGACTTGAACTTCCAGCCTGTCAGTTAGCAGACAAGCACATTAACCATTTGCACCACCCAGGCAGGGACTCCTTATCATCATTGCCATCACATATATCGAAGAGACAATTTTTAAAAATCTCACCATATATTCTACTTTGGTGAGTAGCATCTGGGATCTTAAAAGCTTGTGAGCAGCCATCTAAGATACATCTATTAGTCCCATCTCGTTTGGAGCAAAGAAGAATAAGGAAAATCAAAGATGCAAGGAAAATATTAGTCCAGAGGACTAATGGACCACGTGAACCACAGCCTTCACCAGCCTGAGCCCAGAAGAAATAGATGGTGCCCGGCTACCACCACCAACCACTCAGACAGGGATCACAATAGAGGGCTCCAGATAGAGAGGGAGAAAAATGCAGAACAAAATTCAAATTCACAAAATTAGATCAAACTTACTGATCTGACAGAGACTGGAGGGATGCCCAATACTGTCGCCCCCAGACACCCTGCCAACTCAGAAGTGAAGCCACTCCCCAACTCCATCTCTCAGCCAAAGACTAGACAGGCCTATAAAACAGACAATAACACACGTGAGGAACGTGCTTCTTGGTTTAATCAGGTACAGGAGACCTAATGGGCCACACCTGCCCAAAAGCAAAGATGAGAAGGCAGAAAGGGACAGGAAACCTGGACAAATGGAGATGGGGAACCCACGGCGTAAAGGGAAAGGGGAGAGCACTGACACATTGTGGGGACTGCAACCAGTGTCACAAAACAATTTGTGTATAATTTTTTAAATCGGAAGTTAATTTGAGCTGTAAAATTTCACGTAGAACAAAATAAAAAAAGTTAACTTGGAAAAAAAATTAACCTGGAAAAAAAAATCTCACTACTAAACTTGAAAAGGACATCAATCAATGGAAGGAGGATTATTTGTGCTGCAGAAGGCATCTTGACCTAAACAAGGATTCACAGTGTGAGTTCTCTTAAAAACTCAGGTGTGGAGTACATATGGCCACAAGGACCCCAGACACACGTGTGCTGTGTCTTCTCTGCTATTTCAGTGGAGCTCAACTTTTTCAGGGTCCTGTTTTCATTTTTCTCTGACCCCCATCTGTTTGGAAAAGCTTTTATTTACCACAAATTGCATGCATTTGTAATAATCAATTTTCCATTTTCTAGTCACCAAAGACCGATCACGTATCAGCAGGCATAACCGCCACCGCCACTCTGGGCCGCCGGGACAACCGCCAAGTGAAAGAGCGCAGCCTTCCCCTAGCCCGCCCGCCTCCTGCCTGCTGCCGGGTTTCTGAAACACAGAATACTCAAGGACCTCCACGCAAGTAAGCGCTGCTTTTGCTTCTTTTCCATCATCCCTCCAGCCTGGCCTCCATCTCCCCAAGGGAGAACTTTGATAGGTGCAACTCCCAAGCTCCCTGGCCAGGCCTCCGCCCTCCCCAAGAAAGGCCGCTAGGTCTCTATTTCGGTTGGACTCTGGGCTGCTCTGAGGGTCTCTATCAAAGCCAAAGCACAGATGGTGCCCACTCAGGCAGACAGCGCAGGGGGCATATGGGAAATGAGAGCTCAGAACCCAGGAGGGATGGGAAGCTGAGGGACATAGAAAGCCGCAAAGCGAAGAAATATATTTGACTTTCTGAGAGCATTCAACTACTGCATCCATATTTCCCCTGACTATTACTGTCCTGGGTGAGAAAAGGCTGTCTAAATATTGCAAAGCTGTAGAAAAAACTATTTATTATAATAAAAAACCCCGTTCTGAGTTTTCTTCTTTAGTACTTATCTCTGAAAGACAGCTAGAAAACTTACAAAGAAAAAAAAATGTCTCTGCACTCTTTTTCCTGCAGTGGTGAATCTTTTTGTGAACTGCTCTAAATGGCAAGAGAAAAAGGCACCATGTCAGGAAAACATAAATATTTATAGACAGCATTGCTCCATCACCCCTGAAACGTTAAACAGAGTTATTTCTCCATTCTCTTCTCTATTGATTTAGTTGTGTGGTACATAATCGTCAGAAAGCAAAAGAAGGGAATGGTAGAGCAGGTCACCAGGTCATGCATCAAATAAGTACAGACCGAAAAAATATTCATTCAGTCTCTCTGTGATACAGCCCCACAGAGCAGGAACAGAAACAAGAAATCAATGCTGAAAGACACCCCACCTTGGCCCACTGGCGAGCAGCTTCTCAAGCACCTGCTTCTGGGATAAGAACCTCCAAGTACGTGGGGCTCTTCCTCCAACATGGAAGCTCTTAGGTCTAAGCCCCCCAGTCTGACTGTGGAGGCAGTGGGAAGCAGTGGAGACATACTGGGATGGATTATAAGACAAAGTCCCAAGGAGTCAACTCCTTGCTCAGCTCTAAAAATGCTAGGATGACCTTCTTCAACTTCCTTGCCCTCTGTTAGACTAGATGACTTATGGGCCCCTCCAAGTACCTAAAGTCTGGCTCTGCCTGCATGACCTGTCCTCCCAAGGGATAGCCAACCTGCAATAAGCAAACACTATGATGTGCCACTGCCATAGAGCCACAGCTTTTCCAACAGTAATGAAGGCGGCTCCATTGTTTTATCAACTAGCTCTGTTTTTAACCCGAAGAAATAGCTTCCCCCTAACTTTCACCTAATGACGGAGCTGGGAAGAGACTAGGGAATTCTAAACCCAAAAGTAACTTAGGAGTGATGAGAGAAGATAGCAACCGAACGTTTCCCGATGGGTCTGAAATTTTCTTCAGTGGAACTGTAGAAATCCAGTGTTAATGAGCACTCACTCAGGTGAGGCTCAGTGCTCTGTGATTTTCAAATGGCTAGCCAAGTACAGAAAAGACTTCATATACTGGGAGACAACAGCATCAAACCAACAAAATCTGTTCAATAAAAAGGTGCTGGATGCCAGCTCTATGGCCCGCACTCTGCTAGGCCCTAAGGGGTATAAAGATACCTCAGATGAAGTTCCTCACCCTGAAGCGCTCATCAACTGACTGGAGAAATAAGATTGGTTTTCCAGAAAGCAGCTCAATCTCCAAGAGTGAAGTAGCTAAACTATATTGTTGCTCTTGTGTGCAGTCAAGTTGATTCCGACTCATAGTAACCCTACATGACAGAGTAGAACTGTCCCATAGAGTTTCCTAGGCTGAAATCTTTATGGGAGCAGATTGCCAGGTCTTTTCTCCCAAGGAGCTGCTGGTGGATTCCAGCCACTGATGATTCAGTTAGTAGCTGAGCACTTAATCATGGCATCACCAGGGCTCCTTAAACTATGTTAGTCTTATGGGAAAAAAAAGGGCAAATTTCTTCAAGTATATCTCCTTAGCCAACAGGGCTAAGGAAATATTTAAATAGGGGCACAAGCTACTTGTGACACTAGATGGGATTTTACAGTATGGCTGATGGCCATTTGGGCAACTCTTTTTCTGCGTGTTATACAACCAACAGCCTCTTCACCAAATAAACAAAAAGGTAATTTCCTGAGTTTGAAGACAGAAGAGATTCTCTGAATCAAGACTGATAAGACGGTGTTAAAACGGTCTAAGCAGCCTCAACTACCTTCAGTGTGTTCATAGATTTTCTAATGAATTTCTCCAAGGCTTAAATGGACTAAAACTCTCACTTTTAGCTGCTGCCTGGCAATTTATTCTATTTTTTGATACAAGAAAATAGGCTCCCAAACTTATTTTGTCCCCATTACCTCCACATTTGCCTTTTATTGAAACACTACAAAAAAATGGAGAAGAGTAAAATGTACTCAAAAGCATACATTTGGGTACACATGGAAAGACATAGAAAATATGCAAAACCAGCCTATCAATTATTCTCCAGGGAACAAACATTTAATTAATCTGCACTGAGCCAGGCTCTTGCAAACAAAACAACACTGTGGCCCTCAGAGAGTTCACAGCTTACTCTCACATGGAGCTGCCACAGAATGTCAGAACGACTTTGGAAAATGCCTCACTGGAAGGAAAAAAACTCCAAACTAACACATACCAACACAGAAGGACAGCCCCAAAACAAAGTTTTAAAAACTAAAATCACAGCTGGGAGCGCCGAGATACTTTCTGAATCTCAGCTCAGGAGGCTTCTCTTAGGGACAGAATCATCTTGGAATCCATATAACCTCAGAAACAGTTCCATGTGGCTGATGTGGAAGTACCATCTCACGCAGAGATGGGGATACCAATTTCTGATCATCCATCATATGCCAGGCATATAACGCTTACCCCATTGTTATGGCTTGAATTGGGTCACCCAAAAATGTGTATCAACTTAGCTAGGCCATAATTCCCTGTATTGTGTGACTGCCCACCATTCTGTCATCTGAGATGATTATCCTATGTGTTGTAAATGAGACAGCACTAAGATGTTAATGAGGCAGGACTCAATCTATAAGATTAGGTTGTATTTTGAGTCGATCTCTTTTGAGATATAACAGAGAGAAGCAAATAGGAAGACAGGGGGACCTCATTATCACCAAGCAAGAAGAACCAGGAGCACACACTTCCTTTGGACCCAGCGTCCTGTGCAGAGGACCTCCTAGAAGACTGATGACAAGAACCTTCCCCCAGAGCCAACCGAGAGAGAAAGCTTCCCCTGGAGTCTAGCCTCCTAGACTGTGAGAAAATAAACTTCTGTTTGTTAAAGCTATCCACTTGTGGTATTTCTGTTATAGCAGCACTAGATCATAACCTGAGCAGCCGGACTCTGTGAAGAAGAACGAGGCATCAAGATTGGAGGAAGACTCATTAACAACCTGCAACATACAGATGATACAACCTTGCTTGCCGAAACTGAAGAGGACTTGAAGCACTTACTGATGAAGATCAAAGACCACGGCCTTCAGTATAGATTACACCTTAACATAAAGAAAACAAAAATCCTCACAACTGGACCAATAAACAACATCATGATAAACGGAGAAAAGATTGAAGTTGTTAAGGATTTCATCTTACTTGGATTCACAATCAACACCCATGGAAGCAGCAGTCAAGAAATCAAAAGATGCATTGCATTGGGCAAATCTGCCGCAAAAGACCTCTTTAAAGTGTTGAAAAGCAAAGATATCACCTGAAGACTAAGGTGCGCCTGACTCAAGCCATGGTATTTTCAACTGCCTCATATGCATGCAAAAGCTGGATGATGAATAAGGAAGACGGAACAACTGACACCTTTGAATTGTGGTCTTGGCAAAGAATATACCACGGACTGCAAAAAGAATGAACAAATCTGTCTTGGAAAAAGTACAGCCAGAATGCTCCTTAGAAGCAAGGATGGTGAAATTATGTCTTACATACTTTGGACATGTTATCAGAAGGGATCAGTCCCTGGAGAAGGACATCATGCTTAGTAGAGGGTCAGCAAAAAAGAGGAAGACCCTCAATGGGATGGACTGACACAGTGACTGCATGGGCTCAAGCATAACAACGATTCTGAGGATGGCACAGGACCAGGCAGTGTTTCGTTCTGTAGTACATGGGGTCGCTGTGAGTCAGAACCTAATAGATGGCACCTAACAATAACAACAAGCACTAGATAACTAAGACACCCATTAACCTCATCCTAGCACCATGTAAAGTCAATGACACCTAGGAAGTGGCAGAGCCTAGATAAGGTCCATCAGACTCCATTATGCAAAACTTTTGACATGAAAAATGGAAAATAGAGAGTTACACGGCCAAACAGGTAATTCTCAAGATTGTTCTGGGAAACCCTGCAGGGCAAGGAATTCCTGAAGTGGAAGAAAGTACAGTGGAGTATCATAATTATATGACCAAATCCCACAAGGCCATTGTGATGGTTAATTTATATGTCAGCTTGGCTAGGCTATGGTGCCCAATTGTTTGGTAAAACACTAGTCTAATTACTGTTATAAAGTAATTACATATGATTAAATCCGTTGGTTTCAAGTAAACCAGATTACATTTCCTAATGTGGGTGGGCCTCAGTCAATCAGTAGAAGGCTGTAAAGCAAAAACTAGACATTTTTCCAGAACACTCATACTCTTTACTCTTCTCCTCACCTAACCTATGGATTCAGGGATGCAAGCCTATAAGGGTTTCTAGCCTGTCGCCTAACCTACAGTTGTTGGACTTGCCAGCTCCTCACAATCATGTGAGCCAATTCCTTGAAGTAAATCAGTCAAAATCTCTCTCTCTTTCTACATATATACATATGTATTATATACATGCATACACACACATACACACATATACTACAGCTTCTGTTTCTCTAGAGAACCCTGATAAGACAGCCACCCAGAACCCACTGCTACATTCTACAAGCAACAAACCACCTTCTCCTCTACCATTTGGTCTTATGAGTAGACCAGCTCTCCACAGGGATTTACAGATAAAAAAACTCCTCTCAAGAGCCCTTCCTGAAATATCAGATCCATCTCTCACTTTACATCTTCTTAATTACAACAAACAAGAGTTTATGGAAGGGAGACTCAATATCCCATTTACATGTTGACCGACTTTCTTTCCCTATGCACGGTACACAGGAATGGCCGACCCAGCATCTAATTGCACACCCTTATTATGATGATCAATGATTAAAACCGTACTTAATAACTAGAGCTCCCTTTGAAAAATGCCTCTCACTTAGGATAGACTAGAGAACGCATATGGTCTCTACTTATAATTCACACATGCTTATAACAATCCACGAAGGCCTGACGGCACAGTGGTTAAGTGCTTGGCTGCTAGCTGAAAGATCAGTGGTTTGAATCCACCAGTTGCTCCACAGGAGAAAGATGTGTCACAGTCTGCTTCTGTAAAGATTTACAGCCTTGGAAACCCCATGGGGCAATTCTACTTTGTCCTATAGGATCATTATGAGTCGGAACTGACTCGACAGTGACAGGTTTGGTTTGGTTTTGGGGTTTTATAATGTTGCTGCTAGGTGCCGTCGAGTTGGTTCGGACACATAGGAAACCTATGTACAACAGCATGAAACATTACCCAGTCCTGCGCCATCCCATGCTGGCCAAGAATATTGAATACACCATAGACTGCCAGAAAAATGAACAAATCTGTCTTGGAAGAAGCATACCAGAATGCTCCCTAGAAGCAAGGATGGTGGACTTCATTTCACGTACTTTGTCTTTTTTTCTTTTTTTTTGTTGTACTTTAGATGAAGGTGTACAGAACAAACTAGCTTCTCATTAAACAGTACAGATATTGTTTTATGACATTGGTTTAATAACCCCACAACATGTCAACCTTCTCTCTTCTCAACCTTGGATTCCCTATTACCAGCTTTCCTGTCCCCTTCTGCCTTCTAGTCCTTGTCCTTGTCCCTAGGCTGGTGTGCCCCTTTAGTCTCGTTCTGTTTTATGGGTCTGTCTACAGATAAGGGGTGAACCTCAGGAGTGACTTCATTATTGAGCTAAAAGGGTGTCTGCGGGCCGTATTCTCAGGGTTTCTCTAGTCTCTGTCAGGCCAGTAAGTCTGTTCTTTTTTGATCTCACGTACTTTGGACATGTCATCAGGAGGGACCAGCTCCTGGAGAAGGACACCACGCTTGGTAAAGTAGAGGGTCAGCAAAAGAGAGGAAGACCCTCAAGGAGATGAACCGACACAGTGGCTGCAATGACGGGCTCAACCATAGTCACGATTGTGAGGGGTTTTATAACAGTCCCATTTAATTCAATAAACACTCATTGAGGTCTACAATACGTAACAATCTGAGTTTAGTATTAATATTATTTCAACTTTTGTTCCTGTTTCAGTGACATTGTCAAATTGGGACCTTGCCTAGATACACACACGCAAAACCAAACTCATTGCCGTCGAGTTGATTCCGACTCAAAGCGACCCTACAGGACAGAGTAGAACTGCCCCACAGGGTTTACAAGGCTGTAATCTTTATGGAAGCAGACTGCCACATTTTTCTCCTGTGCAGCGGCTGGTGGATTCGAACTGCCAACCTTCTGATTAGCATCCAAGCACTTAACCACTGTGCCACCAGGGCTCTGATTTCTATATTGGGGTTATGAAAAATGAGAATGTTTGTTTCCATGTGGTTAGTCCATATGTGATTCTGCTCTTTTTGTAATTTTGTCTATGGAAAACTAAAGTCACAGCATGATTAGAATCTTAATGGATTAAATTCCAATGCTAAACACTTCACAGCTCCACATGGCAGGAGGCAGGATTGCTACCTGGAAAGAATTAAGAGAATTAAGTGATAACAAGCAAACTGAAAATTGTCCAATAGAGATCATTCACGCTGGAAGTTTTAACAAGAGGCTTTATTTCTTTAAAAAAAAAATGGAAATTAGAAAAGGCAAAGAGAATTAATGTACTTGACACTGATCATGTAACTGCACAATAACCAACAGTAAAAACTCAAACAAAAGTAATTCTCGGAGAGCTAAGACACGAAATCCTTAACATGCACGCAGTACGGCTCTTTCCTGTTTTAAAATAACATATCACCCACAAAAGCGTTCAACTTCTGTGCAAGCCTCTAAAAAGCACAACTCAATGTGGTTCTGTACAAGGCAACCCTTTTTGCTTATCTCAAGCACAACTGTAGCTGTTAATATTACTACTCTACGTACGTAAGGTAAAAGCAGAAATAAAGACTTTGCTTACCTAATTCCCTTCTTGGCTGGCTCCCAAGATTCACCAACTCCCTCCATCCGGAGAACAAAGACAGCAAGGCATAAATGACAGCCCTATAAAATCTCCTTATGATTAAACCAACTGAGGTATTCGGGGTATAACTCCACTCTACCAGAAGGCAGAAGGATACAGAAAATCGAATATCTAGCCTTCCTGCCTGCACATCTGAGAGGATTGACCATCCCCGTAAGACCTCTTTTGCCAAGAAACAAAATGGTCTAACCAGTAGAACTGCATTAGCCTTCAGTGATAATGAAATTTTAAAAGGGATGTGTAATAAAGGCGTGGCTAGCATAAGCCAGCATAAAACAAGATGTTCCTTGATTCTTCTGCCACCAGGACTTACCTAAATTCTTCCTCTCAACCCCCTAAATATGTCTACAATCCTGTTTTAGTAGGGCAGAGTTTAACACACTTATGTTAATGTGATTGAATGTCTGCCAGGAGGAAACACATCGGTATTTGTCCTTGTGCTAAAACTAACTCCCAGCTACACTTCTCAAGTTCTTCCCCTCATGTCCACCATCCCGCATCAAACGCCACTCACGCTGTCTTTAGTTTCACCTACCTGTCAGCTTCATACCAGATATCATTTGTTCCTACTTGAAGCTTGCATGTGTAACTTCCCAAGGAGTGTCACATGGGCCTCTTAAGAGCTGGGCGTCCTTGGAGAAGACATTTATTATCTCCAAGCCTCACTTTTTCTCCGCTGTAGAATAAGTGACAAGGACCAGGTGATCTCCGGTGGTCTTGCAGCATGCAGTGCCATCGCGTCCAGGTGACCGTCCACGCCGCTGGCCTGCCTATAGCAGGGAGAAGGCTAACTTCGGTCTCTGGTTCTCAGGTTCCATTGTCTCGTGGGATTCATGACTTCGTAATAGGGAAAGAAAACCATAAAGGGCAGCAACGAGCATCTTCACTTGTCTCCCAGCTCAAGTCAATAATCGTGCTTTGGACTGCCTGGGTCACTGTCATCTTCCAAGGCTAGAGACTGATCTTGGCAGACATCAGTAAGCTATTTATGTTAGTATTGCAGGCAAACCAAACAAACAAAAAAAACCCACTGCTGTCTAGTCAATTCTACCTCATAGCAACCCTACAGGACAGAGTAGAACTGTCCCATAGGGTTTCCAAGGAGCAGCTGGTGGATTCGAACTGCCGACATTTCGGTTAGCAGCTGAGCTCTTAACCACTACGCCACCAGGGCTCCATTCTAGGCAAAGTGGACCTTACATATCTGTTTTTGTTTTTTATTTTGCTTATTCAAATGGATGAAAAGCAACACAAATAATTGTTTGTATTTTCCTAAGCCACAGAGAACACAATTCTAGCAGATGCTAAACGGGATTGTCACTCCGTAAAATTATTTCAGAGTCAGTCATTTTAAAAGCCTCAAACACGTGAGCAGCTCCTGTTAAAACGTCTTATATGTAGTCATATGTGCTAATATCTTATATGTATTCTGACACATGCTGTCATCCCAGGTGCTCGGAAACCATTAGGGGGAACGGTCTGAAGACTGGGCATGCAGGTAGCCTCACACTCTCTAACCTGCCCCCTGGAACATGGGAGGATGGGGCATCTGCCTGTTGTTCAGTCGGAATGCAAATGCGTTTCACAGGAACTCAGGCCCTACGCTCCCGGGAGCCTAGACGTACACGGCCTCGTTCTACCGCACACCCTCACACGCACGGGGCCAGTCATCCTTCATTTACAATCCACCCCCATCTGCCCACTCCCGTCTCCTCTGCAGTCTCCAGCAAAATGACATCACCAGAACGCAGTCTGAAAGCCACACTGGTGGCACAGAAGTCCAGAACAGGCTGGATCTGAGAGTTGTGTCCTCCAAAAAGACAGGCAGCTCCCTTTCAAACTCCCCCTGCTGTCAGCCTCAGCGCTACGCCCCTCCTCCTGTGAACATATGCTGTGAGAGTTCCCGTCCTCTCCCCATCCTTGCCAGGGCACACAAGCCTCGCTGTTCCCAGCAGCTGCGGGCTCCCTCCCGCTCTCGGGCGACACTGCATTCCAGTGGAACGGGTGCCGAGACCACTAAGAACACCTTGGGGCAAAAGGCGTTTCCTCGTATTCCTTGCTCCAACCGCAGCCTATGCCCGCTTACCTTTAATTCAGTTATGAGGCTGCATTAATTAGGTCTCTGATATTGAAAAATCCTTGGCTTACACTGCCTGACCATACTGCAGGGCAGGGGGCTCTGCTTTCGGCCAATGCCCTGAAAGGGACGAGCTGGGACCCAGAGGACTCCAGCTTGGAAGAGCTCTCCGACAGCTTCATTTAGGCATGAGTAACCAGGAAAAGGAGGTCAGGGGCCTGAGTCACAGTCTGAAGGCCAAGATGCACACTTGCTAGCGAAGAGCTAAGCTCCCCATTTCTGTGTGGTTTGCAAGATGCAAGCAATGACATTTGCAGAGGGTACCCCTGTTACTGCCCCCACCGTTACCCCCACATCAGCCTTGATTTTTGAACAGTGACAACACACACCCCTGCACCTTCCAGTCATCCTGAAAACGCAACAATACTCCCTTTAGGCAGCCGAAAACAAAGCAATCTAAAAATGTCATTAGTACAAGCAGCTTTCAGGTCACCCTGCTCCAGGAGACCAAGGCAACAGCTTCTGATTAAGACGGGCGTGATCTCTCACTCGGTCAACAGATGTCACATTAACGTGCTGTTCAGTCATTAAACTTATCTTTTTATAAAATCAAGTCCTCTACTTCAGCCTCATCGTGTGCTTATACACACACTCGTACATGTACACATGCAGCATACACACAACACACACCACATACACGCACACCACATACATATACACACACATACACACCCACAGACAGGACTGCTGAGGAAATGAGTCAGCACTCCAATACTTTAAGTGTTTTAAGGCAATCTGACAAAAAAGCAGAGGAAAACTGTCAAAGCCTAGCTACTTCTTCCTTCTTTGTTCTTCCCTCTCAGCTGTGCTATTTTTCTTTCCTCTCTGCCCCTACAAGAGAAAATCTTGTTCTCTTCAACAGCCCAATTTCTGGGATGAAGCTATAAACACACTCACGTGTCCTGTCTCATTTGAGACCTTCCCACTTCCAGGCCTTCCTGGCCAGCACACATACCCTTCTGTGGAGACGCAGAAGGAGGGTTCGCTCAAAGGTGAATGCAAAGGGGGCTTCCTCTATCAGGTAAGAAGCAGGGAGCTTCCTGCAATGTCACAGTACCTTTAAAAACCATCAGAAAAGTAACACTTTAAACCATCTATGACTAATTTTCTCAAACTTGGAAACAAGTATGGCAGATGGGACATGAAGTTGCAGGTCAAACCGTGGATCTTCCTGGACCTTCTATTAGTGAAGGTGGGCTGTTTATAGGGGGTGGGTTGGGTTAAATTAGCAATCTAAAACCAACACCAATATGTTACTTCCGAGTGGAATACACAGTTCATGTGCAGCTCTGTTAGGAGACCTCTTGAAGCAGGGCCCGTAAGTGACATCCTCGGCCCCTGTAGGGTGACAGATCCCTCACTCTTCTCTACACTTAGGGACATGGTGAAAATCCTGGATCTCAGCCATGATCATGCTGACAGCAAGGCATAAATTACAGTAATATCCCAAGTAAAGAACCAACTAAGGGCTGATCTGACATTAATGGTGAACTTGATGGGTCACTCTTTAATGTAATGACAAATCAACTGGTCTTCCAAATGAGGATCCATATACCTTCCTTAGAATGCTGTTGTTGTTAGGTGCTGTCGAGTCGATTCTGACTCATATCAACGTTATGTTACAGAGAAGAACTGTCCCCATAGAGTTTTCTAGGTTGTAATCTGTACGGGAGCAGATCACCAGGTCTTTCTCTTGTAGAGCTGCTGGGTGGGTTTGAACTGCCAACCTTTTGGTTAGCAGCCAAGTGCTTAATCATTGCACCACCAGGACGACATATTCTAACAGAGCTCCACTTTAATACTCTCTTACCTTTGCCCATGTAGCCTGAGCCTAGAGATCTAAGCCTACTTTTTTCTTCCCGTTCCAAGTCTACCCATCCTCCAAGGTTATCTCAAATGTTACCACCCACAGAAGTTTTCCTGAAGCTCCCTTATCAGCATTAACTGCTCCTTCCTCTGTGATCCCACACAGTGTTCATACTTTTGTTGCATGAATTCCAATATTTTACCTGTACAGTGGCTACTTGTAGGTATGACTTTCCCCATGAGATTATAAGCTCTAGAAGAAAGGAAGAGCCTCATATTCATGTTTCTCCCCCACACCAAGCATCTTGTCTTACACATAATATACATTCAATAATACTTATTAATTTTAATAATCACAATGGTCATAAATTTGATAGAAAGGATTCTAGTTAAATTTCATGAATTTTGGTGTTTGGGAGTAAGGTGCATGAACCTATGCTGGTACGTACATTATCTTCCAAGTTGCATGAGGCTTTTGTAGTCTGTTAGATGCAGTCAAAGCAAAGCATTACACTGTCACGTTTAAAAAAAAATAAGATTTTCACTTCCGTACTTGGTCTCCAACTAGATTGAGGCACTCTCAAATGCCAGGATCCAAAATGATCAACTTATAAAGTTAAAACTGACACAGAAAAGAAAAAAAACCTGGACTAAAAGAATATCAATTTCTGTCACAGAAAATGACATAGAAAAGATTCTTAAGAGTAAGAGAATGCTTAATACTTTTCAACGACTATGTTGAAACCCACCTACCATGTATGTATTAGTTTGTTGTACTCTGCTGTCATGTGTGTTGCTGTGATGCTGGAAGCTATGTCACTGGTATTTCAAATACCAGCAGGGTCACCCATAGTGGACTGGTTTCAGTGGAGCTTCCAGACGAAGACAGACTAGGAAGAAAGGCCTGGCTATCTACTTCTGAAAATTAGCCAATGAAAACCCTATGGATCACAGTATATTGCCCATGACTTTGACTTGCTTACTTGGACACGTCATCAAGAGAGACTGATTGCTGGAGAAGGCCGTCACGTTTGGTATAGTGGAGGACCAGTAAAGGCAAGGAAAACCCTCAGTGAGGCGGGCTGACACAGTGGCTCAACAATAGACTTGAACATATCAATGATCACAAAGATGGTCCATGAACAGGCAACATTTTGTTCTGTTATACATGGAGCTGCCAGGAGCTGGAGCTGGAGCCGGAGCCGACTCAATGGCAATTTAACAACATGTGGAAACATACTTTAATCGATTGATGGATTTTACTGTCTTTTCGTTATTTTGTTTACATGTATATTGTACAAATTTCCAAATACACACAAGAATAGTGACAACAGTATAATAAACCCTCATGTACATCCAGTTCTAATAAATACCAACTCATGGCCAATCCTGGCTCTCAAAATTTCTCTCTACCCACTTTTTCTCCACCCCACCCCACTCCATCTCTAAGAGATTATAGCATTTTAAAACATAATCACAATCAGTTGGTGATTTCTAAATCTTTTTACTTTCACCAACTAAAATGATATACTACTCTAGCAAAAACCCACCTATTATCCAAAGTCTGGGAGAAATGTCACTTCCTCCATAAAATATGTCCTGATTCTCTCATGTTCCACTTCTCCCCTCAAAATGATTTGATCTCACTTCTTTAAAGCTTTGGGCATTTTGTTTACATATTCTGGGACTCAGATAAGTCTGCTTCTTTTTTCCTTACTTAATATTGTTTTGGTGTCCGTGGGTGACGAAAACTGTTAACATGGTTGGTTGCTAACTGAAAGGCTGGTGGATTGAGGCAGCTGAGAGGTGCCTCCGAAGAAAGTTCTGGCGATTTAGTTCCAAAAAACCTAAGGAAGATTTTGAAAACCCTGTGGAGCACAGTTCTACTCTGACACACATGGGGTTGCCATGAGTTGGAGTCAAATCAACAGCAACTGGAAAAAAACAATAAATCGATGTTAACACCAACCGAGATCACTATTTGGTGTAGACAGTCAGCTCTGGGGTTACTGTTAATATTTACTTGGCCAAAAATTCAGAATAAAATGTTCTTCTAATCTTTGTTTCTTAGCAAGTTGACTATTTTCATCATTAGGGAGTTTTTAATTTGACTCAGAACCTATTTATCTTTGATTTTGCTCTATCTTTTGGGTTCGTGTGTTCCATTTGGGGGTGAGAACATGTCTGGTGAGGGAAGGGCTTATCAATTGGGAAGGGACTGACTTTCTGCACTCCAGTTCCTGTTTGTTTTCTCAGCTTTCAGTTGGGTTTTCCAGACTCTAATGAAAAACTCCGAGGTCAAAATTTGTGGGGGGAGGACGGGGGAAAAAGAAGTCTCGTACTCCCCAATCTATGTCTGCACATGGTCAAACTCAAAACATGCATTTCTCCACCCACCTTCCCCATAACCTTTCCCTCAAGTTTTTGACCTCACTGTCTTGCTCATTCAAGTGTCTGTTATATACGAGAACTTGTGAGTTAGAGAAAACACTCAGATCAAGTAAGTATGATTTCTTATCCTCAAGTTAATGATAATGTAGTACAAGGGAACTGAAGGGAATAAGACAGTTCCCAAAATACGGAGTAAACAAAGCACCCAGAGCTTCAAAAAAGTGAAGCACATCTTTTTGGAAGGAAGAATGGAAACACAAGAGAATGTCTACATCAGGAGTTCCTGGGTGATACAAATGGTTAACGCACTTGGATGCTAAGCAAAAGGCTGGAAGTTCAAGTCCATACAGAGGTATTTGGAAAGAAAGCCCTGGCGATCTACTTCTGAAAAATCAGCCACGGAAAACCCTATGGAGCACAGTTCTACTGTTACACACATAGAGTTGACTGAACAGACACTGTTTTTTTTTGGTTTTTTTTTTTTTTTTATTAAAAGCAATGCTTCTAAGGATTTTGCAATGTTAAAGGAAATTACTATTATGTACTTAGAATGGAGAAGAATGATGTAGCGGCCAAGCATTAACCATCTGTACCACGCAGGGACTCCTGAGATAGATTAGCTATGATTTCACCTTTACGTATCATGCATTTACTTTCCATAAAGGGCTACTATTTCACACATGAACCATAGAGTGAACTTACGACCCTTATCTTTGCAACACCAGCAGCAAGAGGTCATTCACAAATTTATACTCGGTTTTAGTAAATGGAACTATCACTAGTCACTGGGTGAGCTGGATAAGCAGATGCTACTTTTCCCTTTGATTTATGAGTCACGAGATTTTCAATGAAAATGAAACAAATGATTTTCTACAGGTGTTCAAACCAATAGTACCCATCATGCTTTGCTGTTGTTGTTAGGTGCCGTAGGGTCATTTCCAACTCATAGCAACCCTACAGGACAGAGTAGAACTGCCCCATAGGGTTTCCAAGGAGCAGCTGGAAGGTTCGAACTGCCGACCTTTTAGTTAGCAGCTGAGCTCTTAACCACTAGGCCACCAGTGCTTAGACATAAAAAAAATCATGCGGAAAGTAATTCTGAAGTGTTATATATAATATTTACCCACATTCACCTAGTTTGGAATATCTTGTTTCAAAGAGCTTTGCTTCCATGGATATGATCATGTTTAATTCTTTTCCACTCCAGCGAAAGTTTATCACCAGAGGGCTTAGCTAAATCTCCACTGCCCGTTCAAACAGTCACTCCATATGGATATTAAGTAAACCAAATCCACTTAGTGATTGCGGCACGAGGAGCAGGGGCCACATTGATCATCCTGATTAGCCCTGTCAGCTGCAGCAAGAAAGACTGGCTGGCGCTTCGGGCCAGCTGTGCAGGGTCCACAGACAGAGACAACGGGCAACGTTGACGGCCTTGGAGCAATTGGTTGGGGCAGTGATGGATGCCATGTGGACAGCTTATGGCATTATTAAGGATATAGAACTGGTCCAAGCGAAACCCTAACTCCATCTTCATTTATTAAGATAAAGTTGGTTTGTCTATGACATAATGCAGGACTAAGGAAGCTTTTATCTCCCAGAGTTCACTGACACAGAAAAAAAAAAAATCAATTTATATATTTAATAAGTAAAAAGCAACTTAACTCAGTAAATGTGTGTGTATGTGTGTGTGTTTAAGAAGGAAATTACAAAATACTACTAGTTTGCATTTTAAATTAAGAACAGAATATATAAAATTCTTCAGTAAATACAAATAAAAATGATTGAAGTCTACATGATTTAATTTACATTATTAATTACATTGTTTAAAAGCAGAAGAGGAAGAAGGGCAAGCCCCAGCCTTCCTGCACTCTCCTTGTGCATCGACGGGCCAGTCGGTGCTCAATAAGCAGAAGGACAGATCAAAGCCTTCGCCCTGCTGTCTGGACTGAAGGAAGGCTGGAGGCTAGGTACTCCCCCTCCTCTGGACTGGAAGGAGTCTCTCCGGTTTTGCTATTAAATAGCTGCCCTCAGAAATCATCACTGAAAAAATATTTTTTTTCCTCCCACTTTTATACACAATGCACCACACGCACACAATCACACACTCACTCACTCATTCATTCACACCCTTCCCCATTTCCTTCCATGCCCCAAAAGAATTACTTAATTGTATGACCCAGAGGGAGTCACGTTAACTCTCTGATCCTCAGTTTGCAAATTAAGACGATAATCGTTTCCACATGAAGAGTACTAATGCCTACAAAACATAAAAGATTACCCTGAAGACTAAATTAAATGGAGAAGTAATGCCTGGCAGAGTTCACATTCAAAAAGTATCAGTTCCCTGCCCTCTGCTCCCCATCCAGCACTTGGTCCCATCAAACCCAGGACAGGCTGGTTCACACAGGGCATCTCTCAGGAAAGAGAGCAGAACGGGTTTCCTACGGGTCATCAGCACGGTGTTCGTGGATGTGCACAAACAACATCTACAAGTACTAGAGCCATTATGTATTGTGAACGGTTCTATGTCCTGAGCCCATCTGTGTTGGGAGGTCTCCTTGGTAGAACTAACTGGAAAATCTGAGTGGAGAAATCTCGCCATTACTCGGTAACAACTGCTCACGCTAGTGCTACCAGCAGCTGCTTTCAAGATGTGAGGTTCCATTTATGTTGGGACAATTCCTCAGTGGCCAGGGAGATCGTCCCAGCAACCAAGTGGTCCCTGTTCCACGATATTGAGCCAAAGAGCATCACACCACAGTGCAAGGCTGCAGAAGCTCAGTGATGCTTCTCAACCATGTAAGTACTTCTACCGCCACTTTATATGAACATTTCACTGCTGCATAATTGAATTTCACAGCATGAGAACCTAAACTATCTGGTTTTAAGCTTCCAATACACATTTGAGCACATGGGGCTGGAAGCTGGAGAGGCTGAATCAATGCCACCAAGATAATGTATATTTAAGTCCATTGACCATAAGTGTCATTTCCCCCTTTAAATACACTGTTTTTTCTTCCTTTCAGTAACTGTGGATTGACTTTCCTTTCTCCTCTTCCTAATAGCTTAAACCGTATGCTGTATCCCAAATGCTGTTTTCCATCGAAGATTAGAAAGGACATGGTAATAGCATCATGCTGTATCCTCTCCAAGCGTTTCCTCCTCATCGGGCTTTTCAACTTATCTGTTGGCACTCTAACCAAGTCCTTGAGCACTGAGAGTGTGAACAAATACATATGTAAAAGACACAATCGATTCTTTAAGTCCCAAGGCGCTACAAAGAGATAGGTTTAAGGCATTTGAAAATTCCTTTTGATGGAACAATAAAGGCAGACCACTTCCAAAGGTTAAGATTAAAAAGACCACGGAAGCTCCTTCGAGTGGTAAAGGATTGTGGTCAATTTCCTTTTGCAATTTGCTGACCAAATTAAGATGGAAGGTGCAACCAGACACAGGAGCTTCCTGCACATGGAAAATTTTACTGTGTTGGTTACAAACTCCATAGGGTAAAACCTGACTGAACTCACAGTACCTCAAGCTGAAGGTCAATAAGAACTTGACCTTCAGTGTCTCCCATTTTGTGTTGGTTGTACTAGTTTCCAAGGCCTGCTGTAACAAATTACCACAAACTGGGTGTGTTGAAACAACCAGAGTTTATTCTTTCACAGTCATGGTGGCCAGAAGTCCAAAATCAAGGTGCCAGCAGGACCACATCCCCTCCAAAAGCTCTCCGGGGAGAAGCCTTCCTGGCCCCTTCCAGCTTCTGGTGACTTTCACCTTGTAGATGCCTCACTCCCATCTCTACCTCCATCTTCAAAGGGTCTTCTCTGTGTGTGTCCTCTCCTCTCCTTAGGAGCACACCTGCGGTTGCATTGAGGGCCCACCCTAATCCAGGCTGATCTCATCTCAATCCTTCATGAATTACTCCCGCAAAGACCCTATTTCCAAGTAAGGTCACATTCTGAGATTCTGAGTGGACACGAATTTTGGAGTTGGGCACTACTCGATCCACTGCAGCTGTAAATGAAAGTCAAGTAGAACTCTTCTGGCAAGAATTACCCTGATACGAAAACAATACTTTCTGAAGAATTATGAAAATATAGAATACTACATACACAGCCATCACTGAAACGGGGTAAGGCAGTAACAGCTAGAGAATGGAGCACACGAGCAACTTCATCTAAGAAGAATTAACTGACATCGAGGCAACGGAACTCACAGTACTAAGTAAGCCCCAACTAGCAGCTCCGTAACACTCTCCTGCTTCTGTGAAGGAACAGAGCTGAGCCGGCAAAGCCAAACGTGGAAAGTAAAGGAAAATTTCAGAGACAAAATGCATCACTGTCTCCTCCTTGTACCTTCAGCTCAAGGAAGACTTGCAGCCAACACATCCTGCTTTTCTACCAGACTCACTGCTTTGCTCAGTTAAAACATTTCAGCACCCAGACAACATGAATGACCCAAATTGAGAATAGAAAAACTTAGGATCGGGCACAGCTAGAAAGATAAAACTGTTTCTCTAAGTGATTGTGCAAAAATTAAAAGCACAACTATTCAATCTTCTAAACTAATTTTTACATCGTGAATTTAAGTTGCAGGGATAATATCCTCAACCCGAGAAGGAAAACCCTTTTAGCAATACATGTGTTTTCTTTTGTTTTGTTTTTAGCCAAACCACACCTCTGTACACATAAAGCTGGGAAAGGCTCCCAACCTCTTCAGCACAGTATTTCATTTTAAACACTAACAGACCTCAGGAGACACAAAGCAGAAAGCCTCAGAAAACGCTTACACATCTGCAAGCTCTCTAGGCTTGAGGAATCAACCACCTTCATGTTAACGAAAAGTGCTTCCAAGAAGAAAACCGGTGATGGTCCGATTCACGCAGCTTGCCGTCTTCCGTCGTTGCTCCCCCGTGGATGGGCTGGAGGCGTAGGCCTCAATGCATCGGTCATGACAAGCTGTGCACAGCCAGGACTCTGGGCTTCAGTGGAAATGTTAGGTCTCCACAAGAACCTCCCAGCAGCGCACACAAGCCTTTTAAAATGCAAACAGCTCGCAATGATCACATCCACGTACCCTGACCAGGAGCTCCTCCTGAGTCTTTATCAACCGCAGGGATCTATGATCTAAGTCCTGCACTCACAGTCACAGACGCCTGTGTCTGCTGCCCCACCTTTCTGTTGTTGTTAGGTGCCGTCAAGTCAGTCCCGACTGACAGCGTACAGCAGAACGAAACACTGCCCGGTCCTGCACCATCCTCACAAGCGTTGTTATGCTTGAGCCCACTGTTGCGGCCACTGTATCAATCCATCTCACTGAGGGTCTTCCTCTTTTTCGCTGGCCCTCTACTTTACCAAACAAGATGTCCTTCTCCAGGGACTGATTCCTCCTGACAACATGTCCAAAGTCTACGAGAAGAAGTCTCGCCATCCCAACTTCCAAGGAGCATTCTGGTTGTACTTCTTCTAAGACAGACTGGTTTGTTCTTTTGGCAGTCCATGGGATAGTCAATCTTCTTCGCCAACACCACAATTCAAAGGTGTCAATTCTTCTTCTGTCTTCCTTACTTATTGTCCAGCTTTCACATGCATCTGAGGTGATTGAAAATACCTTGGCTTGGGTCAGGTGCACCTTAGTCCTTTAAGTGACATCTTTGCTTTTTGACACTTTAAAGAGATCTTTTGCAGCACATTTTCCCAGTGCAATACGTTGTCTGATCTCCTGACTGCTGCTTCCATGGGTGTCGACTGTGGATCCAAGTAAAATGAAATCCTCGACAACTTCAATCTTTTCTCCATTTATCGTGATGTTGCTTACTGGTCCAGTTGTGAGGATTTTTGTTTTCTTTATGTTGAAGTGTAATCCATACTGAAGGCTGTAGTCTTTGATCTTCATCAGTAAGTTCTTCAAGTCCTCTTCACTTTCAGCAAGCAAGGTTGTGTCATCTGCATAACTCAGGTTGTTACTGAGTCTTCCTCTAATCCTAATGCTGTGTTCTTCTTCATATAGTCCAGCTTCTTGGATTACCTTTCTGTTGTTGTTAGGTGCTGTTGAGCTGGTTCCGGCTCATAGCAACCCTGTGTACAACAGAACGAAACACTGCCCGGTCCTGTGCCATCCTCACAATCATTGGTATGCTTGAGCCCATTGTTGCAGCCACTGTGTCAGTCCATCTCATTGAAGGTCTTCCTCTCTCTCAGGAGGAAGAGTGGGGAGCAGGGAGACAAAACTAAATAAAAATAACATCTGTAGATCTTGTACCAGAAAATAAAGTTGCTGAGCTGGGCAAAGGCCTATCAGAGCAATCTAAACAAAACGTAGATGAAGGAACAAGAGAAAATTTTCAAATTAAAATAAACTCGCTGCCATTGAGTCAATTCTGACTATTTCCCGAGTCTTGGGCCACTATTACACACCACGTGATTATTAAAGGAGTCAAATATATATCTAAAGAGTCAGCTGAAAGACAACTCCACTTTGATAGCTCAACCTCACCCGAGATGCTCATCTCTTTTCAGAAAGGGCTTTTCATGTGGAAGACAACTCTGTTCCTCGTCTTGTACTTCAGACACTGCAGGGTATGTGTCCACTTAACACTGTTGTTGTTACTTGCCATCAGGTCGGCTCTGACGTACGGCAACCCCACGTAGAACAGAACGAAATGCTGCCCAGTGCCATGCCATTGCTGTGTGACTAATTACTTTCGTGTGTCCCTTCTAGTGACGGTCTTGTAACTCTCACCCAGGTGACTGGGCAGGACTGTGTGATAGGGCAACTGTGGCCCACCAAGGGGATCGGTCAGTTCTGCCTTAAAAGAGAGCCAATTTCAGAGCAGAGAGAAGAGCCCACCACCACCAAGAAAGGAGAGATCGGCAGGCGAGACCCGTAGGAGAGGGCACAGTGGGCTTCCTGGCCCGTGGAACAAGAAAGCTGAGTGTCTTTGGGCAGACTGAGGGTCAACGCGAAGCCTACGCCTGACCCACGAATTTGGGACTTGCCAGCTCCACAACTACGTGAGCCATTTCCTTTATATGGTTCGGTTTGTGAGTTCTGTGAAACGTTGCAGCGAATTAGGGAACCCAAAGACGGAGGGACCGGGCTGAGGGGAGAGGACGTAACTGGTATTGGAGATGATGGAGTGGTACAACTGCTTGGAAAAGTTAGACACTTGGGACATCTTAACCTCCACGTCACAGGAACCAGCTTTGTGCTGATCCTTATAAAAAAAAGTATTTGTTCAGCCATCTTCACAATTGTTGATATGATCGGGTCCACTGTTTCAGCCACTGTGTATTCTGAGTGCATTCTCACCCAGGGGCTTATCTTCTAGCACTATATAGGACAAAATTCTGGTGTTATCCATAGAGTTTTCATGCCTAATTTTCAAAAGTAAACTGCCAGGCCTTTCTTCCTAGTCTGTCTAAGTCTGGAAACTCCACTGAAATCTGTCCACCATGGGTGACCCTGCTGGTATTTGAAATACTGATGGCACAGCTTTCAGCATCCCAGCAACACACAAGCCATGACATCACAACAAACTGTCGGACGGGTGGTGGCTCCAAATATCAGATGGCATAAATCCCCTCCTTTACAACTTTAGCACTACAGTCTCTCTTCTTCATCCATTTGACTTAGAAATTCAAGAAAACAAAAATGAACAGACACCCCAGTGGAGAACTACTCAGCGTGACAGATATTTTAGACAAAGGGCAACAGTGACAGCCCCCGACTCAGCGTCAGAAGGTGAGGGTGGCAGCCAGGGCTGTGGTCGTGCCAAGCAGCCTGTGACTCAGGTGTGACAACCGACACAGGGCGGCTGGAAGGGGTATGGTGGGGGGATGGTACATCCCCCTGTGCCTGTTATACTTGTGTTTTTCCTTCCTCTAGTCTACTAATGGAGCCCTGGTGGTGCAGTAGTTAAGAGCTAAGCTGCTAACCAAAAGGTCAGCAGTTTGAATCCACCAGCTGCTCCTTGGAAACCTTATGGGGTAGGTCTCAGTCCTACAGGGTTGCTATGAGTCGGAATTGACTTGATGGCAACGGGTCTGGTTTTCTGGTTTTTTAGTCTGCTGATAGCTCTTTATAAATGTGCAGTCGATGACGGGTGGGTGCCTCTACGCACCAGACCAGGAAGGCGGAAGCTCCACATTAGTCCACCAGGGGAGTACTGACTGAGACGCCGAGCAGAAAGGGATCAGCAGGAGGCAGATGACGCCAGGGACGGGCTGAAAACCACCGCAGTCACCTTCAGCCGGCTCTCTGGGTTCACCCCGAACACAGAGCTGGCAAAGCGCACTTACAGTGGTGAACTTTCTGCCTTCTGCTCTGACAAATTTCAGCTGCTATTCAGTTTTCTCCAAACGCATAAAGCTGACACTAAAATCAGCTGACCCCACTCCTGAAAACACCTGTGTACTGTGACTTTGAATACACTGTCCAAACAATCTGAGTTCCATGAAGCCCCACATTCGATGTCAGCCCGTAACAGGGACATTACGGGCATGCGGCACTGCACGGCCCTATCTCCTTTTCCAAGTGATCACATGTCCTGCAGGCAGCCGCACACGCAGAGAGCACCTTCTCCTCCACAGGAGCCGGTCCAGATGGCAAGGATCACACAGGCCAGGGGCAGGACAGAACATGAAAGCTGTGCACTGCTCTCGTGAAAATACTTACTACTCATCAAGTGCTTTCTAAGAAAATAAGAGACCAACAAGACAAGTCAGACGGAATGAGAAAGTGTTTATAAAAAGCACCATTTAAAAAAAAAAAAAAATTGTGGTTTAAGCGAAAGTTTACAGTTTAAGTTAGTTTCTCATACAAAAATGTATATACACATTGCTATGTGACCCTAGCTGCTCTCCCTATAATGTGACAGCACAGTCCTCCTTTCCACCCCCGATTCCCCGTGTCCATTCAACCAGCGCTCCTGTCCCTTTCTGCCTTTTCATCTCGACTCCAGACAGGAGCTGCCCATTTAGTCTCCTGTATCTACTTGAGCTAAGAAGCACTCTCTTCATGAGTATCATTTTATGTCCCACAGTCCAGTCTAATCTTTATCTGAAGAGTTGGCTTCGGGAATTGTTTCAGTTCTGGGCTAATAGAGAGTCCAGGGGCCATGTCTTCCGGGGTGCCTCCAGTCTCAGTCAGACCATTAAGTCTGGTCTTTTTACTAGAATTTGAGTTCTGCACCCCACTTTTCTCCTGCTCCATCAGGGACTCTCTGTTGTGTT
>NW_004443966.1:8308788-8319427 GCF_000243295.1 Trichechus manatus latirostris | reverse complement strand
GGTCATTGGTGGTAGCCAGGCACCATCTAGTTCTTCTGGTCTCAGGCTGATGGAGTCTCTGGTTTATGTGGCCCTTTCTATCTCTTGGGCTAATACTTTCCTTGTGACTTTGGTGTTCTTTATTCTCCTTTGCTCCAGGTGGGTTGGGACCAACTGATGTATTTTAGATGGCCACTCACTAGCTTTTAAAACCCCAGATGCCACTCACCAAAGTGGGATAAAACGCACCATTTTCAGGGTTGAGTTCAATGATGTTAGGGGTCCCTGGGTGGTGTAAATGGTTAACGCACACAGCTGCTAACTGAAAGGCTGGCAGTTCAAGTCTACCCAGGGGTGTCTTAGAAGAAAGTCCGGCAATCTGCTTCCAAAAGCCACTGAAAACCCTACGGAGTCCAGTTCTACTCTAACACGTGTGAGATTTCCATGAGTTGGAGTCAACGTGATGACAGCTGGTTTTTTTATAATGATGTCAAGAATCAAAGAGACAAATTTTCAGGGGGATGGCAAAGGCCCTCCAACTGCACACCAGATTCCCAGTGACATTAGCCACAGAATGTGAAAACTGGGGGAGAACCTCCACTAGGAGCCTGGGCTACAGTCCACCCAGAAATATTTATTCAGGAAGAAAACATATTGAAAGCAGCAAAGAAGAAGTTGAAAAAAATGAAAACCTGCCATCAGACAGTAAAACCAAATATAAAGTTACAATAATTCTACCATCATGGTGCTGGTACTGGGCAAACAGACAAAGACACAAGGTTCATATGGAATAAAAGTGGGGGAATGAAACAATATTCGAAAAGTGGTGCTGGGCAAATCGCTTATGTGAGAAAAAGAATAACTTAGGTCATACTCACCCCTTACACCGAAATAAAATCTGCGTGTATTAGGTGGACAGTCAGATTTTAAAAACAAAAGCATAAAAACAATAACATTTATGCACCTGCCTGAGTCAGACTGGGAAAGGTCTTTCTAAGTAGCAACAATGCCAGAAAAATCACAAAGATACCACAATACAAAAAGTAAAATCATTGTAAAATAAAGTCAGAAGAGAAGCAGTGAACTTTGAAGTTATATCTGCAAAGTCTGACAGCGCGGTACTGTCCGCTACAGAGATACCAGTGAGAGCTAAAAACAAAATCGAATATTCTGTTTTTTAAAACAAATTCTTCACAAAGGAACAAAGGCAACTGGAAAGAGACAGACGAGGGCGAGGTTGGGTTCATCCTCAATAACACCTTTAAAATGCAAGTTCAAACAAGATCTTCCCCGCCACGCTAGGAGGGAGGTGAACACGCACCATGTTGGCCAGGAAAATTGTTGGCGAGGAACACACGCTCCCCACCACTGCACGTACAGTCATTTCGGCGCTATTCTTTAAGGCCTTAAATACAGTCACACTCTCTTAAAGGCTAATTTCATTTCTAGGACTTCACTGAAAGGAGATAAATTAGAGACAAGCATTTTTGTTCAAAGAAGCCCCTGGATGGCACAAACGATTGATGCTCTTAGCTGCTAACCGAAAGGGTGGAAGTTCAAGTTCATCCAGAGGTGCCTTGGAAGAAATGCCTGGTGATCTTCTGAAAAATCAGCCATTGAAAATCCTATGGAGCACAGTTCCACTGACACACATGGGGTCACCATGAGTCAGTCAACTCGACGGCAACTGGTTACTTTTGTTAGAGAACTTTCATCACTGCTTTGTTATATACGCAAAATAGAAAATGATACAGACCACACACACACGCACACACGCACACACACACATAAAAGGCTAAGAGAAAATCCACCAGAATGTTAACAGCAAATTTCATTATCTTTCAATCCTAACTTTATAAATAATTTATAATGTGCTGTGTTTGGATGTCCTACAACAAACATGTGCCGTAATAGAAGGTCTCGTAATCAACCTTCGATTAACCAACGTGTCAACAGCAGGTCTTCGGTGAGTCGGCCCCACCCATTACTGACTCAGTCTGTCTGCTAAGGCGGCTGTATTTATTATGTAATCGTATAGTAAATGTAATACAGGCCAGAGAAACACGTGTACAAAAAGAAAGTTGCGTTTGTAAGAAAACTCAGTAGAATGTTTTGGTGAGTCACTAAAACGAAAACTGCTGTCAGACTAGGTGAGGGCCAGACAACTGTAAAAGGGTTGGGGGAAATGTTTTCAAACGGAAAAGGAGTCTGTCATCAGCTTACTTCTCAAATCTCTCTGAAATTCACACTCTACTTTAAAGAAACCAAACCTGGAAATCACAGAGCCCAAAGCCTGAGATGATTTATTAGAAAGAAGTCACAGAACTCCAACCAGACCCAGATTCAGAGAAGTCTGTTAAAGGTGTGCCCATATTTTAGATTAACTCTTTTTATGATCTTCAGTTTTAACTGAGTTTTTTGACAAACTAATAATTATGAGTCTGCTCATGTCCAAAAAGAAGGCTTTCTTTTTACAATATAGGAGGAAATGTTCTTTTGAGCACTAGTTATCATTTTCCAGAATTTTACATAAAAGGAATCATAGAATATGTACCTATTGATTGACTGTTCTGGCTTCCTTCACTTACCGTAACTATTTTGAGATTCCTCCGTGTTGCTGCATATATCAATAGTTCACTCATTTTTACTGCTGAGTCATATTTCCTTGAATGGATAAAGCACAATTTATCGATCATTTCATGTGTAGATGGACATTTGAGTACTTTCCAATTTCGGTCTATTACAAATAAAGCTTCTATGCACGTTCGTGTACACGTCTTTGTATGGACATATGCTTACGTGTCTCTTGGGTAAAGAGCAAGGAGTAGAACGGCTGGGTCACATGGTAGGTGACTTTTGAAGAAACTGCCAAACTGTTTTCCAAAAAGGTTGCACCAATTTACCTTCCCATCAGCAGAGTCTGAGAGCTGCAGCTGCTCCTTGTTTTGTAGGACGCAGAATCCCATCTACGCAACACATATTATCTACAGTTTTGTCCATTTCATAGAGACTAGAGTGTAAGTTGGCCATTCTAAGTAATTATAAAAGTGGACTTTTAAATTTCTGCCCTCTCCCAGTGAAACAGATTACAATGAAAAGCAGCAAAGTCCATCAATCAGAACAACAACAAAAATGTATTGAGTGTTTACTATGTGCCTGGTTCTGTGTATTCTATCTTATAAATACCCCACCACAACCCGATGAGTGGGTACCCCGTTCCAAACCTGCTGCCATCGAGTCCATTCCGACTCATGAGAGGGTAGGTGCTAAAATTAAATCCATTTTACAGATGAAGAAATTGATGACGAGACAGGACAGGTAAGTCACCCACAGTCACAGGGCTAACAAGTGGCAGAGTCAGGATCTGAATCGGGAAGTCTGAGCTTAGTGCTTCCAATCTTAACTACCACATCCTAGATCCTGCTACCATCCACATATTCCTGAATACTTGTCATTTATACTACAAAGCTATGAACTGACCCTCACATTTCTTTCCAGTTCCATGGTAGAGACAAATGATCTAAAATTTTTAAGAGACTGGGTAATAAGCCCTGGAATATCATTTTGAGCTTAAGAGGCAGAGCAAACACTGAATCCTTACAACATCAACATTTCTGCATCATACATCATCAAAGAATGGCGGACTGGACGCTGATTAATTCCATCCAGTGGGCGTCAACTGTTAAGCACCGAAGACGGTTCTACGCAGCAAGAAGCCATTATTTCAAAGAAAATGGTTTATTTTTAAGAGTGCTCTTCTGGTGAAAAGAGAGGGAAAAAAAAAAATCTCATGAGCAGGCAGACTCATTATCCGATGTGTCTCGGTCTGCTGTGGTTTTACAAAATCCAATTCAGTTACTAATAGGCCTTACCATAAAGAGCCGGGGCTGCAACATAACCAGGTCAGCACTGTGCTGTGTTTTAAGAACTTCTTGGCATTTGTTGGCATAGTTCTAAAAGGCTAAAAACAGAGGGTAATTATGCAGCCACTTCTTTGTGTAAAAAGAACCAAAGAGTCCAAAGGGGACAGCGGATAGTGCTTGCATTAAGGACAAAGCAAGGAACGCAAGACTTCCTAGCAGCAGCAGACTATGACATCGACCCATGTTTTGAAGAATATTGATTCACAACCAAAAAGAAGGCTGGGAAAAATAATCAGCGTCCCCCCAGCACTCTGACAGACAGAGAGCAAACTGCTCTACTAGCGAGATGAGACAGAGGCAGAGGAAACGGAGAGTGAAGGAGGACTGGTCAGTGACAAACCGACGTATATTTAATACCCACTGGGTGCAAAGCCCTGGGTGGTACAAACGGTTAACACACCTGGCTGCTAACAGAGAGGTTGGAAGTTCAAGTCCACCCAGAGGCACCCTGGGAAAAAGGCTTGGCATTCTACTTCTGAAAAATCAGCTATTGAAAACCCCATGGAGCACAGTTCTACCCTCACGCACATGAGGTTGCCATGACTCCAGTCGACTCAACCACTCACTCAAGTTGGGGAAAGGACTTCCATTCCGAAAAAGATCATGACATACTCGGTCTCAGACAGTTATTCACCACTGACATCATTGCTACCTTGACCAAACGCAGCCACTGTGCTAAGTCCTTCTGAAGCACCCTCTCTCATTTAGTCATCACAAAAATGATGGGAGGCAGGCCCTCCTCTTGTCTCCACTTTATAGACTATCAAACTGACTCAAACAAGTTCCCTGACTTGCTCCTGACCATGTAGTGGTTGAGCTGGGAATCCAGCACAGCTCTGTTCAACTCCAAAGCTGATGGCCTTAGCTACACCTTATAAAAATGCTCCAAAACCTTCGGAAATTCTTTCCAGAATGATCCCTCTGGGTGGCGAGGGCTGTGGAAGGCTGCATGCAGGAAGCAGAGATACAAGCTTTCCAGGGAAACTCAGGGAAGAAGCAAGGGCATTGCAGGAGAAGGGAAGGTCTTCAGGCCAAGGCTGGGTGATCACTTGGTGGGATGTAGTCAAGTGAAGTCCACAAATAGTTACCAGTTTCTTGCATATGCCAGGCCCTGGGGATACAGTAAAGAATAATCAGACAAGGTCCATGTGCTCTGGGAACTCACCAACTATCCAAGGGCACCTCAAACGAGAGCGGGGTTCCCAGGCAGGGACATAACCCTGAAGCTCTGGCACAACTCATGACCCATCATCCACACCTGAGCCCAGAAAACAACGATGGGTGTTTCCATTTCCCAGATGACATGGTGGTGCCATAAGTCAACAGCAAAAAGGCAGTTTCCAATTCCCAACAGCTGAGAAAACACCATTTCTTCCCTTCAATTTGAGGAGACTTGCATGATGTCCAATTCTGAGAATAAAGGGAGGCTTTATAAGTATTTTGAAATCCCTCTATCTCAAATCAGCATAACAGAATAAAAATGTGATCATAAAATATAATCACACCCCTGTTCTCCTTCCCCTATGCTTCCCTTCCTGAGCAGTTCAGTCTCAAAGCCATCAGGTAGGAAACAGTAAGCTCTGCCAGCCATGGTGGGTGGGAAGGGTGCCATGATGGCCCAGAAGAGGACGTCAGAGCCAGAGTGGCAGGAGGAGAGCACCCATGCAGGGGGCCACCCAGCACAGAAGTTGGAGTGCCAGTGGGATGAGTATGGTATCCACGTAGGGGGCAACCTGGCAGAGAGTAAGGGGAGGCGAACATGTGTGCGTGCGGGCAGCCAGGCATGGGGCGGTGGATTCCAAGGAGGGTGTCCACAAAGGGGTAAGGCTGGGCAGGAAGACGACATCCACATGGGGGTAGGGGGGTATGGGAATCAAAGCCCAATTGGGGTGAACAGCCTGTCATAGGATGAAGGAGCCCAAGTGGGGTGACAGGACAACTACATGGAGGGTGGCAGCAGAGATGGAAGTTTGGTGACATATGAAAAGATTGATCAAATAAATAAATATGTTAAGCACAACAGGGACCGGGTTTCTCACAGTAAGAAAAGGGAGTTACAAATATGGAAGGAGAAACAACTGGAATGAACCCATGGCATTAAATGAGAATTAGAAGTATTGATATGAATCATGGCTTTCAATAGATAGGTAGGTAGGTAGGTAGACAGGTAGGCAGATGGATAGGTAGATAGGTAGGTAGGTGGATAGATGGATAGACAGGTAGGCAGATAGACAGACAGGTAGACAGGTAGGGAGGCAGACAGACAGACAGACAGATGATAAACATTAGATGGCTATATACGTGTGTAATAGTAACTATAGTAGTAGCAGCAGCAATCTGCTGTCAAGTAAGCTCCAAGTCAGTAACCTCCTGTACAACAGAATGGATCGTTACCCAGGCCTGTGACATCTTCACGGTTGTGGTATGCTCAAGGCCATTGTTGCAAGCACTGTGTACTTTCAGTGCTCTCCAACCTTGGGGGTTCATCTTCCAGACTATATTGGACAATATTCTGTTGTAATCTATAGGATTTTCATTGGCTACTTTTCAGAAGTAGATCACCAGGCCTTTCACACTGCTGAAACCTGTCCAAACATGGGCGACCCTGCTGGTATTTGAAATATTGGGGGCATAGCTTCCAGCATCACAGCCACACTCATGTCACCACACTATGGCAAAATGGCAGATGGGTGGTAGTCACATGCATATGCAGAGATACATTTCCTAGCTCTGCTGACTGACCAGGCCTGGGAGCGGTGTTATCCCAACAGCAAGGAGGACACTTAGTGCCCAGATCTAGACTTCTAATGACCATTTTCTAGTAAAAGGAACCAGGACTCTGTGAAGAAATGGCTGATCCCAAGGGTGGAGGAAGGAGAAATACCAGATAATAAGCCTGGTACATCTTAGTGTTTGAGAAAATAAGGCCTTGCTCAAAGAATGATGGAGACAAGCCAAAAGCACACAGAAGCCCATGTGACAGCGCTTCCACGAGGCAAACGAGAACAACTTCAGCATCAGATTAATGACGGTAACAGAGTATAGCACACTGAATAAAACACAAAACCATGAGTTCATAGTGATATAAATGAGTGGATAAATAAATGGAGAGTTTGCTGAGGAGTGGGATATTTATATAGTTTCAAAGTACCTCCCCACAAAATACGTAGTCATTAGAAAGAGGAAAGGGATAACTTTACAGAGGCGATACCTGGCAGACGCCACCTCAATCAAGTGGTAAGGTGAACACCACCTGTAATGGGGCAAATCTAACTTGTGCACCACGTGACGGCATGCAAAAAGAACACAGCATCATTCCTGGACTTTCCTACCAAAGATGCATAAACCGAAATTAATCATAAGAAAAGAAACAAACCCAAACTGAGGGATATGTAACAAAATTCCTGGCTTCTCGTCTTCAAAGGATCAAGCCAGGAAAGTCATGGAAAGGCTCACCGACTGTTCCAGACCGAAGGAGACTAAACAGACTTACCAAGTAGATGCAATGCATGATTCTGAACCTGATCCTTCTGCTATAAAGAAAATGACTGAGGCAGCTGACGATATTCAGTCTGAGGATGAGATGGCAGTAATACACCATGTCAACTTCCTGATTTTAATAAGCGTATTGTAGTTATGTTTAAGAATGTCAGTTTGTAGGAAATGCAAGCTAAAAGTTATTGGGGGGTAGGGGTGCATCAGGGCAGCAATTTACAGTCAGATGGTTCAGGGAATAACATTTTGTGTGTGTGTTGGACCTTCACTTTTTCTGTAAGTTTGTGATTGCTTTAAAGTTTTTATAAAGTATTTTGAAAATAAGTCTGCATACCATAGAGTGGTACGGGTAACCAGAGAGGAAGCACAGGCAGGGCATTCCTCTCCTGACTCCCCACCTACCCCAAAAGTACACCCCCCACCACATTCCTCCCTTCTGTCCTCCCCCACCCGGCACGGTCCTCTGCACCGACAGACCTCCTAGCACTCACCCACCTGATGCCTCATCTGGCTCCCGCCCCACACTGCACCGGACCCTGTCCCGGGCAAGGTTACTCCTGTCTTCCCTGCTGGCAGGTGATGTCCTTCCAGTCCTTCCCCGACTGCAGCAGCACTGGACAACGCTGACCACTCTCTCATTGCCGAAACACCCACTTCCCGTGAGAGTCTCCTGTGGGACTCTAGCGGGCTCCCTCCCGTCTCTCTGACCTCCTTCTCAGCCTCCTCCAGAGGCAAGCGTGTCTTTGGTGCTTAAACGGCATGTTCTTCGTGTCCTCTCCTAGTTCTCCCTCCCCTCGTGCTGCACACCCTTGCCTGGTCCATCCCATCCACTCTCAGGACTTACACCCCAAGATCTGCAGACGCAAGCATGGCTCCTTATCCTAGTCTACACCACTTCACCCCAAGACCTCTCACAAGCACGTCAAGTTCATCTTATTCAAAAAGGAACTCGTCACCTCTCCCCTGCCCCCACCTCTCCCCAACCCGCTCCCCTCTGCTGCCCTGACGTCAGTGGCACCACCATCCGACCAGCTGACAAAACCAGAAGTGGGAGAACCAGCCTCGACACCCCTCACTGCACTCCCACATCGAATCTCCCAAATCCTGACCATCCCAACGCCTAGACAGCTCTCGGATCAGTCCTCTTCCCCTAGTCTAGGCTACATCATCTCCTGCCCAAATTCCGGCAACAGCTTCCCACACACTCCCCACATCTCAGTCAGTGGTCTTGCTAAAATTCAAGTCTGACTATATTCCACCCAGCCTGAAACCCTTTAGTGGGTTCTTAGAAAAAAATCTAAACCCCTTACTGGATTCAAGACCTAGTTATCACCCTCATCTCCCTACCTTAAACCTTCCACATCAATTATAGTAAAATATTTTGTTTCCATCTTGCTGGCAATAACGTCCCCAACATCCAGCAGGATGCCTAACACTGTGTAGATGTTCAATATATGTTTGTTGAATGAAAGAATGAATGAGTTGGTCAATGAGATGGGGATAGTGGACCAACTTAGTATTGAACACTGACTCAAATCTTCAGGTATATCAAAGTATTGAAAAGTATTTACCTTTCAATACAGACATTAAAAAGTATTAAACACATGACTCTTAATCCTTGGCAAAGCCTTAACAAATGTGTCACAGAAGGTGACACAAAAATAATTAACAGCTCGAGTTCGAGGACCCTGAGGTTAGGCATTTAGGGAGGTGGGAAAACACGTGCTCACAGCCAGGCAGGCAGTGGCTTAGCCACAGCTCGCTGTCACGCGCCACCGCACGACTCCTAATGTGTAGGACACACTGCCCGTGGTGTGCTGGCAATGAACGCAAAGGGCGTACCAGGTCTGCTCCATGTTGGCATCAAATAAACTCTAGGGATTGAAGACCAAGCTGTAGCTACAAAACCAAATGGAGGACATCTACAGAAACTCATTTGGCATTTCATTATTCTTTGTCCTTTCCCTAAAACTCCATTAAGACACGATCGTTCTGGAGGCTTTGCTGACAAATAGAGACCAATGTGTTCCCAGCTACTATCACTCGCTTTACTCTGTACTGCTGAGAGTCCAAGCAGAGATGGTATTAAGGTTTAAAAAAGAAAAAAATGCACAGGCAACAAAAATTAAGGCCATTTTAGCTTAAATCCATCACTGAAATGGAATCAGTAATCTAATTAAGGGGGGAGGAGGGGTGAGCAAGCTGCCATCATCCTTTCAAGCCTCAGAAGGAGGTCTTGATTTCTGGATGAAAAATGAAAAGCTACCATGACTTCTATGACCTCTTGACTGCTCTGATTCCTATTAAGCATTAAGAGAGATCTTTTCCCTAGAGGAAACAGAAAGTCTAAAAGGAATCCAAGAGCATCTGAAGGGCAGAAGAAAGCCCTGCAAGCACAAAAAGAAAGCAACATCCAAGGCACCCAGGACCCCGGTGGCAAATCACTGCTGTAAAGAGACACAAGCAGCCTAACCACACAGAAAATTCTTGAGGAGATGAGAAGAGGGCCGAGGACCTGCCAGTCACCAGTGATGACAGTGATGATGATGATGGCGGTGTGATGGTGACAGTGACGATGGCGATAATGATGGTGTGATGGTTAAGATTGTGTGTCAACTTGGCTGGGCCATGATTCTCCATGTCTTAATGTAATCACTCCCATGATTGAATATACTGTGAGGAGCCAATCAGATGAAAGGGAGTCTCCTTGGGGGTGCGGCCCGCATCTGTATATAAGCAGACGTTCTGGCTTTTTCTCTCTCTGGATCCTGCGGCTGCTTCCTGTCGTCTCATCTCCCGTTCTTGGGACTTGAGCTGTCAGCTTATCTGCCGAACCTGGGATTCGTCTATCTGCACAGCCTGTGAGTGGGAGCCCTGCTCTCCGACCTGCCGATCTTGGGCTTGCCAGCTTCTGTGGCTGTGTGACTTGGGAGAGGCCTCTACCCTGATCCACGGACTTGGGATGTTCTAGCCTCTACAATCATGTCAGCTGTTTCCTTGATATAATCTCTCTCTCCATGTATATTTATACGCTTTACTGGTTTTGCTTCTCTAGAGAACCCAGCCTAAGACAGATGGTGATGGTGATAATGATGCTGATGGTGAAGTGATGGTGGTGACAGTGACAATGGTGATGGTAGTGGTGATGGTGCCAATGACGATGGTGATGGTGGTGATGGTGATAATGATGGTGAAGTGATGACGGCGGTGCTGGTGATAATGATGGTGATGGTGAAGTGATG
>NW_004443966.1:8289054-8308667 GCF_000243295.1 Trichechus manatus latirostris | reverse complement strand
TGGTGCTGGTGATGATGGTGATGGTGAAGTGATGATGGTGATGGTGATAATGATGGTGATGGTGAAGTGACGGTGGTGATGGTGATAATGATGGTGATGGTGAGGTGATGATGGTGACCGTAACAACGGTGATAGTGACAATGGTGACGGTGATGACAATGACAATGGTGATGGTGCCGATGGTGGTGGTGGTGATAATGATGGTGATGGTGAGGTGATGACAGTGGCAGTGACGACGGTGACGGTGATGATGCTGCTGACGAGGACAGTGGGAGCCCACTACGGAGCAATGCTATGTAAGCTTGCACCGAGCATTATCTCACAACAAACTGTATGAGGACGGTACTATAAACCCCATTCTACAGCAGAGGAAATGAGTTCAGAAAGGTCAACACTTGCCAAAATTTAGAAATTTAGCTCCCAAACACCCTTTTAGCTCAGTGGTGAAGTTACCTCCGAGGTTCACTGTTCAGCCTGGGAGTGGAGAGCCCCGTAAAACCAAATGAGACTAACAAGGTACAGGAGTCCAGTGACAAGGGCCAGAAGGCAGAAGGGGACAAGGAAGCTGGTGATAGGGAACCCAAGGTTGAGTAAGTATATTGTTGATGTGTTGTGAGATTGTTAACCATTGTCATAGGGCAACATCTGTAGTAACTGTTAAATGAGAAACTATTTTGTTCTGTAAGCCTTCATCTTAAGTGAGAATAACAGCACAATTGGAAGAGCGCAGTCAATGTCACTGAACTGTGTGTGCAGAAATTTTTGAAACGGTGTATCTTTGGCTATGTGTATTTTCAACAACAAAAAAAAAAGGTTGAGAATTTAGAGGGTTAATATGTTGTGGGGTTGTTAACCAATGTCATAAAACAACGTGTACTACTGTTTCATGAGAAACTATTTGTTCTGTAAGCCTTCACCTGAAGTACAATAAAATATATATATAAAAAAAAAATTTAGAAATTTACTTAAGTAGTAGGGTTCAGACTTGAACTCAGGTCTATACAGTTTCAAAATCAATGACCTTCTGTTTGAAGCTCCCTTCCTAGTAACTTGCTTGTGAATGACTGTTTCTACCTGGAAGAAAAGGTAGTGTCCACTTAAACAGAGAAGAATCTGGTAGTCAGGATCTTTGCTGGTAATGCTGTGGGGAACTAATGTTGTATCACCGACTTTATATTCAGGTTACCACAATAAATGCTTAAATAATGGATGAAAAGAACGATATTTTGACCTACCCTCATACGCGGAGAAAATTAAATACTGTCTTCTAGGCCTGGATTTCACCATTATTGAACTTTTTACTGTTAAAAGGTGTTCCTTTCCTAGTATTACCCTGAAGGCAACGTTACATTCAGTGTCCTCTTGAAATGGTAAGTGCTGCCTCACTAGACTCTGTCAGTCATCAGTAACACTAACAAGTAACACCACTCAACTAGGAACGCTGGGATAACGCTAGGAACACCAGTTCCTTTAGGACTGTGGAAGTCCGTCAAAACGTATCACAGTGATCTAAGAAAGAGAAATTCTGACATTCTGTCCTTCAAACGCCTAACTGTCATAGCATACATGCATGAAGAGGCATTTAACGGAACTGGGAATTGTGGCAAACAGCGTAGATAGCCTCACTGAAGGCCCGGAGAGGCTGTGAAACTGAACATTATTATTTTGTCCAGACTCCTTTGCTGCTATAGTGCCAAGCATGACTTCTTGTTAGCTGCCATCGAATCAGCCCCAATTCATAGGGACCCCATGGACAACATGATTGGGCCACTGTGATCCACACGGTTTTCATTGGCTGATTTTTTGAAGTAGATCGCCAGGCCTTTCTTCCTAGTCTGTCTTAGTCTGAAAGCTCCACTGAAACTTGTTCAGCATCACAGCAACACGTAAGCCTCCACTGACAGACGGGCGGTGGCTGCACTTGAGGTGCATTGGCCAGGAATCGAACCTGGTCTCCCGCACGGAAGGTAAGAATTCTACCACCGAACCACTGCCCTCTCTATGAATGAGATGAGCTCATGGGTGACGCTGACCCAGAACGGAGTCAGAGGGAAGACGCGTCCATGAGAAAAGAGGATCTATTCCCAGAGCACGCGTACTGCTGCAGCTAGCAGTTATACGGTGGGGGGCTCCTGATTCAACAGCTTCCCAGGACAGCAGCAGAAAGTGTCCTGATTTTGCTAGAAGCCTGTTCCTCCAAACTTCCCAAGGATTCTGGAAGCACAGACCCGCTGGATTAAATATACTTTAGCTTCAACTGTGTCCAGTACAGGAAATGTGAACAATAACAAGAAGCTCATTGCTTTTACTATTAAACTGATAAAACATTATGTATAAAATGCTAAAGCCACAAAGGATAAAGAAACAAACCCAATTTATTTTAATTATATTTTTCTAAAATATCATTCAGGCTAGAGTAATTCATATAAACTATAGTATCATGCAGTTTTATAAACCTAAACCTATACTGTAATTCATCTCATTCATAAACATGAGATAACTTGACCTACTTTCTAAAAGATATTCAGCCCCTTCTTGTCTGCATTAATCTGCAGTGACATTTTAAAAGTCGCTCTAATAATTTCCATTATATGAAAAATACATTTTTCATTTATATCATCTTTGATTTTCCTCCCACAAACAAAATACTGTTTTCTCAATAGTCAGCCTGCAAATGTACAAGACAGCTGATACAAAAGGCTTGCTTTCAGTGGGGTTCAGTATTGGGTTTCTTGGTAGGGCGTGAAGGGAGGAGGAGGAAAAAGGGGGAGAGGAGGAGGAGGGGGCAAGCAATGAGACAATTTTGCTGTAAGTCCACACAATGTGGGAAGGTGGGTTTGGCTCTTTGTGCATAATCCATGCAAAATGATATAGAGCACAGCTTTCAAAAATAAATATAAATTCCGTATCAAACAGTATAATGAGCTCCATGTTTCCCAAAAGTTCTCCAATCGCAGGTAATAGAGAGGAAGAAAAGGAGAAGAAACCTACTTTCCACTACTATAGACTCCGTCCAACTCACTCACATCGTGAAACTCAACAGCCTCCTGAACCTGGGCTCCTTCACTCTAACAAACCCGTCTTCAATCCTCTGTCGACAATCCTTTTGAGCAGGTCATGCCCATGCTCAAGAATTTTCTATGGCTCCCAAATACCTACAGCAGAGGTTGGCAAACTATGGCTTGGGAGCAAAGAATGGGTTTTACAATTTTAAATGGTTGGGAGGAAAAAAAAAAAAATATCCCATGAATAATAATGTTTCACAACACATGAAAATTGTATGAAATTCAAGTTTCAGTGTCCATAAGTCAAGCTGTATTGGAACACAGCCACACTCATTAGCTGATGGATTGTCTGCGGCTGGTTTCTCTACTTCAACAGCACAACCGAGTCATCGCAGCAGAGGCCATGGCATAAAATACTTACCTTCCAGTCCTTTACAAACAAAAACTGCCAACTCCTGGCCTGGAGTATGAGCTCCATAGCTGTTCACCTGATAATCCAGGTCACTGATTTGAAATCTGCATCTGACTAATCTGCCTATGCCTGGTGTCCTTCTACCTGAAAATATAATATCTGCTCCACTGAAACGCTCTCCCTTCTCCCAAACGTAACTCCCTTTCCTCTTCCTGCTCTGAAGCTCTGTTCACACCAATCCCGATGGCCTATAGGTATCCTTCTCTCTTTTCATAAAGGAGTCACATCATAAGTACGTGTAACTCCCACGAGGTTAAAAAAGAAAATGGGTTTTGAATGTGCCCAGGGCTCTCTTCTCAGCACTGGTGATGGCAGGAAAAGATGGACACCATCCAAATGCCATCAATAGGTCACAGGTTGAATAAGCTGGAGCAAAGACACAGCGGAGGACCCTGGCGCTGTCTGAAGGCGTGAGGACTGTATCAGTCTACCACTACGGACAGATTAAGTGAAAACAGCCAGCTGGAGAAACGTATGTACGTATGCTACTATTTATCCATGAAGGGAGGGAGACACAATATGCAAATGTACACACATTTGTTTATATATTTTTTAAAAAAACAAAACAGTGTAAGGATGTTGCTGTTAGGTGCTATTGAGGGGACTCTGACTCATTTAGCCACCCCATGTATAACAGAATGAAATGTCAGGTCCTGCGCCACCCTCACAATAGTGGTATGTTTGAGCCCACTGGAACAGCCACTGGGTCAATCCATCTTGTGGAGGATATTTATAATTTGTTAATTGTTACCTATGGGGAGGACAGAAATAAGATGGTGAGGAGACTGGGGTAAAAGCAGAAGCCTCTGCATATGCCTTAGTCTGTAGATAAGACCTTCTAATCACAACAACATTGCACATAATCATTAAACAGTTAAATGAAAAAGAAAAAAGACAATCTATAAAACAGAAAATGAAATCTGTGAGCCTCCCGGTGTATCCAGCCGGCAGCACCATGACACAGAGAAGAACTATCACAAACATCTTTAAAATACAGACTGTTGTGTGCCTCGTGTGGGACAAGGCAAATGCAACAACATGATGTATCACTGAGAATCAGGATTTGGGGCGGGGATGAAGGGACAGAGGTGTACCACGGGTGAAACAAAGGAAAAACCCAGTGTTATGGCCACTTCACCCGAGAGTATCAGTACGAACTAGTGAAGTGTTTTGTCTTTATTTACACACACACGCACATACAGATGCGTCCCTGGGTGGTGTAAACGGTTAAGCGCTCAACTACTAGTCAAAAGGTTGGCAGTTCTAACCCACCCAGAAGTACCTTGGAAGACAGGCCTGGTGATCTGCTTCCAAAAGGTCACAGCCTTGAAAACCCTGCAGAGCAGGTCTACTGTGCACACACGGGGTCACCATGAGTCAGAATCAACTCAACCGAAACTGACAACTACGACACACATATATGTAAAAACCAAAACACACTGGTTGCTGTCGCGTCCGTTCCAACTCACAGTGACCCTATCGGACAGAGCAGAAGTGCCCCACAGGGTTTCCAAGGAGTGGCTGGTGGATTCAAACTGCTGACCTTTTGCACATATATGTACATACATATATATTATACATATACATATATATATACACACACATATAGATTCTTCCCCTACTGCTGTCCACTACAAAGATCCAGAGTCAATGAGGAATCAAGTAGCAATAAATGCCAGTTTCTATATTGTGGTTTGTAAATACCCAAGGGAACCAGAGCCCCTTGGAGAAATGGCTGATTCACATCTGGGTTAAAAAAAGATAAGACAAGCCTGCAACACATTGTCATATCAGAAAGCAGGCGTCTGTGGAATACAAGAGTCATATCAAAAGCATTTAGAAGTGGACTTGAATAAGCTCCAGCTGGCCAACTGTGGAAGAATCTGAGCATCAGTAAGAATATTACATTGAAACACATCGACTACATTACACTGAACACAGAAAAAAGCAAGCCCAAAATAAATAAATACAAAGAAAATCTCAGTAAACACTTTTGGAGGGTGTTTTGCTAGAGAATAAACTCACTGTTTTGAAAATGGAAGGAAAGTTATCCAGCATTTATCCTGACTTTCCCATATACACCTCAGGGTAAACAAATAATTGATGAGACCAAGTTTCTCTTATAAAAGTATTCCAGTAGATAAAAAACAAAGGAATGATACACTATCACCATTTTGCAATCACTAATGAATTTAAAGGATATAGGCAATGACCATCAATGACCAATAATATCACCAAAAGGGAGACCACCAGTCACTGTTTATTTCCTAATGAAAATGCACAGCCTGACTATGATGTATTCTTGACAAAAAAAAAAACAAAAACACTCAATCTCACCAAACCTCAATCTTTAAGTACCAAATCATAGAGGACAGAGGAACATGTCAAATGGTACCATGAAGAAGCAAGCATCAAAATTCAGATGTAGGAAACTCTACAGCAGGGTTTTTCAATCTCGACACTATTGATACATGGGCTGGATAATCTGATCTCTACCCACAAGGCTCCAGAAGCATCCCCCTGTTGTGACAACCAAAAACGTCTCCAGAAATTGCCAAACGTCACCAGATTGCAATGGAGGGACATCATTCTTGTTTGAGAACTTCTGCTCTACAGGACAAGCAACCTAGTTTCTTCAACAAATACATTGCAAGAAAGGGAGAAAGATGGAGGGCGAGCCTATGCATTAAAAGCAGCTTAGAGACGTATCGTATGCATGCAAAAGCTGGACAATGAATAAGGAAGACGGAAGAAGAATTGATGCCTTTGAATTATGGTGTTGGAGAATAATATTGAATATACTATGGACTGCCAGAAAAACGAACAAATCTGTTTTGGAAGAAGTACAACCAGAATGCTCCAGAATGCTCTCACCATCACTGGACATATCAGGAGGGACCAGTCCCTGGAGAGGGACATCATGCTTGGTAAAGTAGAGGGTCATCAAAAAAGAGGAAGGCCCTCAACGAGATGGACTGACACAGTGGCTACAAACATAGCAACGACTGTGAGCATGGCACAGGATCAGGCAGTGTTTCGTTCTGCTGTACACAGGGTCCCTATGAGTTGGAACCAACTCGACAATACCTAACAACAACAGAGATGTATCAACTAGTTGCAATGTATAAGCATTTATTTGGACCCTGATTCAAAGAAACTGTAAGCCCTTGAGGAAATCTGAACATTAAACAGGTATTTGATGACATAAGGAAAAGTTAATTTTTATGTTTAATGTGGGATAAGGTATTATAGTGGAGTTTTTTAAGAGTCTGATCTCTCATAGATATATCCTGACGTACTGACCAAGGAAATGATAAGGTAACAAAAATGAGCTTCAAAATAATGGCTGGGGAGGAAGATGAAACAAGACTGGCTAAGAATGGAACATCGTTGAAGCTGGGTGATGAGCACATAGTTCATTATACAGCCCCCTTCACTTTTGAATACATTTGAAATTTTGCATAATAAGAATGTCTGAATTAATAAATCCAGCAGACAGTTCTACCCACAATTCCTCTTCATGAGCAAGAAAGCCCTGGAGTGACCCTGGGAGGAAATACAAGGATTTATAGTTCCCTGGGAGTCCCTGGGTGGTGCCAACAGTTAAGCACTCAATCATTAACCAGAAGTTTGATGGTTTGAACTCACCCAGAGGAGCCTTGGAAGAAAGGTTTGGTGATCCACTTCCAAACGGTCATAACTAGGAAAACCCTACGGAGCAGTTCGACTCTGCACACATGGGGTTAGAATCGACTCCTCGGCAGCTGGTGTATTGTCGTCTGGGTGTGCTCAGTTTCTAAGTTCTCTGGGGGGTGGGGTGGGTGAATAACTTGATGCTGAATGGGATTCTTTTGTTTACAACATGGCCCTTAAACATGGAGCCACTACTCGGCAACTAGCTATCCCAAAGATGCAAGTAAGGCCTTCTGCGGAGACTGACCGGGAGGTGGAGTGACCAGGACCAGTTCCTGTTGAGTGGATTCCAACTCATGGCGACTCCATGTTTGTCAGAGTAGAACTGCTCCACAGGGTTTTCAATGGCTGTTTTTCAGAAGTAGATTGCCAGGCCTTTCTTTCAAGGCACCTCTGGGTGCGCTCAAACCTCCAACCTTTTGGTTGGCAGCATCAGCACCACCCAGGGACTCCTGGAGATGGAATACTGGCCACCTTCCTAAGGGACGATCAAGAGCAATCTTGTCTATAAAGGATTTTTGCCTTTGTGTGGAATCTAGAAGTTCACCCTCAAGTGAGGTGTGATGATACCACGCTGAAACTTCACTGCCCCTGGAAGGAACCCAAGTCCCTGCCCAACCTCTGTGAGCTGCCCCAACAGCCCTAAGCAACCCACTTCTGGACGTCATTCTAGGTGAGAGAAATAATAGACTTCTATCTTCTTTATCCCATTGTGCTTGCAGTCTTTTCATCTACAAGCAGCAAAACTCATGCCAACTAGCCCAGAAATAACTGCTACCTTCTCTCTGTAGTTAGTAGTCGGTTACTCTAACTACCGCACTAGAAGTACGTCCTTCTTTCTCTGTACCAACACTTTCCGCTCATTTGTCACTTACCTACACTCATTTGCACTGCAGTCTTTTTGGAAATGTGTAAACAAGAACTAGGCCCACGTCATTGTATCCTCCACTGATCCAATTTTTAGTTCTTTCTTTCCTAGTTTAGGTACTAGATACACTTATGAATCTAACCTTCTGAGAAGAGTGGCTGGCAAAGAGAACAAGAGCCTCGCTTTTACACAGCTCGTCTGACTGTGCCTGTGTCGAACTTTCCAAAGGAACGGCAAAATGAACTGAACACCCTGGACGACCTAGATCCCCTGAGGCCAATGTTCTCCTGAGTCATTCTTCACCCCTTAGAGCAGATATAACTTATTTAGGAACCTTTAGAATCAGGTAACAGAATAGACTTTTTTTGATATCACTTACTTCCTTCTTTTTATGAAGGGTCGGGTTTGGTCCCAGCTTCCTTCTGGAAGCTACACTTCTAGCCATTGGATAAAACTTTTGGCAAAGATTTACATTATCCAAACAGATTTTTCTCCCTAAATCATTATTAACCAAGGTTCAATGGATTCCATGACTGTGAAGACTACTGATTTTTATATAACAGAACCAAAAAGATCTTATAATGATGACAACTCTATCTCATCCTTACAACCAATCAATCAATATAAAAATAGATAACAAATATGAATTCAGAATTAGTTCGTTGGAAGCTGATAGTAGGGAAATCTTGGACTGCTTCTTACTATCAAATTTAAATGTGGGAAATCACTCTTCATCACCACCGCAACAAAATAAATATTGACCCCCCCCATGTATTCGTTGGGGGCAGTGGTGGTTCAATGATAGAATTCCTGCCTTCTATGAGGGAGACCTGGGTTCCATTCCCGGCCAGGGTACCTCATGCAAGGCCACCACCTGTCTGCTGGTGGGGGCTTTTGTGCTGAGCAGGTTTCAGCGGAGCTTCCAGACTAACATGGACTAGGAAGAAAGGCCTAGTGATCTACTTTGGAAAATCAGCCAATGAAAACCATATGGATCACCATGGTCCCATTCACGATTCATTGTGGGGATGGTGCATGACTGGGAAGCACTTCATTCAGTTGTACCTAAGCTGACTATGAGTCAGAGTTGACTAGATGGCAGCTATCCAGTCAGCTAATTTTAAAGATCAGGCTACTGGCCCTTCAAAGCCACCAGAACCTGAAGCTGTTTTTCCAGCAGTAGCCACAGCTTTTCCAGAACCTGAAGCTGTTTTTCCAACAGTAGCCACAGCTTTTCCTGGCCAGCAGTAGGCCTCGAGATCAAACTGTCCTGCCTGAAGCAGCAGGTTAGCGGGCTGTGGGAGTGAGGCATCCGAAATAAACTGAGTTCCTAAGAGAGAGCCCAGGAAGCTGGATGATGGGTAAGACAGCTGGTAGAGTCTAAAAGGGAGGATCCATTTAAACCAGTGCCACTGAGGAGCAAAGGTGTCACAGCATTCCACCACACAACTTGGCTCTGCTGTGAACAACATCTACACCAAAGTGTAATACAGGAACATTCAGAATCAAGTTACAGGTAAACCATGGAAGGCTTAACCAAGACTTCTCGTTGTTGTTGCCGTCGAGTGCCGTCAAGTAGATTTTTGACTCATTGCAACCCCCTGTGACAGAGCAGAACTGCCCCACTGGGTTTTCTAGGATGTAACCTTTACGGAGCAGATTGCTAAGTCTTTCTTCCACGGAGTCACTGGGTGAATTCAAACCACCAAACTTTCGGTGAGCAGCCGAGTGCTTAACTGCTGCACCAAGACGGCTCCTTTAACAAAGACCAGAGAACAGAATATAAATATTGTGTTGTTAGCTGTCTTTGAGTCAGCTCCAACTCATGGTGCCCCCAAGCACAATGGAATGAAACGCTGCCCAGTCCTGCACCATCCCTATGATCAGTGGCGGATCTGACCCTTGGGATCTGCAGGGTTTTCACTGGCTGATTTTTGGAGGTAGTTGGTCAGGCCTTTCTTCCTAGTCTGCCTTAGTCTGGAAACTCCACTGAAAAAAGTTTAGCATCACAGTAACACACAAGCCCCCACTGACAGACAGGTGGTGGCCACACATGAGGTGCGTTGGCTGGGAATCGAACCCGGGTCTCCGGAGAATTTTACACCTGAACCATCAGTGTCCCCCTGATATAAATATCACTGACTCTGTTAATATACAGCTGCCACACATCGAGTGAATGGAAGTGGGTAGACAAGATGCAGTGTCTACGGAAGAAGGGACAAGAAGTGGAAGCTGCCCGTGTCATCCCAGGGTGCAGAGGAGCAGAGGAAGGACTGACAGCCAGAATCGGATGCAGGGAGAAAAAGAGGCGGGACGGTTGGTGTGGGCTAATCAGCCATCACAACAAGGCACCACGGACGGGTCTTGAAGCTGAGAAGGTTTGAATTAGTGTATGTTTTGCTGTGTATATGCTCAATAACAACAACAACAAAATAAATAAAATTTAGAAAAAAAAAGTAATAAATGGCTAAATGAAATTTTTTTAAAAAGCCGATAAAGTGATTATGGTACCACAAGTATAATATTTATCTATATGGAAACAGTCACAGAAGAAGCTGAGAACATCTACAAAGTGGCTCCTCGGAGGACCAAGACTAACCGAAGAAGAGGCAGGGTGAGACACTGCTGTGTTTCATGACAAACTTTTCCATAACGTTTTATATTTTGAGCCATATGCATGTGTTACTTTGACTTATTTTTTTTAAACGGCAGAACTCTCTATAGGACCTTTGTTTAGATCAGAGCAGCAGGATTTTCCTCAGCTTTTAGCAGGCCTTACAGTGGTGCGTGGAGACCAGTACAGATGGTTTTACCGTGTGTTTACTTGCTTTTAATCTCAGTAAAGTCGGGTTTAAACTCTGAAAGTGAACAGTTATTTTATGGATCTGGAAAGCAGTCCAGTTCTGACCTGTTATAAACAGAGCAGACTGGCTTTGATGATCATTTTAGATCTTCAGAATATGGGCTTTCACAGCTAAAAAGAGTGAGTTTTAAAGGTTCCAGTTCTATAAGAGACACTTCAAACGCAGGCTAAAGTATCCCGGAGCCGCTGAGTCCGTGAAATCCTATCAATTCTTAGACAGCAAAAGCTCAAACCTTGCGTTCTCCAGGGGGGCTTTTTAACTTTGAAAGAAATTAACTGATAAACATAACTAGCCGAAAAGCTTAAGGAAACAGTATATCCTATTACACCCACGGACTAGGAAGTTTAATTACAAAAAACAGTCGGGTAAGTGGTATGGTTGTTGTCCTGAACGTTTACCAAGCTCTGACCGCAGAGCGAGGACCCCAGCACACATCCAGGACAAGAATGTACTAATTAGGGTGCTCGGTCACTGCGGGCGCCCACAGGTGGGCGGCAAGTAATGGCGCCTACAGGGAACGAGCAGAGGGAGGACGGCAGGGAAGCTAAAGCTCATAATGGATTACATTTTTAATGAAGAAAAGGAAGTAAAGGAACAACTTATCTTCACTGATGTCATACCCTGAAGTGGCTGACACAGTACGACAAACAGCTATGTAGATCCTGCTTTGAATTTTACAGATTCAACACCCTTCCCGAAATGGCAGTGAGAACAAAAAATTCCCAGAGAGCCAAAAACAATGTTTTTCATTTAAAACAGGTTTTTAAATATTTTTGTTACAAGTCTGCAGAGGAAATGGAGATAAGTTCAGAATACTGTATTTATTCTCAAACCTGAAATAATAGCATGCGTCATTAAGTAAAACGTTAAACAAATCATTTATCATACGCCCCCCAATCAATCTCTCTCTCTCTCTCACACACACACACACACACACACACACACACACACACACACACACTTGCATTCATGCAGCCCTTTAAAGCATCACATTTGCTCCTCTGAAGTAGCAGCAGCTCCAGGCTGTCTCAATATCTTAATTGCTCATCCCTACAAGATCTCACCCAGCATGCCCTGGTCTTCTGAAAGGCTCAGGGACACGATTGATGGGTTACATCATTCATTCATTAAATTTTACCCAGATCCCTTAGAGCAAATTCTGCTTCCTCTGGTTTATATCAAAATTAAAGCACCTGCTAGCATTTATGACTTCAGACACTTTCAGAAATGGCAAGAATTGTTGATTTTAGTAATCTCTCATAATACTACACATTTAGGACAAATTTTTATTGTTGTTGTGATTTGATAAAGCTTTTTGCTAAAAAGGCCCTTGGGTGGAAGCAACTCGATTGAAGCCATAAACCAAGAGTTATATTGACAGAAAGGAAAATAACCAGGTAAGTCAGTCAAATTTCATTTATGTTTCCCAGAAAATAGAAATGTTTAAAAAAACCAAACCAAACAAAAAAAAGCCAGAAATACCGGGGGAGGAGTTTCAAAGGACTGGCCCACCGTGTTGTAATCACAGCAGACCACCCAGAAGGCTTCCTGCAGTAGGCGTATTGTTCCTTCTCCACATTATTTAACTGTCCTGGTAATTCGGTCCATATTCCTCTGTCTTCCTCCACCCTACCTCTCAAAAGCATCCCCACATCTCAAGGAGAAGTAAAAGGAAAGCAGTTTTGCGTTCTCTGTAGACCCCTGACATAGGAACCCACCTGGCACACACCTTTCAGAACTGAGATCCTGGAGAAGGTATATGTCTGATGTACTTCCTGTCCACTCTGCCCCAGACTGGACCAGCTAGTTCCCTCTGTGGGCATCCACCCCAGGATACACAGATGACCCCAAGGGCAGGAGAGCCGCTTTACCCTTTCCTACCCTGTGGCCAGATGAAGTATTGGTGGTTCAGTAGTAAAATTCTCACCTTCCATGCAGGAGACCCAGGTTTGACTCCTGGCCAATGTACCTCATACGCAGCTACCACCTGTCTGACAGTGGAGGCTTGCAAGTTGCTGTGATGCTGAACAGGTTTCAGTGGAGCTTCCAGACTAAGATGGACAAGGAAGAAAGGCCTGGCAATCTACTTCCAAAAATCAACCAATGAAAACCCTATGGGGATCACGATGGTCCAGTGCACATGGGAATGGTGCAGGATCGGGTAGAGTTCTGTTCTGTTGTGCATGGGGCTGCCGTGCATCGGGGGCTGACTCAAAGGCAGCTAACAACAACACTGTGTCGTCAATCTCTTTTGAGATATAAAGGAAAGAAGCCAGCAGAGAGGAGAGGGGCCTCCTATCACCAAGAAAGCAGAGCCGGGAGCAGAGCACGTCTTTTGGACCCAGGGTGTCTGTGCTGAGAAGCTGCTAGACCAGAGGAAGATTGATGACAAACACCTTCCCCGAGAGCCAACAGAGAGAGAAAGCCTTCCCCTGGGGCTGGTGCCCTGCATTTGGACTTCCGGCCTCCTAGACTGAGAGAATAAACTTCTGTTTGGTAAAGCACTTGTAAAGCACTTGTGCTGTTTCTGTTACAGCAGCACTACATAACGAAGACACACGTCTGTCAAGTTCTCATTTTCACACTGACTATAAGGCAGCCCACAGATGCATTTAATGCTCACATAAATGAGCCATTTTTATTGGGGGTTCCTGACAGAACAATCCCGCCTCCTCTGTTGTTTGGCCTCTGGCCTCTCTGACTTAGTTCAATTGTGCCAGCTGTCACAGCAGTTTCCGGAAACAGGCAGTGTATAACTAGAGTGCATTTCTTCTCTGCTTGAGAAGAACGATACAGACTTAGAGACAGTCAGGTACCCCAACATCCCACATGCCAGTGCTCAGAATGGCACTCAGTCAGCCTATGGCTGGCAATCACGGGTCTGCAGAGAGGAGAAAGGTGCTGGAAATACAGAGTACTTTTCATCATGCTAAATATATACAATTTAAAGACACATTTATTACATTTCTACTCTTTTGGTATTAAAATATTTTTCTTTGGTGAAATGATGTTAGTAGATGGTAATTATGTTGTAAAAATAAATATTCTATTTTTTAAAAATTCCAAGCACAAGAGTAGAAAGAAAACTATATAAATAAACAGTGACGCCCCACGTGCCCAATAAGCTTTAACAATTATCAACTTTGTTTATATATAGCATTAAGCAAAATTAGCAAGCCTACGTTGATCTTGAATTTTTTTGTTTGTTTAATTCCACAAAATCCAAAAGCGTGGGAAGGACTAGGCTAGGCCAGCCTCCACATTACACAGATGAAGGCCGTGAGGCTGACAGAGATGAACTAATGTGCTGGGCAGGTGCCCAGGAACAGAATGGATGCATCTGGGTGTGCCACGACACAGTTAGTACAGGCTAGAAGCATAAACCAACACCCCCGGCCCCCCCACTCTGGTTTATTACCTTGTCAGACTTCAAGGTAGACATGCTCAATCCCAGCACGTGTACCCCTGCCCAGGGTACTTCACACACACAAGGTGGATCACACAGTCCCAGCCAAAGGAGAAACCAATAGCCCACAGCCAAAACTGACTTCATCTTACGCTAAAGCGATCATCTCTCAGCCCTGGAGGGCTCCAGGAACCACGCAACAGTTCCGGTTCAAAGACTACTAGAAGTTTCTATGTTAATTCCTTACCCAGGACCTCCACCAAAAACTAATGAAAATAATGATAATAATGAAAGAAACAGGTGTGAATGAAGGAGAAGCCATGAGATGAGGTCAAAAACCAGCTACTCTTTCCTTCTTGTGGGTCCTACCATCGCCCTACCACATGGAGAGATCAAACATCAGAAAAACAAAACCCATTGCCGTCGAGTTGATTCCAACTCATAGCAACCCTACAGGACAGAACAGAACTGCCCCATGGGGTTTCCAAGGAGCGCCTGGTGGGATTCCAACTGCTGTAGCTCTTAACCACTATGCCACCAGGGTTTCCATTCAAACATCAGGGGGAGTAAAAAGACCAGGCACTCTACAAACCTGCCTCACAGAACCACCACGGTGAACATCAGATGAGATGGTACAAGCGACGGGTTTTTAAAACTTTGTAAAACTACACCAATGCAGGTTGGTGGCTAATTGATAAGAATAAAATATCTTTTTTAAAGGACTTACCTAAATTCTCAGTTTATGTAAAGAGTCGAGTTCCCTGAAGATATCTGAAGCATCTGGGAAGCCGTCAGCAGCAATACCTAAAACAATAACAAAAATCCTCAGAATCCAGTCATGTTGCAGGCGTCAGTTCTTTGCAAAAGTCTCATTCTATACGTTTGGCCATCTCTCCCGTACAAGCACGAAAGGAAATTGCTCAGGAAGCAATGAATTTCCGCTGCAACACGCGGACTGGGAATTTTCTTTACTGGGAACTGAGGTCCCCAGACACTTATTTCGAAGACCAAACTTATGTTTCTATTGGCAAAGAGGCAAAATGTATTTTTTCTTCCCTGTGGTAGGAATGCTTAATGGCTGCGAATCTGAACAAAAGCCAAAGGATATACATGCCCTCTGCCCCCAACAACACCTAACACAAAAATCTCAGGCACTGCACTCTGACGCCTTTCAAAATTGGCTTACGTGAGCCATTCTTGTCTTGTTCTTCTCTCTGCTTAGCTCCTCTAACGGGGCTGTGAAGCGGTCTCTTCTTGCTTCGATTGTTCTCTTGTTGTTCCTGGTTCTCTGCGGCTTTGGGAACTGACCACTGAGTACCTTACTCCACAGAAACACAATTGGAAGCAGTGTATCACCCACCATACAGAGTCCCTGGGTGGTACAAATGGTTGTTAACATGCCTGGCTGCTAACCGACAGGCTGGAAGTTCAAGTCCACCCAGAGACACCTTGGAAGAAAGGCCTGGTGATCTACCTCTGAAAAATCAGCCATTAAGAACTCTATGGAACACAGTTCTACTCTGACACACATGGGGTCACCATGAATCTGAGTAGACTCCATGGCAACTGGTTTTTGCTTTTTCTTTTTACCAACACAGTCAACAAAATGGTCCAACCACAGTCAACAAAGGGTCATCTGGGTGAGAACATATAAATGAGTCAAAGAAACAGAATAAACATCCAGATACAGAACCAAGTATTCATATGGAACATACCCAGGCACATAAAATCAAATCTGGGTACATATGCGAGATCAGTCAATAAATGGTGTTGGTTAGCTATTTAGGACAAGGGAAAATCTAGATCACTCTCTCTCTACTTATGGAAAAATAAACTCCAAACAGAATCAAATGAGGACTAGAAGAATATGCAAATGAATAGTTTTATAATACAGGGATAGGAAATGGCCTTTTTAGCATGATACCAAAGCTCAAACTATAAAGGACTGAAACATTTGGCTGGCTACATGTTTTTTTAATCTGTAATATATGAATGGTAAAAACAAAATAAACAAAAAATAAACATCCACACTTTTGTCAAAAGATAAAATAAGAAACTAGGAAAAATATTTACACGTGATAGATATAAAAGATTGCTATCCTAACTATGAACAAATATCTTAAAAATCATTAAGGAGATTAATACTCCCTCCAAAATGGACAAAGCAAACGATTAAAAATTGAGGTCTTATTTTTCACCTATCAGATTGGTAAAGATTTAAAAAACTCCCAATAGCCAAGATATGGACACTCTCATGATGGGTGTATAAACTGGGAAAGTCATTCTACAAACCCTTGGACAATTGTGTCAGCCTGTAAAACAGCATACCCCGTGAAGAAAGGCCTGGTGATCTGCTTCCTAAAACATTACAGCCCAGGAAACCCCATGGAGCTCAGTTCTACACATGGGTCGCCATATGTCAGAATCGATTCGATGGCAACAAGTTTGGTTTCTTTCTTTCTTTCTTTTTTTAATCCGGCAACCCCACTTCTAAGAATTTACTCAAAGCAGGTAACTGTGTAAGCAGAAAGACGGATAATACATGACACTGTTCATAATTGAGGGGGGAAAAGAAGTAAACGCCGTAAAGGCCCACAAACAGGAGACATGTGAACTAAATTACGTAGACACCGCAAATAACGAGGAGATCTATATTTATGGATGTGAAAGGACACCCATGACAGACTGCTGAGTTAATAACACAACTAAATGACCACGTGCAATATGACTCTGTGTGTGTGCGCGCATGTGCGCGCATGTGTCTGCGTGTGTCTGTGTGTGTGTGCGCGTGGGTGTGTCTGCGTGTCTGCGCGTGTCTGCGTGCGTGTGCGTGTCTGCGTGTGTGTGTGTGCATGTGTCTTGCCAGGCGACCTGAGAGATGTCCAGAAGGATGTTTATCCAAATAGTTACAATTACTTCTGGCTATCAGAATTTTAGATGATTTTTTCTTCTTTCTTCTCTTATATTGTTTGAATTTCATATAGTGAGTGTGAATTTTTTTTTTTTAAGAAAACAATGGCACTGTTTAAAAATTTTTAATCTAATGCTCAATCGTTAAGTACCACACTGCATAAATTGCTACTTCCCTTCTCTGTCCATGTCCCACCCTGATTGTACCAGGGTTGGTACCTACCACACGTGCTTACAGCGTCTGCAGACAGGGACATTCTCCTCATCTCCAGCTCCTACTCCTTGCTGAGGGCCACCTCCCCCTCGCCTTTGGCTTCCTGTATCCTGATTACAAATCTCCGTGCTGACTGACAGCGAGCCCCAGCGAGGCCGTGACTTGTGACCAAAGGTGCTGCTGGTGAGTTGCCATCGCGTCGCTTCTGACTCACGGCGACGCCCGGGTGCAGAGGAGCACCGCTCCACAGGGTGTTCAAGGCTGTGATCTTCTGGAAGCAGACCACCTTTCTTCTGAGGGGCCTCTGGGTGGGTTCAGACTGCCAGCCTTTCATCTCGTGGTGGAGCACTTGACCGTCTGTGCCACCCAGCAACCCCGTGACCAGTCCTACCTAATACAGTGTTACTGTTTATCTTCCAACTTCTCAATCATCCCATTCCATGTGAAAACAGGACAATAAATCCTGTAATTACATGAACGAAGACTTATCAAACACAATTTCATCTAAGGTTTATGACCTACAGTTGTGGTAACTGAAGCAAAAAGCTCAAAGCTAATACAAAAAAAGGCAAAAAAAAAAAAAAAACTATTTCGAGACAGGTAGATTCATTCCTGACTAACAAGAAAATTGATGAAGAGACTATTTGAATAAAAATACAAACAAAGGAGCTATAATTGTCTAGACGCGGTATCCCTATGGTTAAAATACTCTCCATTATAATATGTTTAGCCGTATCTCAGATTTATTTTTATTAGGTTATATTTATACATGAAAAGGTTTTTTTTCTATTCAGACTGTAAAATACAGAAATATATTCCCATAACAGCTCATTATGTTCAATTTATTTCCGGCAAACAAATTTATTCCTCTCATTGTCTTGTTTTCAAAAGTTCAGGAGTTCCATGTAATACGTGAATCCTCGTAATACCATTATTATAAACCTGGCTAAAAAGCCATAATCCCCTGTACATGTACAGCTCTCTTTACAGGTGTGTCAGAGGTGAAGACCAAATCTAATTAGTCCCCCTCATCTCTTGGCAGCTCTTTCTCCCAAAAATAATTTCCCAAGGAGACAGACAAAGGACAAGAACCACTATTCCATTTCAGAGATGAGCAATCCTAAGACTTAGCTTAAAATAAGTAATCTGTGACTCCTGGCATAACCCAGATAAACCACAGGCCACCCAGTGCCAACCACTGGCCTCTCTGTTCTGGCCCCTCCTCGGCCCAGGGCATTTCTCTAAACGGATGGTTGGGCAGAAGGGGCCAAACAACTTTACACTGAGAAAACACTACAATTTATTGACAAAATAGGGCAGGCGATGGCACAGTGGTTAAGAGGAAACTGTCTGATCCTGATTCTGTCACTCACTAGTGGTCATGTGGTGTTATGAACTGAATGATCCCCAAAAAGATAAGTTGAAGCCTAACCCCTGTACCTGCGAACGTGACCTTGTTTGGGGAAACAGGGTCTTTCTTTGAAGACGGTATCAATGAGGTCATATCAAAGAAGGGTGGGCCCTAATTCCTTCTGAGCGATGTCTTAGGAAAGGAGAGAGCAGACAGACACTCAGAGGGAAGACCCCATGTGAGGATACATTAACAAGCCAAGGAACTCTGAGGGATGTCCAGGGCTACCAGAAGCTGAGAGATACCTGGAAGGCTCTTCCCCTGGAAGGACAGAGGAGAGCACGATCCAGCTGATGCCCTGAATCCAGCCGATGCCCTGAATTTGGACTCCCAGCCTCCAAAACGGTGAGACAATAAATTTCTGTTTTTTAAAGCCATCCACTTCATAGCATTTTGTCATGGCAGCACTAGGAAGCTAAGACATTGGCTTCAGTCAAGTCACTTACCCTCTCTGGCCTCAGTTTCCTCCTCTGTAGTAATGCTCATCAAAAGGACTGTTGTGAGTATTAAAGGAGATTAAATACCTCAAGCAATTAGAAATACTCAGGAGTCAAACCTGACCTTGTTTGACCTCCAGTTGGGTAAGAGCAGCGATGGCAGCAGCTTCTGGTAGAAACTCACTGTCATCTGACAATAAGAAAGGCATCTCTAGACAATCGTCTCCCTAGACAACCGTCTCCCTAGAGAACCGTCTCCCCAGAGAACCGTCTCCCTAGAGAACCCCCTCCCTAGAGAACCCTCTCCCTAGAGAACCCTTGCCCTAGAGAACC
>NW_004443966.1:8270082-8288854 GCF_000243295.1 Trichechus manatus latirostris | reverse complement strand
TCTCCCTAGAGAACCCTCTCCCTAGAGAACCCACTCTCTCGAGAACCCTCTCCCTAGAAAACCCCCTCCCTAGAGAACCCTCTCCCTAGAGAACCGTCTCTCTAGAGAACCGTGTCCCTAGAGAACCCTCTCCCTAGAGAACCGTCTCCCTAGAGAACCCTCTCCCTAGAGAACCCTGAAGATGGGGTATGTTCCCATGTGGGTACATCTACCTATTTAAAATGCAGATTTTAAGCATATGGATAAGACCCTTTCAAGCAAACAAACTTATTTCAAAGGTACCAGGAGCTTTATTTAAAGGAAGCTTGCATTAAATAAAGCAGCCTTCTCCAGATCATTATACAATAAACCATTCAGCAACTTCCATATTGCACCTTTTCTGGGGCATTTCAAGAGGCACAGGTAGTTGTGACGGAAAGGCACCACATTTACTGCCTAAAATACCTGTCAGGATATTAAGGCAGGACTTAGCTGCTTCTGTATCCCAGGCCACCTTCCACTCTCCTGGCAAAGCTTAAACACACCCCTTAGCCTCTCAGAGTCCAAGACTGCTCATTGTTAGAGCAGTACAACAATACTTAGTTGTTCCCGTTGTCGTGCGGATGGGATGAGAGAATATAGGTAAAGTTTTTAGCACAGTGGCCAGAACACAGTCTAAGAGTTCAGTAAATTGCACAACTACTATCAATCATTATCTTAACAGCAGTAAAGACACGGTACATTCACACAGACTTTAGAAAACGCATGTCGAATAATTTGATTGATAGCCTATAAGGCACATTTTCAGCGTGAGGGTCTTAGGAACTCTTGTTTTGCATTTTTCACTTGGCGTAACCCCCACAGGAGCGCGGGGCCAAGTTGAACAGGAACTGCGGAGCAACGGGGGTCTCGGCCATGAGGGGCGTGCACAATGCTCACAGCTGAACCCTCACTACATGCTCCAAATCCCAGGTGGCCGAGAACGCATTTGTCTTAAGGTTTCCTTAAAAGGCAGGAAAGCACGTTAACAAAGCCCTGAGCTGTGCCCTAACCTCACCTGCAGGAGCATAAAGTCAGCACTGGACCCATCTGGGCACCACCCAGAGTGTGTTTGCTGCCCCAAGTTTTAAAAGTACTTTTATAAGACCAAGTAAGAAAAGCAAAGCAGAAAAATCCACAAGAGTTAGTTGAGGAAGAGCAGAGTATACTCTTGACTTAAAGTTATCACTAAAGTTTGTCACATTTATTGCTTGACATCATAAAATGCAAAAGGCAAAGAAATAAACCAAACAGTTCCTCAGTACCCTAAGTAGGGACGAGAAGAACCAAAGAGAGAAAAGAGAAGAAATTTTTAAAACGAAGTCTCCCAACTTCCTCCAATTTCCACTGCTTGGCAAGGATTTGTCCTACTTGTTTTTTCTGAAAACTTCAGAACTTTTTCAGTGAAAGTCCAATGCTATGATCAGAGCCCAGCTCCTCCAGGTAAGAAGATATCTGACTTCAAGGGGAGCTGCCCTGTCCATGGCTTCCCCTAGCTGACTCCCAGAGAGAGTCTGGGGGCTGGGCCATGCCAAAGAAAGGTATTCAAGCCCAAGCCCATAGCCTCAACACCCAAGACCTTTGGAGATAAGAAACAACACACTACCTTGCCCTTTGTGGGGCACATCGGAAAAAGTAAGCCTGGGACCTGGTGGCGCAGTGGTTAAGAGCTTAGGTTGCTAACCCAAAGGTCAGCAGGTTGAATCCACAGTCGCTCCTTGGAAACCTTACGTAGCAGTTCTACGTGTCCCACAGGGATGCTACGAGTCGGAACTGACTTCACAGCAACAGGTTTGCTTTTTGGTTTTTCTTCTAGAAAAAGCTCCAGAAATCCCTTCTGTTCCTCTAAAAGCACCATCCCAGCAAAGGAAGAAATAAGAGGTGTCAACATAGAAAAAAGATTCTCAGTATATGCGTGGGAAATGTTGGTTTAAACAAAGCTGTCTTAGTCATCTAGTGCTGCTGTAACAGAAATACCACAAGTGGATGGTTTTAACGAAGAGTTTATTTCCTCAGTCAAAGTAGGCTAAAAGTCCAAATTCAGGGCGTCAGCTCCAGGGGAAGGCTTTTTCTCTCTGTCAGCCTTCTTCTCTTCGCTGTTCCCCCGGACTAGGAGCTTCTCTGCACAGGGACCCCGGTCCAAAGGACGCGCTCTGCTCCCAGCACTGCTTTCTTGATGGTATGAGGTCCCCAACTCTCTGCTTGCTTCCCTTTCCTTTTATCTCTTGAGAGAGAAAAGGTGGTGCAGACCACATCCCAGGGAAACTCTCTTTGCATTGGATCAAGGATGTGACTTGGATAAAGGTGGTGTTACAATCCCACCCTAATCCTCTTTAACATAAAACTACAATCACAAAATGGAGGCCAACCACACAGTTCTGGGAATCGTGGCCCAGCCAAATTTATACACGCATTTTTTGGGAGACACAATGAGTCCACAGCAACAGGTTTGGTTTTGGGTTTTTATTGTAGAAAAAGCTCCAGAAATCCCTTCTGTCCCTCTAAAAGCACCATCCCAGCAAAGCAGGAAATAAGAGGGGTCAACATAGAAAAAAGATTCTCAGTATATGCGTGGGAAATGTTGGTTTAAATGAAGTTAAAGGAGCTTCTTTAATGCAAAACATTTCAGATGCTTTAAACGCTAACGTCGATTATAAATCAGTGGTTCCAACCTTATTTATACGTAGATTTTTTAATTTTTGTAGTCTGTGTCTTGGTACAAGTGGCCCACACAACACACTTTTGGAAAGTAATAATTAGTTCTTTCACACAAATGATTACTGAGGATCCACTTCACCTCCTGCACTCACAATTAAATGACCAAGCACAATCCCTGTAAATGATTAGTTAATGATGGAAACAACTCTAACACAAAGTCATCAGAAATACATGTTTACTAGACGGGCAGAGGAAGTGCTATAATTATGCTGCTTTTCATAGCTAGAAGGACTGAGAGATGCTATGAATTCCTTATTGTTCTATAATTCACTGTTTCCCTTCTCTCAAACATTTAAAAACATGCAAAAAATGTTAATATGTGCAACTAGACTATAATGTGCATGACAACAGGGACTCTACTTTGTAAAGTCTGCATCGCCAGCCCTCAAACGGTGCCAGGTACAAAAAAAAACAAACTCATCACCACAAGTCTATTCCAACTCATGGCGATCTTGTAGGATAGAGTAGAACAGACGCATAGGGTTTCCAAGGAGTGGCTAGTGGATTCGAACTGCTAACCGTTTGGTTAGCAACCTTTTGATTGCATAAATAAAAGAATGAATAAACTTTTTAAGTATATCATTAACTCAATATTATATAAACCGGCCAAAACCTACATTCTATATTTTCATATTTTAAATTGATTGTGAAATGCTCAGTCAAAAAATTTTCATATTTCTCTTTTCTCAAAGAATTTTTGTTTTCCCCATTTCTTTCCCACTATAATCTCCCATCCTTTGCAACCCTCACACACACACACACACACACACGGGAAAAAGGTTAGAAGAAACTTTTTGTCTTTAGACCAACCACTATAGTCAGTGCATTATTATAGCCAATTATTTTCAATAAAAGCTCAATTAATGTTCAAAAGACTAGGAATTTCAATTAATCAGAGCTATGTAGAGGGTGTCCTTTGGGGGAAGGAAGAAGAAACCGCATTCATCTTTTAGAAGGAAGCAACTATATAAAAATACGCTTTTATCATTTATTTGCTCAAAAAGCATCAGCGCATGAAATACAGTTACCAAGAAATATCTTATACTATTAGTTTATATTTAATATTCTGAACATAAGGTTTAAAATGATAACCCTGAGATGATACAACATCTTCAAATGAACAGATAAAAACTGTTTTTTGCTAAACTCAATTCATTATGACAAATGTTGTATGCTATCAAGTCGGCTTTGACTCAGAGTTCCCCTATATGGCAGAGAAAAACTGCCCCACAGGGTTTCCGAGACTGTAAGCTTTGCAGAAGGACCCCTGCTGGAGCAGTGAGCACTCGGCTGCTAACCCAAAGGTCGGTAGTTTGAACCCACCAACCGTTCTGTGGGCGAGAGATGTGGCAGCCTGCTTCCGTGAATATTACAGCCTAGGAAACTATGGGGCAGTTCTACACTGTCTGTAGGGTCACTGTGAGTGGGAACGACCCGTCGGCCACGGGTATGACTTTCTGAATCTTTACAGGAGCGTCTCACCAGGTCTTCTATCTCATGAAGCCAGTAGGTGGGTTTGAACCACCAACTAATGGCAGCCCAGCGCAAATATTATAGAGCCTGGTAATGTCCTTAAGTGAAGGGCTTTCTGATTCTGTGATCATCCTCCCCAGAACTTCAAGGCCCCCAGCTAAAGCCCTCCTTTTCCTCTCTCGGTCCCGGGGACTCACTCTTGTGCCACATATCTGACACCTCTGAATAAGCTGCTCCCTTTTGGCCTGCTGTCAATCAGAAAAGTACATTTCACATTCATGCCTTCTTTCTCATCCCCAGGAGCCCTCGTGGTGCGGTGGTTAAGAGCTAGGCTGCTAACCGAAAGGTCGGCAGTTCAAATCCACCAGCGGCTCCTTGGAAACCCTATGGGGCAGTTCTCCTCTGATCTATAGGGTCGCTGGGAGCTGGAATTGACGCGAGGGCAACAGGTTTTTTGGTTTGGTTTTCCTGCCCTCAAAGCAAACCAAGGTTTTTATGAGGTTTAGTGATGACAGAACTGAGAAAAACAAGGTCCCTGAGGAGAATTTACATTTCCACCCCAGATATACTGAATCAGAATCTACATTTTAACAAGATCCTCAGGTGATTCTTAGTATAACTTCCTGGGAACTTGTTAGAAATGCAAATTCTCGGCAAGGGTTCAAACCAGAATGAACTGGTTGGAAGCCCCGGTGCTGTAAGCCAACACCCGAAACATACAAGCTTCGAGAAGAATCAGGGTGGACGTGAAATCTGACGTTTCGTCAGCCTCTTGGCTACCTAAGACAGAGATCATAAACCAGAGGGCAGGGTTGCTTGGGAGAACGTTCTGGCTAATTAGGAACAAATTAGCCGCTCAGGTGTGCATAATGTGGAAATCAGGGACACATTTTTGATATACAAGAACCGGATCACTTCCCCTGATTAGCAGCTATTGTATCCTCAGAGTTCATCCTCCAAAAGCAATTTCTGCTGTCCTAATCTTGCTTACCACGGGAAATCTGCTTCTCACCAATTGCTTCCTGATGTATTTTCCAAAAGGCTATATTCCTCTTCTCTTTCCTCATGTGGCCATATTTGCTATGGGACATTTCATTCAAAATCAAAACACCCCCCAAACAATGGTCCTTTTGTCACTGAGACTCCCTCCTCCTCTTCGTGCACTGAGAACATCACTTCTCCTCGGGCTCTTCCTTCGTGTCCCTGATCGGCTGCGCCAAGTCCCTCCTTTACCAAGAAACCTTCCTTTCCTTCTGAGTTCCCCCCTACTCGTGCCATTCTCCAGATTTTCACAGGTCTTCTAGATTTCTCTACATAAAATGGCATTGAATCATATCATGTTGTATTCTTTCTAATACCCATTCCACAGGGCTGTAAGACTAGGAGAAATAAGGTAGACTCACGCTCAGCACAGAGCCTGGTGGCAGGTCACCTGAGGCCGGTGGCTTCTGTGTTCCCTTGTTGTGGTGCTGAGTGAGTGCGGGTGGGTGGGACCCTCTGAGACTCACTTTACTCCTCAGTAATGGGCAGATAGGAAGGTCTCCCCTCAGAAGGCAGATTCAAGGACCACGTGTGCACAAGGCATGGCGTGTAATATGCCCATAATGGACACAACGTCCCTCTCACTCCCCGTGTGTGGACTCTCAGCTCTCTAACTAGAATCAAGTCTCTGTTAGAGCTGAGTCAGGACTTAGACCTTTCCTGTACTTCTTCAAGGCATTTTCACAGTGGGGGATACCTAACAGATGGTTTTCAAATACTGTTTTCAAGTTAATGGCAGTTATCATTGGATCATTGGATGATGGGATTTCAGAACTTTTCCTTACAACTTCACGCATCATAAGAATATATTTTTTATTGTTGTAATTAAATGAAGTTTACATTTCAAGTTAGTCTCCCATATAAAATTTTTATACATACATTGTTATGTGACCCTAACTGCTCTCCCCATTCTGCGACAGCACACTCCTCCTTTCCGCCTGATTCCCCATGACCATTCAACCAGCTCCTCACCCTCTCTGCCTTCCCATCTCACCTCGGGACGGAAGCTGCCCTTTGGTCTCTTGTATCTACTTGACTAAGAGGCGCAGTCTTCACGAGTACATAAGAATATTTTTTAACTCTCTATTTAAAAATTTAAATACGTATAAAACAAGGAGAACAGTATAATGAAGCCCCATGAACTATCACTCAGTTTCCACAAAGATCAACTTCATGGCTAGTCTGATTTCATCCAGACCCCCTCTTACTTTCTCCCAAGTCTTCACTGAGGATTATTTTGAAGCAAATACCAGACACATATCATTTCAATATAAGTAATCTGTAAAACTAGTATTTTTACCAGAAAAAGCATAATAAAGCTGTTTTAGAGAAAAATTAAAATTCTGTGTTTACCAAATAAAGTTCTGACCGTCTAGTTGGTTGTCTCAGTTCCCTTTGGCACACAGCAAGGTGCAGGTGATCCAAGGAAGGTAGGGCAGGTCTCAGGTATGGTTCCCGGTGCCACGGAGCTGGCTGGGTGGCCACGGGCAGGATGCCTCCCCTCCCAGATCTCCTGCCCCTAGAATAGGAAACCAGGACACCAGGGCTCAGATGTGCTGAAGCTCCCAGCCCGCCCGCTTCAGTTCTTGCCCTCGTGCTACTACTAGGACCTCTTCGTTCCCCTTTATGTTCCCAGTGCTCCTCTGTCTCTCTCGTTTCCCAGCAGCAGCTTCTCTAACCTGAGGAGTGTTCTCTCTACTTACTCTTAGTCAAAAATAGAATGAATGAATGTAGATTCAAATAGCTATGTCTTCTCCAGAAGCAAGGCTCCCCCATACTTCCCTCTTATTTAAAAAAAAAAAAAAAAAATCCATTATCTTTTTTCCCCCTAAATCTCTTTAATTTAAAAAAAATAAATAAGCAGTGTCCTACTTGAGTCCTTCTGGAAAAAGTAAAATCAATTCTCATGCCTGCTCCCTGCCCTGTGGGAGAAACCACCAGCCCACCCACAGTTCTTGCGTGTCGATGGCCAGAGGGCTGTGGAGAGGCGGAGACTCCCCAGGGGGTCCGCTGCTGCCCTGCTAAGGAAACCAGGAAACCATCTAAAAATTATTTTCAACCAAATCATAATGCAAATACAAAAACACTTAGGTAATTGTAAACGTTATCCACCTCACTCTGGACTTCCATTCTACAGACCTGTACTGCCTAATACAATGCCTTCTAGCCGTATGCGGCTATTGAGCACCTGAAGTGTAGCCAGAGGAAATGACGACAGGCTATGTCGCATGCACAGCAGATTTCAAAGACACAGTACGAAAAAGAATGTAAAATATCTCCTTAATAATTTTTGTATTAACTCTATTTTGAAATGCTAATATTTTTGACATGTTGGGTTAAATAAAATATATTATGAAAATTAATTTCACCTTTTTTTCCCCTTTTTAAAGTGGCTACTAGAAAATTTAAAATTGTACTTGTGTCTTGTACCTATTTCTAGGACAGTGCTCCTCTAATCGACTTCCTTTTCACAATAGCGAAAAACGTTTCATGTCAAATAACTAGTGTTATTTGAACACAACTCTAAAATGAAATTAATTTATTTGAACTTTTTTTTTTTTAAGTATTGTATTTTTGCTGAAAGTACACACAGCAAAGCAGGTTTTGGACTTCTTTGGAAGACAACTGCAGCTACCTGGAGCATGAAGTGTCACGTGATCACCAGATAGCCCACCCTGCCCGGCTGAGAGTCAAAACATTTAACTGCTGTGCTATTTAAAAAGCAATTCCCAGTCCATACTTTTTATCTCATAAACCATCAGAGCAGGATAAAATCACTGCTGACTGTTATGTCCTTGGTATACTACAGTATCACTCTGAGCAGCTGGGAAAGTACTCAAATTCACAGTTCTACCACAAGACATGGCCAAGCTGGGCATTCTCCATAAACCAGAGTTGCTGCTCACTTGCCTCCAATAGAGGAAAGTCTGAGCATCTAATTAACCCGTGGATTGACTGAACTACGCCAAGACTCAAAGCGTGATTCTGATTTTTTATGAATCAAACAAGCATGACTGCCTGACCTCTGAAGGTCGGTGGACATTAAGGAATTTGTCAGCTGTATGCTCCTAACGGTCAGCAAGGGTCACAAGAAGCTGGACTGTTTTGATTTAAAAAAAAAATAATAACAAAAAATGGGACTACATAGAAATTGATGAACTAAGGAAATCCTGCACTATCGAGTCCAGCGCTACCCAAAATCCATGCAACCTGTGACTGGCTGGTTTCTGGTCCCACAACGAGGCAAGTACAGAAACTGAGAGCAAACATTTAGAAACTTTTCTAGCGATCTGACAGTAAATGATGTTGATCGACTCTAATTAAAAAAATAATAACGTGCTTGCAACTTGTCTTTTTTTCCAAATATTTTATTTTTATTGAATGTTACAAAAGTGTGTCAGCCTGCAACAGATTATAAATTTAAAAATTGGTCCTTTGGTTCAGAAGGGTTGAGAAGCACTGATGTCAACCAACTCAGCAGCCTCCTCAATTTGCTAGTGACCCCGCCTCTACATCTTTAGGGGGTGTGGGGGAGGGCAGCTGGAAGACTAAGGGAAGAGGAAGCTGAGATTCCACATTTTTTGGGGAGAGAAAAAAAAAAACACTTGAGAATGAGTAAAACAATTATTTCCATTACATAGCTAGATTAGGATTTATAAGTATTTGTCGTTTTTTTTTTTTGCATCTACAACTAAAACGCCATAGATTATGAACCACACCACAATTTAATAATAGTACTATGGGTCCTGATTTCAGAAATATTAAAATATATACACACTAAAGTTCATATCTGGAGCTATTACATCTCAACTAAGCAAAAATTATAAGTGTTCTTTATACACACACAAACAGGAAATTCAATGTGGTTTTCAAAAGCTCTCAAACTTGAGGTTAAAAGCTAAAAATTTCTAGATAACTGTGACTGTTAATCGTGTGCGTTAACTTGGCTAGGCTACCATGCTTAGTCGTTTGGTTAAACACGAGTCTAGATTTTGCTGTGAAGGTATTTAGATGAGACTAATATTTACAATCAATTTAAGTAAATGAGATTACCCTCAATAACGCAGGTGGGCCTCATCCAATCAGTTAAAGACTGTAAGGGCAAAATCTGAGGTTTCCCAGAGAAGGTATTCTGTCACCAGCGCTGCCTGAGTTCCCAGTCTGCCCACCTACCCCATGGATTTCTGACTTGCCAGCCACAATCACGAGTCAATTCCTGAAAATAAATCATATATACAGATTTACATCCAGATTTGTGTAAGTATATACTCATACACATATACAAAGATACATACACACACACACACACACATATATGTTGTTGTGTGCCATTGACCTGATTCTGACTCACAGCCCTGGTGGTATAACAGTTAAGTGCTTGGCTGCTAACTGAAAGGTCAGTGGCTTGAACCCACCCAGCGGCTCCACAGGGAAAAAGACCCGGCAACGTGCTCCCATAAAGATCAGAGCCTAGGAAACCCTACAGGTCAGTTCTACTCTGTCATATAGGGTTCACTATGAGTTGTAATATGCGTGTGTGTGTGTGTGTGTGTGTGTGTGTGTATTCCTCCTATTGGTTCTGTTTCTCTGGAGAACACTGACGGATAAAATACTAAGGAGCCCACTATTAAGTACCAACTATGTACAAAGTGTTTCTGTGCAGGGCAATGAAAAAGTTCTGGAAATAGTGGTGACAGCTGCTTAACATGGTAAACGTAATCAATGTCACTGAACTGTACACTCAAAAAATAGCAATTTTTATGTTATACGCCTACTCCTCACTTAGCTACTACCGCGTTGTCCTATGTTTCACATTTACGACAACAGAAAAATTCTACGGTACAACTATTTTGTGCATTAACGACGTACGTCTGGCAGTAATGAATGCTGAGGGGTGAGGCGAGAGTAACGCTGGCTGCGATGGTTAAGGTTGTGTGTCAACTTGGCTGGGCCATGATTCTCAGTGGTTTGGCAGTTATGTAATGATATAATTTAGCAGTTATGTAATGATGTAATTATCCTTCATTTTGTGATCTGATGTGGTCAGCCTCCCTTTTTGCATAACAACCTGGTCTTTGGAACCTAACCATGTCAATTAAGTGAGGAGGGGGTATATTTATTTTACCACAATAATAACAATGATAGTAAGAGTCAATTTGGAGGGCAGGTTGTTAATGGGTTCACCTAGGAGGGCATCACAGCTGCCAGCTATGAAGAGACTAGGACGACAGGATGGTCAGTGAGCAAGGGACCAGTTCCTTGGTGACCCAGACATTGGCCAGAAGAGGACAGCACAAGGTCGGGGAGGGGGTCATTCAGCCAAGACAGGGAGGGGCACAGCAGGAGGTGGCCATGGATCCATAGGGAGGGCAGGATTCAGAAGTGCCAGCATGGAGTCAGGAGACCACAGAACCCTCCTCCAGCCCCAGAGGCCTGTGGGGGTGTGGGAGAGGAAGCGGTCTCCACAGAGAGGCCTGCCAGGGCAACAGTGACCAAAGGGAAGGCAGAGGAAAGGAGGAAGCTGAGGGAAGGCTGCAGTGAAAATGCTGAGCAGCCAGGCAAGGAGGGCTGGGACCTGCCTGGATCCTGCACCGGGTGGTTCAAGAGCAGCATCGAGTGGAAGACAGTAACACGGAGGATGTGGCAGCTCGCTGGGAGCTGGAAAGTGCCACTAGACAAATGTCACATCACGATTACTATCCCATCCCCATTTAATACACATCCCTTCCCGAGCCCCACTGGGGACTGTCAGCGAGGCAGGGAAATAAGCCGACCCCGCTCAGGCACATTCTCAGCTTAGCACACTCCGCACCCATCCTGTTGTATTAATCCTAAGGGCGCACACTCCACGAGGAGATTTACATGTGTACCCTGGAATGAGTGTTGGCAAGCAGCGTTCTCGGCTCAGTTTTATGAATGACAGAAAGTTTATAGCATTGGGTAAGCTTTTCATGTATCACATTTTCCTGTACTTCCAGGAAGTCTGGCTAGTACCACAGCTTCTGCCACAGAAAAGTCCGGCAGAGGATAAACTAAAAAAGCTTCATCCCTCCCCCAGAAAAAGGCTTCTAGCAGCCCACTCAAGGGCAAGTATATGGGAGGGAGCCAGGTGACTGGAGGCCCCTGGCAGCTGAGTGGCTCCATTGAGAACACAGCCACGCCCTGTGGAAGGAAGAACAGAACTTTTAGAAGGAGAAGAAAAGCAAGTGTCTTCTTCCATTGCTCCTGCCAGATGCTGGGCACACAACTACCCACTTCCGTGCATTAGAACAAAGAGAACGCAAACGAAGGTGGTTGCCGGTCACTATCCTGCCCTTGAGCCCTTTAATTAGATGAAGAGGTAGTACAGACTACAAGAGACTTAAGAGGCAGACAGACAAAACGCCGTGGCCATTTAACATTTGGAAATTTTTAGCTGTAATAACGGCTCATTTATTTTTGTGCGTGACAATAATTACATTTAAGGAAAGAAGCTCCATACTGAGTTACGTACTGACATACGCACAGATAAAAAGACGTGATGTCGAGGATCTACTTCAAAATAATCGAAGGGGCAGAGAGAAGGGGTGATTTTAGATTCAACAAGATTGTTCATGTGCTGCTGATCATCAAAGCTGGTTAACGGGTACACGAAAGCTCGGGATACTATTCTTTCTCCTTCTGTATTTGTTTGACATTTTCCATAAGAAAAGCTAAACACAAATAGGAGGCAACACTTGATGGGAAAGTTCTTTGCTCTTAATCGTGTTAGTGTGACGGTATGACTGCAACAAACTCTTAACTCGGAAAACGGGTTTTTTTAAATGATGAAAAATACTTCAGGTTTCAAAGGCAGACAGGCAGTTTTGTAGGGATAGACTTTCCTTAAGTTTTCTAAAGAAGCAAAAGACAGGCTGGCAGGATGGATGTGCAGTCACACTTGAGAGGGTCCAGGAACTACATCTTCCCAAACAGCATGTCACCTTGACACAGAGTTCTGCACCTTCCCCCTGCTGACACCAAGTGAGTTTGAGTGATTCACAGGCGTGATGGGCAATCGACTCCTGTCATGCTTTGCTGCCCAGCTGAGGAACCAAGCAACCGAAAGGTGCCGAGTGTCAAGCCCATCACATGAGTGCCCTCAGTGTGACTGGAATTCCCCATTTTAAAACCACCGAAGGAATGGCAGTAAACCAGAAAAGGACAGTAGCTAATAACTGCTCTAGAAGTTAACAGACAATCACGTAGATTTGATCATCACCAGCCACCATCACTTCTATGGGACCCACATCATGGTGCCACAGTGAGAACTGCTGGGTTGGGAAGTGATTCTCAGGAATAAGAGATAAAATTAAGAGACCCAACTACAACTCCTTCCTACACACGCACACACGCACACACACACACACACACACACACACACACACACACACAGATTCTTTTTCCATTGCCAGACTCAGAACATCTTGCATGCCACCAGTAGTACACTTACCACTTACCACATTGGGAAAGATTGGCTTAAACCAGTGGTTCTCAACTAAAGACAAATATGCTCCCCTCAGGGAACACCTGGCGTTGTCTGGAGACGTTTTTTGTTGTCGTAACTGGGGAAGGGATGCTACTGTCATCTAGAGAGTGAAAGCTAAGGGTGCTGCTGAACAAAGAAAGCACAGGACAGCACACCACAGAATGAATCATCTCGCCCAAAATACCAACGGTGTGGAAGTCAGAAGTCTGGGCTTAAGCAATTAAGGATTAAGGGAATATTCAAAGAAGGTTAAAGACCAAGGGAAAAAAAAAAACAAAAAAAGACCTTGCCTTTCTTTTGAAAGTCCTTTACTCATACATTTCTAACAATATATTTTCGACCAGATTTGGCATTAGATGCCACGCCCTCTGCTGTAGCTCCTATTTTGTCCACTGCTGCAAGAGGGGCAGACACTTGAAAGACTATAACTGCCAAGACAAATATGTGCTTTTCTCCAACTGCCATGTGTACCCAAGATTATGCTGTTCTTGGTGAACTGAAAACCAACTCGTCGTTGACACACTTGGAACAGGGCCAAGGAACAGTCTGGCACCCTCCCCTGGGGTGGTGAAGGGGAGGCCAATCCCTAAGAGCCACCTGGGCTTTTGGATGGAACCACTTTCAAACCACGTTCACAAGTACAGGGCAATGCTGTTAACATCTTCCACAGCAATGGAGAGTTCCGCAAGGAGGAAAGCCAAGGGAATTACAACCAAAGAATGAAGAGTGCTTTCATCCTAAGAAGGTAGAAAGGAAAACAAAATCAGGCATACTTACTGCACCATCAACTGAAGTTTTAAGGCAAGGGAGACTAGACTCTCTTTAGCTTAATTATTAACCCTGAAATATGACCCTCAACTGACCTCTGCAGTGAGCAACAGTAGGTTCTCATTTGAATGACAGTTTACTTTCACTTGTATGGACTGTTTGCATAATAAATAACTCTGGTAGCTGAAGTTCAGCCTAGATGATCACAGAATTTCTCCCACGTGCCACAGAGCTACTACGCTTTTCACTGCCATTCCTCTTCACCAAAGGAGCTCTGGTGGCACAACAGTTAAGCACTCGGCTGCCAACCAAAAGGTCAGTGGTTCGAACACACCAGAGGCTCTGCGGGAGAAAAGACCTGGCGATAAGCTCCTGTAAAGATTACAGCCTAGGAAGCCATATGGGCCAGTTCTACCCTGTCCTGTAGGCTCGCTATGAGTCAGAATTGACTCGACAGCATGCAACAACAACCTCTTCACCACAAAAATTCAGCCACAGCTTCAAGTACTACCACCAAGTTCACCTGCTAACAAGCAGAGAGATTTCTGACTAAAGACTGCACCAATCTCACAGGTGAGCTTCAAACATGAGCTCTTCAAAGCGTAGTCAAGGTCACTGAACTGTGCATGTAGAAATTTTTGAAATGGTGTATCTTTGGCTATGTGTATTTTCACCAAAAAAAAAAAAAGACGTTGAGAAGTTAGAGGGTTGATATGTTGTGGGGTTGATGACCAATGTCATAAAACAACACGTGTACTTCTGTTTCATGAGAAACTATTTGTTCTGTAAGCCTTCACCTGAAGTACAATTAAAAAAAAAAAAAAAAATGAGCTCTTCAAGAAAGTCTGGACACCAAAGTGTGCCCCAGAAGGCCATCTTAATGTCCGGACAATCCCAGGCAACAAATGCCCGGGCTGAGACCTCTCTTCAAGTGGGAACTTCTCAATCTCCCCGCTTCTCCTGAAAAGAGCCAAAAGGTCAGGCCAGAGATGGCCATGTTACCTTTCCCTGCCCCAAGTGTCCAGGACTTCGGGCAACAGAAGGGAATGTCAGAGCAAACCTTTCAGTCCTCCCATGGAGCACAACCCAACCTTCGAACCTTGTCAGGTGGTCTGTAGTAGGTTGAATGATGGCCCCCAAAAAGATATGTCCGCATCCTAAACCCAGAACCTGTTAATGTGACCTTATTTGACAAATGGGTCTTTGTGGGTATAATTAAGTTAAGGATCTTAAAATGAGACCATCCTAGGTTGCCCGAGTGGATGATAAATCCAATGACAAATGACATTAAAAGAGACAGGAAAGGGGAAGACACAGAGAAAGGGAACAGGCCATGTGAGGCTGGAGGCAGGGACTGGAGTTTAGGAGCGCCTGGAGCCAGAGCCGTAACTAAGGCAGGCTGGTAGGCGTGTGCCCTGGGCGCTGCATGAGGAGGGATGCTAATGAGCAGCTTCTATTGGCCATCTCAGGTTCCATCGCCAGCCCTGAGAGATCACTCGACAATTTAAAACTAATTGCCACAGGCACTATTTTCCATAGATAGGCCCCTGCCTAGAACCACCAGGAGCTGGAAGAGGCAAGGAAAGACCTTCCCTAGAGCCTTCGGGGAGAACACTGCCCTGCCAACACCTTAAGTTCAGACTTCAAGCCTCCAGAACTGTGAGGGAATAAGTTTCTGGTGCTGTAAGCCATCCGGTTGTGGTCATTCCTGTCCCTAAGAAAGGAATACATGACCTGACACTAGGCCTGTCCAGACTTGGGACCTCAGAATGCCCAGGTCTGCACGCAGCTCAGCAACCTCCAGGCGCTCCTTCCCAATGTCACAGACTTGCTCAGGAGGGAGAGGCTAAGGAGAAGTCTCTGGTTCTGAAAGCCCAGGCCTCGGACGCTTTCCGAAGTGTGAGCCTCTGAGGTGCTTCTGTCTTCCACCAGGCACAGCACCGCCCAAAGGAAGAACCCCTTCCCAAATGGCCTGTGAGAAAGGCAGCCCCAACGCCTCACAGATCCTCCAATAAGTCACTGTCATCGTTGGCTACCACTGCTAACAACTTCCTGAACACTTCCCACAGGCCAGGCGTTGTGCTGCCAACCACTTTAAGAGGCGACTGGTGGTGCAGTGATTAAAGTGTTCGGCTGCCAACCAAAAGGTTGGAGGTTCGAACCCACCAGCTGCTCCACAGGAGAAAGATGTGGCAGTCTGCTACCATAAAGGTTTACAGCCTTGGAAACCCTATGGGGCAGTTCTACTCTGTCCTACAGGGTCGCTATGAGTTGGAATTGACTCGATGGCAACGGGTTTAGTGGGGCTATCGGTGCCTATTTCCTTCTCTTTTGCTTTTTAATTTTTTATGCATTTTCTATAACGAATAGGTATTACAGTTACAATAGAAGAAAAGTGAACATCATTAAAAGAAAAAAAAATCAAGCTTCCCATAGCTACCCCTTTTGGCCAGAGTTTCTTAGAATGACACAAGGTACCCTTCACAAATGTGAGCTTACCACCCTCCTCAGCCTCATCATCTGCTTTCCCCCCACCTCACCCCATGCATACCCTCTGGTCACACTTAATTACTTCATATTCCTAGAATCTGCCCTGCACCCATCACCTCGGTGCTCCTACACACACTGACTGTGCGTCCCTTCTTCTCTCTCACTAAGTCACTCCTGTAACCCCAGTGCCTAGCACAGCCTCTGCCACATAGTTCCCAGTCCACTTGCCATTGAGTCAATTTTGACTCATGGGACTCCACGTGTGTCAGAGCACAACTGTGCTCCATAGGGTTTTCAGTGGCTGATTTTTCAGAAGTAGATGTTGTTAGGTGTCATCGAGTCAGTTCTGACTCATAGCGACCCCATGTACAACAGAACGAAACACTGCCCAGTCCTGCACCATCCTCACAATCGTTGTTATGCTTGAGCCCACTGTTGCAGCCACTGTGTCAGTCCATCGCATTGAGGGTCTTCCTCTTTTTTGCTGACCTTCTACTTTACCAAGCATGATGTCCTTCTCCAGGAACTGATCCCTCCTGACAACATGTCCAAAGTATGTGAGACACAGTCTCGCCATCCTTGCTTCTAAGGAGCATTCTGGTTTAGCTAGGACTTTTTTCAAGTCTACCTCTGGGTAGACTCAAAACTCCAACCTTTTGGTTAGCAGCTGAGCAGTTAACTGCTCCTCTGTAGTAACATTTTCTCTGGGCACCAGGCTTTCTTGCCTATTCCCATCCCCACAAGAGTTAACTATTAAACCTCTGTGTTCTCACAGAACATTACACATACTCAGTCTCACAGGATGTTTGCTGTGTTTTATTTTAATTAATTCTTCACATTAGCAGCAGCCACAGTAGATACACTACCAGTGTTATTTCACCTATTCCTCACAATAACCCTATGAAGGTAAGTATTATCATCACTCCCATTTAAAAAAAAAAGCCAAGCCCGTTGCTGTTGAGTCAATTCCGACTCAGAGTGACCCTATAGGACAGAGTAGAACTGCCCGCCTAGGGTTTCCAAGAAGCAGCTGGTGGATTCGAACTGCAGACCTTTTGGTTAGCAGCCGAGGTCTTGACTACTGCGTCACCAGGGCTCCACCCCCACCTTAGGCATAAGAGGTTAATGTACATTACCACAGTTAGTAAACATCAGAGCTGTCCGACTCCAGGGTCTGGGCTCCGACAATGCTATGCTGAGGCTGAAGGCCATTTTCTGGGTCCACCCTACAGAAACCCAAAACCAAACCTACTACCATAGAGTTAATTCCGACTCATAGCGACCCTATAGGACACAGCAGAATTGCCCCTTAGGGCTTCCAAGGCTATAATCTTTACAGAATCGGACTGTCACATTTTCTCTTGAGGAGAGGCTGGTGGCTTCAAACAGCTGACTTTCCGGTTCGCAGCTGAGTGCTTAACCACTGCGCCACTAGGGCTCTTCTAGCCTCCGCAGTGCAGCATAAGCTTCTCGAGGGCAGGGAATACACCCTTCTGCTCCTTGAAAGCTGACCAACACTACCGAGCACTGCAGATGTTCAAATACTTGCCGGCGTGAGATGTAGGAGATGTTGTCAGTTTGGACGATGCTAATTCACACGTAAGACAACTCCAGATGGACACGGCTGGAAGTTTACAAGGGTCTGCCGTGAAGAACAGAGGTAATCGTCATAGTTTCAAGTTCATTCAGATGAACACATGGCTTCATAAGGAATTTAAGGGGCCAAATGCTGCCAAAGAGTGCCCCTTAAACAATCCAGAAGCACTTAATTATGAGGTGGTATTTTAATTGTTGTCCTTAAATATCCATTAGCAGAGTTCCCCTAAAGCCCTCTATTGGGCCTTAAATCCGTGTCACAGATCGTATTTCTAAAAGCTCTTTCAGACATATCATCCATCGGTCTACAGCAATTTACTGTGTACGTACTTTAAATAAAAGCATGTTCCCGTATTTTCCCTATACTTCTCTAAGTTACCTCACCGCCCATTATTCGAAACTGATGAAATTTTACTGAACCAAAAGAATATTGCAAAAGTTTCTCAAAATGGTATTTACAAACTTTATTCACCACCCCTGCCAACCAAGAGAGGCCACTTAAGGAAAATATTTTTGTCACCTGAGTGTTAGCTGGGACATCACCCAGCATGAAGACCCTGGGTGCTTAACACTTACTAACAGCTCGTCTGGGATCCCTGCCTGTGACTGTCTAAGCAAGAGACAGGCATAAATTAGCAGCTCCAACAGGCATCTCTCCTCCTAGGGCTAATTTCGCAGGAGACGTTGGGATATTTAGAAGCATTGCTCAGTACATGTGTGTCAAGGGCAGAGGAGAATGCAGTATCTTACATAACATGGGAAAACGGATGTGCTAAGGGAAAAACAACACAAAAGCGTAATTGGGAAGAAGGGGGATATAAAATCTACAGCCTAGAATGGTCAAAGAACTTCATCTCTCCTTCTCACCTACCTCTGAAACCTTCCTGGTTGGCAGACTGACATGAGCTTGGCCAATGTCATGGTTTGAATTATGTCCCCCAAAAAATGTGCGTTATCAGTTTGGCTGGGCCTTGATTCCTGGTACTGTGTGATTTTCCCGTATGTTGTAAACCTGCCTCTATGATCTTTAATGAGGGAGGATGGGTGGCAGTTGTGTTAGTAAGGCAGGACCTGATCTACAAGACTGGATTGTGTCCTGAGGCAATCTCTTGAGATATAAAAGACAGAAGTGAGCAGTGAGACAGGGGGACCTCATACCAT
>NW_004443966.1:8245852-8269982 GCF_000243295.1 Trichechus manatus latirostris | reverse complement strand
GAGACAGGGGGACCTCATACCATCAAGAAAGCAGTGGTAGGAGCAGAGGGCATCCTTTGGACCGGGGTCCCTGGGCAGAGAATCTCCTAGTCTGCGGGAACACTGAAGAGAAGAAGGCCAACAGAGAGAAAAAGCCTTCCCCTGAAGCTGACACCCTGAATTTGGACGTTTAGCCTACTTTGACTGTGAGGAAATAAACTTCTCTTCATTAAAACCATCCACTTGTGGTGTTTCTGTTATAGCAGCACTAGATGACTAAGACAGCCACCAACGTGGGAAAAGACCCCCTGAGACCATGCCAACATTGGGCCAGTGGTGGTCCCTCCTGTGACTCCAGCCTCTGCAGCCTGACAAGAACACCAGAAACCTCAGCTGCCTGAACACGCCTCACACATGACTCTGATCAAGTCTACAGGGGTCAGTCCATGGTGAAAAGTCCGCCAGACAAAGACAGTGGGTCCCAGGATGAGTCATGTCTGCCTCCTGCAGGCCCAGGGCTAAGGCTTCTGAACCCCTCTCAGTCTCCATGCCCTCACCTGCTTAGAGGCCCAACCTGTGACGGTGTTGGAAAGCATGAAATAATCTAAAAAGTCACATCACCGCCTCTAAGGATAGGCAGGCTGTTATTTTAATAAATTGAGATGTCCCTTACAGACTAATTTATTACAAGACAACAAGTAATGGCACATCTGGCAGTGGGCCAGGTGCTGAGCACTACATAAAGGAGGAAGGCCTGGCTCTGCCTTGCAGGCCCCCTGTCCAGGGGGAGGAGGGACCCGTAAATGACTAAATAAAGCATGATGCACACATGGGAGGACACGGCGGGGAAGCAGAAGGAATCACAGGAGACTTCCCACAGATGGGAAGGTCGGCCTGACTCTGGAATGACGACAGATGGCTGTCCTAACCCAGGAGAGGGACTGAGGCAATCCAGCACAAGGGCCAGCATGTGCAAAAGGGGCATGGGAAGGAAAGAGCAGGAGGAGGCGCGGTCAGAGAGCTGGGTGGGGAGCAGGCACCACCATCTGTGCTATTTCATTTTATCCCTACCCTGGTGGCGCAGTGGTTAAGCGTTCGGCTGCTAACTAAAAGCTCGGCAGTTCAAATCCACCAGCCGCTCTTTGGAAACCCTACGGGATAGTTCTACTCTGTCCTATAGGGTCGCTATGAGTTGGAATCAACTTGATGGCAGCACGTTTAGTTTTTTTTTGTTTTTTTTTTTAATTCTGCTGTAAAGGAGCCCTGGTGGCACACTGGTTAAGCACTCGGCTGCTAACCAAAAGGTTGGTGGTTCAAACCCACCACCTGCTCTGTGGCAAAAGATGTGGCAGTCTGCTTCCGTAAAAATTACAGCCTTGGAAGCCCTACGGGGCAGTTCTACTCTGTCTTATAGGGTTGCTATGAGTCAGAATTGACTTGACAGCAACAGGTTTGGATTGGTAACCATAACCAAATCCCACATGAAAAGTGAAGATCACAACCCACAGGTGCCAGGTATCAGCTGTGTCTCAGTGACCTCCTGTAGCACAATTGCATGGGCTCCTGGCATTTTGAAGTCAAACAAGGACTTAGGAGCAAAATAAGTAGGCATGAACAAACTAAAATGGCTTTAAAAATCTTTTTTTAAGATTCTAAACAGACAGAGCTGTAATAGAAACATACTGATCTGAAAACTGAGCACACACTGGCTCTGGTTAAAAAAAAAAAAAAATCAAACAGTATAATTTGCTTAAGAAAAGAGACAATGTCTCCAAACCATTCAGGCATGTCTATCACGTGCCAGGTAACGGGAATTTGAAGATGAACAAGACACAGTGCTTGGCCTCAAAAACCAGTTGCCATCAAGTCAACTTCAACTTATGGCCACCCTACACGTGTCAGAGTTGAACTGTGTTCTGTAGCATTTTCAATAGCTAATTTTTTAGAAGCAGATCACCAGGCTTTTCTTTGGAGGTGTCTCTGGGTGGACTAGAACCTCCGACCTTTTGGTTAAAGCATGTTAACCATTTGTATTGCCCAGGGGCTCTCCTTGGCCTCAAGGAATTGTAATTTAAGGAGGAAGACAGAGAAGCAACATTGGGTGATAAGAGCTAAAACAGGTGAGCACAGGCTGACTGTGGGCATTTAACAGGGACTGGGGGCACGACAGGAAGGATAGGTAAGGCCGGTCTCCTCAAGGGGGAGGAGGTTGAATTCTCAAGATTGAGGAGAGGGAAGGAGAAGGGAAGGGGAGGGGGCGGGCACCGCCAAAGGGAACAGCAAGTTCAGAGTTCCAGAGAGGCCAGAAGTCAGAACACCAGAACACAAGTTGCTCAGCAAGGCTGGGGCCAAGGGGCTGGGAGTGGCAGGAGAGGAGTGGAGACCTGAAGTCTGGGGACAGCAGCAGGCCACCAGTCATGCTCGCAGAGAATAAATAACGCCTCTTTTGCAAGGAGAGGATTTTCATCTAAGCATTTTACCCTATCCCATGTAAAGCCCCGGCTCATTATCGCTTGATTAACATTCACAATTGTTTCTGGAATGTCAGAACCCTGCAGGCACTTTCTGCCCAGTACTGCAGGGGGAAGGGCGGAGACTTGAGCCACAGGAGTCCCTAAAGGATTTCATATAAGGTAAACTCACCTGGAAAATGGCCCCATGGCTGGGACCCTAAGGAAGGCATCCTAATTATTCCGCACAAGGCTCTCAGCAGCTCTGGGGAAGGCATTAACTGTTAGGGAGCAGGCTTGGGGAAATGCGGACACGCCTGCCCGCAGGGGAGGGGCCCAGTGGGGTGTGTTACATTCCTTTGAAAACAGGGCCCAGGCTGTAATTTGGGTGGTAATCAGAGCAGAGACTGGACTGCAGAACTGTTTCCCATTGATTACAATATCACACTCCTGCTGAGGAAGCCCCACCCAGCTTTTGTTTGGAATTCTTTTCCTTGATTAGGTGTAAGCCCTGTTATTGCTGCCACTCAGAAATAGCGCTGAGCTCTGATGAGGGCGCAATCCTGGCTTCCACGAAGGAGGCTGGTCTTTTCTCTCTCTTTTAGGATGATGGTTTTTTCCTTCCTTTCCTACTCCGCAGTGGGAGAATGTGAAGCAGGGACATTTTGTTCAAATGGAAAGGTAAACCTTTTCACTTTCTGGAAATAGCCACAGAAGCCCAGGAGAACGCTCCCCAGGCTGTGTCCACAGCCCCTCACGCCCTGCTGGCTTTGACCACTGTGACTGCAGCTCCGTGAAGCCAGGCGTGTGGGAAGCCTCCAGCCCGATCACCAGATCTTGACAAACGCCCTTCTTGGTGGAGCTGCCCCTCATCTACCAGTTGGCAGGAAAGGCCGAGCTGAGTGGTGACACTCTCTGGCTCCGTTGTTCATTATGCAATTCAGCTGGGACCCAACCCCAAAGACGGGCTGAGAAACAGGGTGGGGTCATCATCCAGACTGTTGGAAGATATGTATCCAGAATGGGAGACAATTCTTACAACCAGAATCAATGGTTGTAGGGAAATTTCACTTGGAAGCATCTAGTATTAGAATTGGGCAAAAGGATGAACATCTTAATTTATCATTTAGCAATAACTTGAATGTAAAAGGCATGTTTTGTGGCCTGCCCAGCCCAAAGGGGTAGCTTTGTGTGCTATAGGACAGGTCCTACCTCCCCACCCCACCAAAGTGGCCTGGCAGGGATGGAGCCTTGATCCTGTTAGCTAACCGGCTGCCTGGCCAGGGACCTAACACTAGTGTGCCCACCTCAAACAGATAAGCTCTTTTCCTTGGCCAATGGAATTGTCCCCAGTCAATCCAAGCCATTCTATTGGGTGGAACTCAAGCTGGGGGGCTGGAAGGTTAGAAAGTCACAAAGACCTGGAGCTGAGCAGCCACTGATGGCCACAGCAAACTGGCATGTAAACGTAACCATACAAGTTCATCTGCATAATGAGAGTATAAACCTCACCCAAAATGCGGACCCAGGATGAGGGAGCCCAGGAGTGCGCCTTGTGTGCCTCAATCCCAGTGGCCCTCTGTTTTCTGTCCTGAGATATCTCCAAAGACACACAAAAAATTCCCTATTTACCAAAATGGTGAGAATGGGTTTTTTATTACAACCAATGACCCTTGGCTAAAATAAGCATCCAATATGTGTTAGGTGGAGTTGCTGGGTGATGCAAATGGCTAATGTGCTTGGCTGCGAACTGAAAGGTTAGAGGTCCGAGTCCAAACAGAAGTTCCTAGGAAGAAAGGCCTGGCAATCTACTTCTGAAAAATCAACCATTGAAAACCCTATGGAGCACAGTTCTATTCTGATACAAAGGGGGTCACCATAAATTGGAAGTGACTTGACAGCAACTGGTCTGTGTTAGGTGCTATGACAACAGTCCTACCTCAGAGCTAGCATGGAAGACCAAACCTCTTACTGAATAACTTCAGCATATGGCAGCCCCGCTGCACTAAAGTGCTAGTGGCGGAATGCAAAGCACAGCTCACGGGGCTGTTTGCCAGAGAGAGCTCCTTAGAGGAGACGGGAATCGAATCTGGACATCAAGAGTAGCAAGGGTGTAGCTGAACACTGAGGACGACGCTGACAATCCCACTGTGAAAGCCGGCTTTCTGAGCACAGTTCCTCCAGGCTCAGCCCACATCCGCTGGCTTCAGTTACTTAGACTATAGCCCACGCAGAACTGGGAGAGGTTCTCCTGGCAAGCTCTCCCTCCTCAATTTTTGGTGATCCTAGGAAAACAGAGCAATCCCCAGAGGAAGCTCTTTAGAGTTCTCTTAACAGCTCGCCAGCATGCTGAGAGACGAGAGGGAAGTCAGGCAGCTGGAGGACTCGGCCTTGCACTGCTCGGCATCATGGCACAAGGGGAGGGCACCTGCCTTCACACGGGTTCCAGTGAGACCAGGAAGTATGTCTTGAATTTGTGTGGTAGGTGTTGGGGGTGAGGGTGGGGTGGAGAGGGAAAACAAAACAAATGAGACACAAGCTTGTCCTCAAGAAGCTTACCATTTATCGCAAGAGACAGGACACGTATACAATCGACCCAATCACATACCTAACCCATGGCTGCCGTGTCGATTTCAACTCACAGAGACCCTATAGGGCAAGGCAGAAGTGCCCCATAGGGTTTCCAAGGCTGTAATCTTTACGGAAGCAGACTGCCACATCTTTCCCCCATGGAGCAGCTAGCGGGTTCAAAGCGCTGATCTTTCGGTTGGCAACCAAGCACTTTAACCACTGCGCCACCAGGGCTCCTCCATTACATCCCTGCAGACACTAAATGCTCTGAAGCCTACAGAAGATGGGCAATGAAACCATTTCTAAATTTTCCTTGAGGACAGCGACAGAGCTGGAATATAAAATGCCCAAAGCTACGTAGGCAAGGCCAAAATCTCTACACAAAAAAAACCCAACCCAAACCCACTGCCGTGGAGTCAATTCCAACTCATAGCGACCCTGTAGGACAGAGCAGAACTACCCCATAGGGTTTCCAAGGCTGTACATCTTTACAGAAGCAGACTACCACATCTTTCTCCCATGGAGCAGCTGGTGGGTTTGAACCACTGACCTTTTGGTTAGCAGCCGAGTGCTTTAACCACTGTGGCACCAAGGCTCCTAAATTACCACACAACCAAACGTAATTTATGTTAGTCAAATGAATTACAATGATGGCTTCCCAAATTTTTTTAGCAACAGTCTTTTCTTCAAATGAAATTTTACTCAGAAGCCCAACAAGCAAGGTAGATTGAGAAAAGCAGAGTTTCTCTGGTTGACATGGGAGAAGGAGACCTGGAGCCCCAGTCCTCTGCAGCTACCTCTGAGGCCTCCCAGAGAGCATGGGCATCAGAAATCACAGCTGGAAAAGCTTCGTTTAAAGGTATTAAATGCACACACAGTAACGTGAAATTTACATAATGAAAAGTGCTAACAAAAAAGAATACTGTAACTTTACAGGGACAAGGAACTGAGGTTAGATTCTGAGCCTCCAGCTTTGACTCTGCCAGCCAACCCTCTGGCCACGCCAGACATCAGCGCCCCAACCACGTGAAAGTGCCAGCGTCCTGGGTCATCACATCTTACGACTTGGGTGCCATTCTCTTCCTCGTTCCTATGTGGTACCTTCACCTCTAACTTCACTGCTCCCATCTGGTCCCCAAAGTCCCTGTGGATCTGACAATTCGTAAGGGTTTTCTGAATTTCAATCCTATTAATTTATTCTCAGGGCACACTTAGAGCATAGCTCTGTCTGCCTCTGGAAAACACAACTGACCCCCTAAGAGTCCACCCCAGCCGCTCTACCCCACCCAAACCCCCTTCAAAGCCTCTGGAAAACATGACTTACCCACTAAGAGTCCACCCCAGCTGCTCCACCCCAGCCAAACTCCCTTTCAAAAAAGACAAAGCCGTCAAGTTGATGTAAGTCAGCCTTGCCCCAGTGGGTTCTAGGGTTTCTTCAGAGGTTCTGCGATCTAATCCACCCTCATACCCTTTAACATGCTCATGTACATTCATTCCCTAGAGAGCAAATATGAAAATCTTCATGAATCATGAAACCTTGCTTTTTTATTCTTGGCATATCTCACATCAGTGCAAATCCTCTGGGCAACAATAAGTGACAAACATTTCCCCCAATAATAGTTACAATTGGAACACTAGCAACAAATATTTTCTTATAATGAAAATGATCAAATAAATGGTGACTGCCCCATTAAAATAGGGAACAGGACGAAGATGCCTCTAGTACCGTTCGACATTTTACTTCACCCTCTAACCAATGCAATCAGACAGAAAAATGACAGAAGGTAAAAATATTACAAAAGAGGCGGTAATACTTTCTTCATTTGCAAATGAAACCTCTGTCTGCTAGAATACAGTGAATGTAGATGGTCAGATACATAGTAACCATTTAGAAAACGTCATTTTGAAAAAACAATCCCCTCATAATAGCAAGAAAGGAAAGGAGGGAGGGAGGGAGGAAGGAGGAGGAAGGAGAAAAAAAAAAAGGAAAATACCTAGGAACTAACTCACTTGTAAACATACCAAACCAATGTTATCTTAAATTTTACTCAAAGACATAAAAGAAGATACAAATCATGTAGAGTGCTATTGTTTCCGGGATGGGGAGCCTCAATATTGTAAAACAGCAATTCTCCCTCAATTAGTTTATAAATTCAATGTAATCCAACCATCATCTCAACAGGATAGTCTGTAGAATTTACAAAGCTGTTCCCAAGTCAAACTGGAAGAGAAAAAGCTTCAGAACAACTTTTAAAAAGTTTTTGAAAAGGAATTATTCCCTACCACCCACTGCCATCCAGTCAATTCCGACTCACATTGACCCTACAGGACAGAGTAGAATTGCCCATAGGGTTTCCTAGGCTGTAATATTTAGGAATAATAGGAATAATAAAAGAAAATTTATCCTGACAAAAGCAAAACTTTATATATGATAAAGATAATTAACAGTAATTAAAACAGTGTGCCGCCTTCCCAGAAACAAACAGCTCACCGGAACAGGAGAGGGAGTACAAAAAAAAACAAAAATACACAGACACTTAAGATGCAATAAAGGCATAATTTAAAAGTGGAAAGAGGAGCTATTCAGGACATTATACTGGGAAAAGCAGGTATCTATATAAATAAATATTAAGTTGTAGCTTTACCATTGTCATACACACAAAAACAAATTCTAGATGAATAAGATATAAACAAATTACAAAATTACCAGAAAAATGATGAAAAATAATCATTTAAATTCACAAAATCCAGAAGACACAACGAGAAGTTCACAGACGTGGCAACACAACAACCACTAGTGACACAGTGGTTCAGCGCTCGGCTGCTAACCAAAGGTCACGGGTTCGAACCCACCAGCCACTATGAGGGAGAAAGATGAGGCAGTCTGCTTCCAGAAAGATTTACAGCCTAGTAAACCCTATGGGGAATCCTAGTGGCACAGTGCGTAAGCACTCAGCTGCTAACCAAAAGGTCGGCAATTCGAATCCACCAGCCACTCCTTGGAAACCCTACAGGGCAGTTCTACTCTGTCCTATAGGGTCACTGGGAGTCGGAATTGACTCGAAGGGAGTGGGGTTTTTTAATACTACATAAACAAAGTTCAAAAGCAAGCATCATAGACATTATTTACGAAGGACTTTTTGAGAGGGGACATGATTAACTTGATCTATTACTTCCGACTCGATGATCTTTAAACCTTGCATAACAAGTGAGACTTCAAATACAGTTAATGGCACATGTAAAAAACTTTTTTACCCAAAAAGAACACTTCAACTAAGTCCTTTCATAAATATTCACAAACTAAAACTCAGTAGATGTTAAAAAAGTTGCTTATTCTTTTTCAGGAATAAAAATAAGAATGTGGAAAACTATCTGAAATATTTTCCTTGAACTGTTCTTAGTACCTCTCTCACAGATGCTGTGAAGGGGAGACCCCACACTTCAAAGGGCGTGCCTTTAAATTTTTTATGAGTATCTGAATGCCTCTGCTAGTAAACAAAGATCATCCCAAGAGTAAGCTGGGAATTTCGTGGGAAGAGATCTCACAATTTCTACTCCATTTGGAAGGGTCTCTTTTTCAAGTCAGAGAGAATTTACAAACTTCAAAATTCTGTGACTTGTTCATAGCATAAAAACCCACATCTCTGTCAAATCCTTAAGTTTTCCCCATACCTGGAAAGAAGTTTACAGAAGTCTTGCTAGGTGATGAATCTGAGAACCAGGCACAGTGTTGTCATGTAAGGGATACTCCCTTATTGGGAAATAGAATCCCATGGAAGGACCTCAAAAATCTTCTAGGTTCATTTCACTGGTAGGTGAAGAAACTGACATCTGGCTATTGGGCAACTCATCCCCTCAGCTCAGCCAGGATGTGACCCCAGTCTTTCTGCTCTTTCCAGAAAACAGTCCTTCCTGGCCTTGATAAAGCCATACTTTTTCCTTTACTATTTCTAATAGTAAACAGTTAAAGCCTTTAAAATGCCTGCACCCCACCGTCCTAGAAACAATCTATTCCACTTATTTAATAAGCCATTTTCTTGACTATTTCCATTAGTCAAAGCTAACTAATGTTTGAGTCTTTTTTTCCCAGCAGCATTTTTTTTGTCCACCTCTAACTCATCTCCAGTTGAAACCATAGCTGTGTGATACTGAAAAAAAAAACCACAGCTGTTGAGTCGATTCCAACTCATAGCGACCCTACAGGACAGGGCAGAACTGCCCCATAGGGTTTCCAAGGAGCAGCTCGTGGATTCGAACTGCCAACCTTTTGGTTAGCAGCCGTAGTTCTTAACCACTACGCCACCAGGGTTTCCGTGTGATATAAGTAGGGCTTAAAACTCAATCAAAGTTCTATATGTAGTATCAACAGCTGGTATGAGAAGGTTTCATTTCTTCACCCTAGACCGAGGAATCTTATCTACAGGAATTCTAGTCATACTTCAAGTTGTGCTTATGTTTCCTGAAATGTACAAGTGACCATCAACTGTCCCCCAATGTCCTCTTTTCTCCTGCCATGGTGGTGGTACGGGGGGTGGGGGGGGTTACAGAATCACTATGACACTGAAGTGTTCCTGGCATTGTATTCATTCCACAAACATCTGCTATACTAATTTATATTAAGCATCTAGACTGATCCTGGATAATGTTGAACCAAGTACATCCACTGATTAACTACCTTTCCATCCAAAAACGGAATTCTCTGAAATCCTGCATCATGTCTAGTGAAAGGAAACAATAAAATTTCAAGACTGAATCTGTTATGCTACTGTGGCAAAAAATAAAATAAAAAAAAATAGATTAAAAGATATTTATCACAGCTGATTGCTTAGCACAATAAATAAACAATAGCTATTAAACAGAAGTATCATTTATATAATTTCTCCTGACAACTTAAGTATTTTAAAAAGCATTTTACAAATTACGAGGAAGTATTTTCCCAACTAAATTATATGAGGTAACGTAAAGCATAATGCAAGAGGGACATAACAGGGACATAATGCAAGCATTCGTTCCATTCCATATTGAACTAATACTTTAACAAAATACAAGCATAAATGTATTTACATGTGCATTTTCTAAACGGTTTCAAATGATACATACAAAATTACTAACACTCTTGAGGAAGAAGGAGGAAAAGGTAGGAGGAGAGAGACTTTTAAGCGGCATTTTAAACAAATCTGTATGTGTGAATTTTCTTTAATATGTATGTATCAATTTTGTCACTATTTAAAAAATAATAAGACAAAAATGCAACATAATTCTGTCAAAGATGCACTGAAACTAGCATGGCAGTAAATTACTTGTGGTACTGTACCTTGGTCCAACTTTCTTCACAATGTATGTAAGAGCTTTAAAAACATTTATACCCTTTGACCCAACAATTACTTATCTGACAAATTTCCCATCATGTGCCTGTGATTTTTTTTATGAAGAAAAGCAATCTAGTTTTATATACATATATATGTGTATATGTATGTGTGTGTGTATATATATATATACACACACAAATATGTATATACACACGTATCACATTAACTCTTTACAATATAGGTTTTTGAAATGCAGGCTAGGGAAATACTAGTGTGCATTAACTTTTAATAGAAGAAACAAAATTCTCAAAATATAGACGAAGAGCAAAGTAAAAATATAATCCATAAAAAGTTTTCTTGGCTATGCTAACTCAGTGGTTCTCAACCAGGCAGGGATGACTCTGTCCCCCAAGGGGTACTGGGCAATGTCTGGAGATATTTTTGGTTGTCAAATTGGGGGTGGGGAGGTGGGTACTGGCATCTAATGGGTAGAGGCCACGGATGCTTAAAAGCATCCAACAATGCACAGGGCAGATCTCACAACAGGAATCATCTGGCCCAAAATGTCAATAGTGCCAAGACTGAGAGACCCTGTGTTAACTGACCAGCTCCGGCCATTTTTTCAATGTGAATGTTCCTACGCCTTCTATCAACCCACACTTTACTGCTTACGATAATAAACAGCTCAATGTCGAGGAGGAAGATGCTCTTACACTTCGCTGCTTGGTAGCTTTTTATTTTCAAACTTAACTAGTGAATTTTTATTAAACGCAACAGAAGACACAAGGCAGTTATAAGCTATACTGAAAAGTGTAACTCTGGGATATATAATTTAGCCTATATAACCCCAGTCATTTCCACTGAGCTTGCACTGGTGACTGGAGTAACTCCAACAATAATGTAAAAATTAAGCACACAGCCAGTCTGAAATCTAGGTCTTATTTCAATACCAGGTAAGTAAAAATTGTCATTGCACAGGAAGTAAGAACTGTATTCTATACAGTACACTGTCTGTGAGATGGAGAACCCAGCTCACTCCAAGCAGCTTTCAGAATAAGTCAAGAACTGCTTGAGGGAGAAGAAGTGTCTTGCCAAGTCTTAAGGATTCTATGAAAAGAGCCCCAATTTAAGTGGCCCTCCAAATATCCTTCACTGTATAGAAGCTGTTCCCCCAAATGGAGATTCAGTATTACACATTTAGTCTTGAATCAATCATATTTTTAAATAATGAATCAAGCAATTTGTAGAATGGCCTCCAAAGCTACTTAAGAACATTCCATAATCACCTTACTAACACAATAATTCCCACCTGGAAGGCAGGCCAGCCGACTAAGAATTGTACTTGGAGTTTGGAACCTGAATTTTCAGTTGCATGCATTTACAGCCAAGTGATTATTATCTGAAGAGTCTTATTCTGGAAAGATGTTTTTCAGCTTGGCTGTTGAAAAATACAGCTAAGATATTACTTCCTGTTCTACATATGCTCTGCTGGAGATTATATGCTGTGCTGCCAGATGCCTTCCACTCCCTACAGGATCCCGCTGGCCACTCAGACCTGGAAACTCCCCTCCATCCTTCCTCAACCTCCTTGGCCACTATCACTAGACTCTTGTTCTTCCCTTACCTCGTCTACATTTGCAGCCTCTTTCCTCAACCTTCCCAGCCCGGCACCCACACGCTGTGATCCAGGCCAGTCTTTGAACTGCCATCATCAGAACTACCTAGGGAGTTGGTGATCAAGATGCGATTCCCAGACCACATTCCACCTACTGATCAGAATCCCTGGTGGAAGGTTGAGAAACTGCGTTTTCATTCTACCTCTTAGTTACTAAGAACCATAGCCCCAGCCACAGAAAAACACTTACGGCTTCCTGAAAATGACATCATTGTATCCTTGATCCATGCATCATGGTTCTCTCTGCCCAAAACACCTATATCCTACCAGATTATGGTTAAGGCCAGCAGCAAACTATTAAACATTCTTATCATTAAGGACCAAGACAAATACTATAATAATCCCAAGTGGCTCTGTCTATAGGACAAAGTAGAATCACTGGAGATGATTTACTCTAGGATTCAAGGTCACTTGTAATTTTGCCCTGGGGTGGACTTTTTTTGTTGTTAACCCATCCTCTACCTCCCATTCCTTTCCACCTTTCTAGATTTTCCTTTGGGAAACCACTATGTAGCAGCCACAGGCCTTGGGTGGTGTTGGCCCTAAACTAAACTCCAGAGGTAACTGGCATAGGCCAATCAGCATCATCTCATTCCCTTGCTGATTAGGTCTGGGATAAGCACAGACCCAGGCCTAAGCATATGGCACTTCCCTGGCCACCATAATGGTTAACGTTGGTCCAGTCAGAACGAAGCTTGTGTCTTTTGTTTGATAATTATGAATGTGAACAAAGAAACATATAGCCCTGGTTGCTGCTGGCAGCCATTTTGTGAACATGAGGAAAGCTAGGGAGAGGAAGACAGGCAGATCCCAGAGAACCATGTCTGTAAACCGAAAAGTGGGACTTTTTCAGTTACTGAGTCAAAGCACTGTCTTTATTGTTTAAGCCAATTTAGGCTTTCTATTATCCAAAGGGAGGAACCCTGGTAGCAGAGTGGTTAAGCGCTTGGCTGCTAACTGAAAGGTCAGTAGTTTGAACCCACCAGCCGCTCTGCGGGAGAAAGACCTGGCAGTCGGCTTCCGTAAAGATTTACAGCCTTGGAAACCCAATAGGGCAGTTCCGCTATGTCCTATCGAGTCACTATGAGTCAGAATGAAATTGACAGCAACAGGTTTGGGGTATTATCCAAAGCATCATGATACAAGCCCTTCGCTACCTTTCAATCTACTCTCTCACTATTTCCTTAGACTTGGATGAACCCACTGCTGCAGGAGTCTGTCCACCTGTGCCCCAACACATCTCGCCGATTCCCACCTCCACATCTGTGTCTGTCACTCCCCTGTCTAAAATGTTCTTCCCTTGCTCCCTTTCTTATTCAAATCCAGGCTGTTCTAGGCTCAAGCTGGAGTCCTAATGCCTGAGGACAGACACTTAGGACCATAGTTTTCTCGTCTTCTCTAAGCTCCAACCTAGAACCCATTATCTGTACTAGTTGTCATCTATATTGTACCTTATATGTTTACTTACCCTTTGACAGACAGAGTCTCAAGTTGGAACGCAAGCTCTCTATACTTCAGCAACTCCAACGGCCCCGCGCACAATGTTTTATGATTAGCAGAAAACCAACAAATGCTGTTTAGGCAAACTCAAAATGTGATTTAGACCTCCTGATCACTACCAGTCATACCCATTTGATTCACATAGCAGTGTAAAGGGTAGGAAGGAATTCAGATGCAACATATTTCAACATCGCACAGTTGGCCACAGTCCTGCCAAATTTCACAACCAGACTGGCAGTAACAGCTGGATGAGGGTCTGAAATGTATCAGGCTGGCTTCCTGCCTGTGGATTGCCGAAGTTCTTCCAATGAAGATGCAGACTAACTCAGGAGAGTCTAAAAAGTAAAGACCCACACCTTTCAAACATCTGTATAAAATCATACTGGGCCAACACCAGAAAGGAAAACGTGAAAGCACAGCCTGAGGTGTCCACGGCACGGCCCGGGGCATCCACAGCAGAATAGGCTCTGAACACCTCCAGGCCCTTTATGTTCCCTTTCACTCATAGTCCCTTTCCAGTACTCCGGGGTGTACATCTCTAACATTTTAATAAGATAAGTAGATTCTCAATTCTGCTCCATTGGTCTATGTATCTGTTGTTGTACCAGTACCAGGCTGTTTTGACTACCGTGGCAGTATAATAGGTTCTAAAATCAGGTAGCGTGAGGCCTCTCATTTTGTTGTTCTTCTTCAGTAATGCTTTACTTATCCAGGGACTCTCCCCTTTCCATATGAAGTTGGTGATTTGTTCATCCATCTCACTAAAAAACACCGGTGGAATTTGGATCGAGATTGCATTGTATCTGTAGATCACTTTGAGTAGAACTGACATTTTCACGATGTTGAGTCTTTCTATCCATGAGCAAGGTATGTTTTTCCACTTATGCAGGTCTCCTTTGGCTTCTTGCAGTAGTATCTTGTAGTTTTCATTGTATAGGTCTTTTATGTCTCTGGTTAGACTTATTCCTAAGTATTTTAGCTTCTTGGGGGCTATTGTAAATGGTATTGATTTGGTGATTTCCTCTTTGAAGTCCTCTTTCTTGGTGTAGAGGAATCCAACTAATTTTTGTATGTTTGTCTTGTATCCTGATACTTTGCTGAAATCTTCTATTACTTGCAGTAGTTTTCTTGTGGATTCTTTGAGGTTTTCTGTGTATAAGATCATATCATCTGCAGATATACTTTCACTTCTTCCCTACCGATTTGCCCCTGGACTCTCTGTTAACCCAGAACTAAAACCATTCCCAAGGCCAATCTTCAGACAAAGAATAGACTGGACTATATAAAACATAAAACAATACTTGCGAAGAGTGTGCTTCTTATTTCAAGTAGATACATGAGACTAAATGGGCAGCTCCTGTCCGGAGGCAAGATGAGAAGGCAGAAAGGGACAGGAGCTGGTTGAATGGACATGGGAATTCTGGGCTGGAAAGGAGGAGTGTGCTGTCACATTATAGGGATAGCAACTGGGGTCACATAACAGCAAGTGTATAAATTTTTGTATGAGAAATTAACTTGAGCTGTAAACTTTCACCTAAAGTACAATAAACAATAATAAATAAGTAAGTAGAATAGACAGAGGTTAATATTTATCTCCATGACACAGGTGGTCAGGAGGTAAGGAATGAGTAAGCTGAAGAACCATGTCAGAATCCAGCACCGTTTCCATTAAAGATGACAACAAGAACAAAGGGAAAGGAAGTGTCTGTGTGTCTGTGTGTGTGTCTGTGTGTGTACATTCAACCATAAGCAGCAAAGGCATCAATGCAGCCCTGGGGTTAATATTATCCTGGCCACTCAAGGGCCAATCCCTTCATATAGTGGCATGGCAGGTCCCTACCTGAATAACAATTTTGATACCCCAGTTGGGGTTCCCCCAGATTTTGGCAAGAGTATATTAAGACCACTTGAACATGTTCTTCAACAAGTCACAGTCATGAAAAGCTACCTGACAAAATTTTTTAAAAAACCCCATATGAATGACCTGTAGAGTAAAGTAGTACTTTACAAACGTGTGTATCTATAATAACTGAGATCTTGTTACCAGTTGGAGCCCTGGTGGTGTAGTGGTTAAGAGCTACGGTGTGCTACAGCATGCCAAAGGTCAGCAGTTCGAATCTACCAGCTGCTCCTTGGAAACCCTATGGGGCAGTTCTACTCTGTCCTATACAGTTGCTATGAGTTGGAATTGACTCGATGGCAACAGGTTTTGGTATTTTTTTATTACCAGTTGGCCCTCCCCTCATAGGACCCAGAAGTTTCTCTGAGAAGTGGCTAGGTCCAGTCTCTCAGTACTGCTTCTTTATCTTCCTTCTGCCCTGATTAACACAGTCCTCTTCCTGGGTCATAAATAGGTTCTGAAGAGGTACACACACCCACCATCTGCAGGGCTTTCAAACACACAGCGGTATTACCGATGAAGCGCTCGTCAAACGAAATGCTGCACGTCTCCTTGTGGGCTCTGCGCATTGCACTACTACGAGGAGCTCAGTTCTCCTTATTGCTCCAGTCTGCAAATGCTCTCAAAGTTGAGCTTCATCACTGGCCGTGTGGCTGCTAGACACAGTTCTCAAAGCTCCACTTGCCCTGAGAGTCTCTTCTTGGCCCTGTGGCCAGCGACTGTCTAGTCTCATTCACAGTGGCCTTAGCGTAAAGATGGCCTGATGAGGCACTCAGACCCTGACTTGCGTGTATGCAGAGAGAGCCTCTCTAACCCGCGCTTGTGGCTGGACAGAAAGAACAAAGTTTACAACAAAGTGACGCCAGGAAGACTGTCCCCTGAGATGCCACAAAATCCAGACTCGCTTCCCACCCTGCTTCTCCTTTCAAAAACATCTCACTAGTTCACAACTGTGGGGCAAGAAATGAAATAACCAAAATTAATATTGGGAAAGCAGAGGCCTGAGTCCAAACAGCTGCTGTCCCATAAGGGGAAAAGCAAACCACCCATGACAACAAAATCTCTGTCCACACTCTGACATTCATTCCATGGTCCTGCATGGGGGCAGATCAGCCACACCCCAGCTCACCTTTCTGGCTCACTCTCAAAGGGGAAGTCCCCAGCAAGACTCTATTTCAATGAAGCCAGGGGATCTGCAGCAACTCCTTCTCTTTGCCACCAGCAGGTCATGAGACAGTGAGGACTGAGATCAGTGCTGGCCTCCCTCCCCACACGGTCTACCAGGCAGACCAGCCCACCACCTCAAGTCAGAGGACCTTCTCTTCCCCTAGCAGCAGAAACAGCTGTTCCCACTTCATCAAGGCTCCAGTCATCCAGAATGTTCTGGCCCCACCTAATGAACTATATGCCTGGTTCTCCTGCTTCATAGAACTAGCAGAGTATAAAAACCAAACCCATGGCCTTCAAGTCGATTCCAACTCATAGCAACCCTGTAGGACAGAGTAGAACCACCCCAGAGGGTTTCCAGGGCTGTAAATCTTTACAGAAGCAGACTGCTATATCTTTCTCCCTCGGAGTGGCTAGCAGGTTTGAACTGCCAACCTTTTGGTTAGCAGCCGAGTGCTTAACCACTGTGCTACAAGGGCTCCACTGCAGCGTATAGAGAGGAAACAAAATCCTAAGGACCTAGGATTAGTATACACAGGCAAGTCCCACCCTGGTGCTTTTCAAAGCATGTCAAAAGAACTGACAGGATCAGGTTAGGATACAAACAGCCTCAACTTTTGGGTATCCATTCAACAAATACTGAGTTAGAATAAGACACTGTCAACGTAGCCCAGCCAGGTTAGGTTTGCACAGAGGTCCTCAGATGATGAAGTTTAACTAGTGCACACCGAGCGATATGGATTCCAGGCCTCCGTCCAAGAGCAGGGAACAACTTTTCATTATTGATTCACTTGAGCACAAAAGGGCTATGCAAATCTGCAAAAGATTTGCAGCTCTGCTATACCTGGGACCCTGCCAAAAAACTCAGGCAAGAGCACCCGGGACAGACACACAGACACACAGACACACAGACACACAGACACACACACAGTTGGGCAAGAGACACTAAGTATGCAAATGAAGGGTTAGAGAGGTTGCTCACCGGAAGTGCTTCCCATTCTGTTAACCTCCCCTCCTCCCTTCCCTTCTGCAAAGAAGAATTTGGACTTTTTTTGGGGGGGGGGAATCTTAATCATCATTGAAACAGGCAATTTATGGATGGAAGAGAAAAAGAAAAGTGCTATTCTCCAGTCCCAATTTTTTTTTACACATCAGTCAGTAAAAGAAAACCCATAACACACATTGTGACCTGCCCCCAACGTCATCCCCACGTCTCCCCCCGACTTCACGGAGGTGAGAGCTGTAAACGCAATCACTGTGTGGCCGCCATGGCTAAGCAACAAGGAAAACCAGAACGAAGCTAACTGAGCGTGACACGGCTTATTTACTGCCATCCCAACTCACTGTGGGAACACCTGGCTGTGAGTTTCTGGTAATTCTTTCTACTCAAACTTGTTTTTAAAAAGTCTATCTCCCAAAAGAGTGGATGATCAGAGGAGAAGAAGGGCGAGAAGAAGGCGCATGGGGTGGGGCAGTGGAAGGTGAGTCAGGAATGGATGCTCCAGGGAATGAAAAGTGTTCCCAAGCAGATCTGAAGGCAGAGCCTGGCCAAGGCTTCACACATACTTAAGTGTTTGTTGTTTTCAGGAAAACAGGACCCTTGCTTGTCCCTACTCTGCAGGTTTCTCTCCCAGGTGTCTATGGTGATAAGCTATTCCTAGGAACACACGACCAACCCCATGCCTTCCTTTCTGCTTATAATTAACTACGACTTTATGAAAAGACCCCGGAAATTCGGCTGAGGATGCAGGCGCCCGTGGGAGGCACAGACCACCAGAGCTGGGCGTGTTCAGAGGAAGGAGAGCCTGAGCTCGAGGGGTTAAGAGTGGGGTTAGGGAAGGGCGCTGAGCTCGGCTTGGAACACCCAGTACAGACCTGTTACAGTGAAGAACCTTCCACTACTTTTCAAAAAGGTCTGGAGAAACGAAGAATATTATTTTCAAGGAACGTGACGTTTGTGTTATTTAACATAAAATAGACCAGGATGAAGTCGAGATTAACCAGCTCTAACACACAACTGATGGCTGTACAGAGTATAGGAGGTAACCCCTCCTACGGCTTTCTAAAAGAGAAGGAGCATAAAGGGGCCCTGGGTGGCCCCGCATTAACTCTGAGAACACCGGGGCTGGAAGGAGCCCCGAGCCCGCCCTGCCTTCACTCGGGCCCTAGGCTCTGAATGCAGACGTCTCCCAAGGCCCCAGCCACGCTTCCCAGTCCTCCCTGTAGATGCCCTCGTGGCGTCCCACTGCAGCTCTGAGCACAGCTGAAATATACTTGTGCAAATATTTACTTCATTCCGCAACTACCTGCCAAGGCCCTACCACAGGCCAAGCATGTGACAGGGCTCCATCCACATGTCTCCCATGCAACGAATGCCCATCTCTCCCACTAGACAGAAGCCCTACGTGGGCAGAGACCACATTTACACTGCACATAATTGATTTCCAGCCTCTGACATAGAGCCTGGCATAGAAGGCACTCAGTAAATGTGCTAAATTAGTACAGTCCAGCCCCCTTGTTTCAGAGGTGATACTGAGTTTCTGAACAATTAGACAACATAAGCAAAGTCACGCGCCTCGACAGTGATATGCAAAAATAGACTCGTGGCTTCCTGACAGCAAGGCTACTGAACACTGCTTTGAGGAGAACAACTCTAAAGGAGCTATCATTTGGATGACAAGGCTTTGGAACTGGACAGAGAGCACTGCAGTCAGCCTGTCCCTGCAGTAGCCACCTATGATGGCCTTGCTAACACTCATCTCCTCCCAACCAACAGCCTTGCTGTGTTTGTGTTTCTGAAGAAGCTTCAGGACTCTGCTTCAGCATACGTCCTAGGCCAAGCCAAGCAGTAGAGGCCATTCCCCCGGCCACAGTGATCGACACAGTGGCTGCAGCAGTGGGCTCAAACACAGCAACGATAGTGAGGATGGTACAGGACAGGGCAGGGTTTCGTTCTGTTGTACCTGAGGTTGCTACGACTTACAACTGACTCGATGGCACCTAACAACGGAGCACACAGATTTACAGACTTCACTGCTCTACACACACACACCTTAAACAAACAAAAATACAATTCAATGAAAATCTTATTTTTACAAAACATTTCAAGAAGACACCTCGTGCATGAATGAGAATACTATCGATTGTCTCGACTTTGGCTCATTCCTTTCCCATTTCGATCCCCCACTCCCACTCCACACATAAGGGGTACCTGGGCAAATCAGGTTCCAGTCAGGTGGGCTAACCTCATGTGAGACTCCAGGATTGGGACTAGCTGGTACGGATTATTGTCTGGGCAAGAAGAGCTCAAAAAGAGATACAGGTATATCCTTCAGAGCACATCCCAGGTCAAAACCAGAAAAGCTGGATTGTCCAAGAGTCTACATGGCAAATTCTGGGCCGGAAATGGGAGAAAGCGCCAAGAAAGAAAGTCAGGAGAAAGAAGTACCAGAATGGGGACGGATAAGGGAAATGAGGCAAAGACAGTGGCCAATAATAACAACAGACAATAGTTATCAACCACATCATCCTCGTGTTCCTGGAATAAATCCGACGTGGTCATGGTGGATGACTTAATACACTGTTGGACTCCACTTGCTAGCATTTTGTTGAGGATTTTTGCATCTACATTCATAAGGGATAATGGCCTGTAGTTTCTTTTCTTGGGTGCCTTTGTCTTGTTTTGGTACAAGTGTTACATTTGCTTTAAAGAATGAATTAGGGAGTATTCCCTCCTTCTCTATCTTTTGGATAAATTTAAACAGGATTGGTGTCAATTCTTCTCTAAATGTTTGGTAGAATTCCCCAGTGAAGCCATCTGGTCCAGGACTTTTTGTTATTGGGAGGTTTCTGATCACTGATTGGATCTCTTCACTTGTTATGGGTCTACACGGCGCAACTCTTGATTCACCGGTACTCCCCCTACCCACTTCTCCTACCACCTCTCACTCCTACGGACAGGGAAACGTGCGCAAGGCATCTCACCCAGCCAGAAATTTGAATCATCCTCTTAACTGTGACTTCACAAGCTCACGGCCTGGTACCTACAGTGTGAATCGCCCTTTAGCTGCACATGACCAACAACCATCACTCAGTTCTATCATCAGCAGTGACCCCAGCAAACATGGGTGGGACAGCATTGAGTTGCCACATCTAAAAGATTAGGGACATATCTCCAAATCCCATCAGGAATGTATGAATGTATCTTGGCACTCCTGTTGCCTGGATTCCTCGGTGGTTTCCCCCAGAAGTATATTAATTTTGTCTTTCCAACTCAATCATACACTCTGACCCTGTGAATCCACTGCCCAGACCCTTCAGGGTCAAACCCCGGCTGCTGCCCCAAGGCAGAGGAGCCTGCCATATTCTGGCACTTGCTTTGTCTCAAATATGTCACCACTCCAAATACCCCAGTAACACTAAACTCCTTAGAGTTCCAAAGTCCAGTTCCCGGCCCTCTGCAAGCTTTTTCTTACTTTATGGCTGTTATGGATTGAATTATGTGCCCCCAAAATATGTGTTATAAATCCTAACGTCTATGCCTGTGGTTATAATCCCTTTTGGGAATGGGTTTTCTTTGTTATGTTAATGAGGCAGGATTGGTGTAGGGTATATCTTGAGTCAATCTCTTTTGAGATATAAAGGAGATTAAATAAGCAAATGAAAGAAGCAGAGATCAGGTAAGACAGACGCCAGGACACATGGAGATCTCCTGGGAACCAGGAAGCAGAAGCTGAAGAGACGAGGACCTTCCTCCAGAGCCGACAGAGAGACAAAGCTCTCCCCTAGAGCTAGTGCTCTGAATTCAGACTTCTAGCCTCCTAATCTGTGAGAAAATTAATTTCTCTTTGTTAAAGCCATTGTAATGCTTCTGTTACAGCAGCACTAGATAGCTAAGACAATGACCTTTGTCTGAGATGTCTTCCCTCCTCAACACCATCCACCAGGGATCCTAAGCAATCTGGCTATGGCCACCACTCCATCACCTCCTTAGAAAGCCTTCTGTGATCACCTGCCCCACCCCAAGGCAGGGTTGGGTTCCTCACCTCTGTACATAATAGATTCCAGAATAATACATATTAGCACATACGATACACATATATGTACACATCATATCTGCACATATACCACATCACTTTACAGTAATTTGTTCTTAGGTCTCCTACCCCTATTTATAGAGTGTTCTTTGAGGCCTGGGTCTGGGACTTTTACTCACTCTTTAGTCTCCAGTGTCTAACAAAGGTATGGCACATAGCAGGCCTTCAGGTAATTTTTATTAAGTAAAACAAATGAAAGGTTGGACGGATGGATGGATGGATGGACGGATAAACTGATGGATAGAAAGCTGGGAATATACCTTAAACTTCCTTAACTCTCTGCCAATGAGTGCTTCGTGCAGGTGGGTGTTTAGATGCCCAGCTGAGTCACACATGGTAATGAGCTCCTTGGCTTAACCACCCACCACACGCTGGAGCTACCTCCTTGCAGTTTCATAGGTGCCCAGTAATGTTAACGCTCAGGGATTTGACAGACAAGCTTGTTCATACCCTTCCCAGCGATTCTAACCGCAATCACGTCCTCTGTCAGGTCCTTACCTAAAACTGACTTCAGACGCTTAACCTCTCGAGCGTCACCTCCCACTGAAGGTGTGCTAACACCCCGATCATGCATGCCGTCCTTCTCTGGACCTGGACCAGCTTAGTGATGCATCTGTTAGAATGCTGCCATCACTATCACAAGGGCTATTCAAAGCATAGTGGGTCAGGGTACCAATCCCATCCACCACCCAATCTGAGCATATGTGTCATTTAACACAACCCTCTCCCACTCTCAACATCCTACATGTCTGAAAACAAAAACACTCCCAATAAACCACACTTTGTTCTATCAGCACTATCTTGGAATTCCTTTTTCTTAAATATCAATTACTTTCATTAGGCAGAATTTTAAATTTTATTGCGCTTTAGGTGAAAGTTTACAGCGCAAATTAGCGTCTCATTCAAAAATTTATACACAAATTGTTTTGCGACATGGGTTGCAATTCCTGCAATGTGTCAGCACTCTCCCGCTTCCCACTCCAGGTTCCTGTGTCCATTCATCGAGTTTTCCTGTCCCTTCCTGCCTTAACCTCTCGTCTATGGGCAGGAGCTCCGGCTGGTCTCCTAAGCCTGACTGAACTAGGCAGCATGTTCCTCACGTGCGTTACCCTTTGTCTGACTGGCCTGCCTAATCTTGGGCAGGAAAGGGGGCTATGGGAGTGGCTTCAGCTCTGAGCTAGCAGGGTGTCTGGGGGAAATTTCATTTTATATGTTCCCCCAACTGCCTGCTTATAATTTGACTGAGTGTGGAACGGGTTAGGCAGGGAGAAAAAGTCATCCAAACCTTCCCTGCAGGCTCGCTAAAACAATTGCCATTAGCCTTAAAATTTAGATTCCACTGGCATTCTCTCCCCCCGGTAATTCCATTTGCAAATTTCAACAACCAATCACCCTGAAGCCACAGTGAGAAGTAAGCTACAGGACACTCTACTTTAAGGTCTATTGTCCAGTCATATTCCCTTGAAGAACAAAGATGTTTTATTACGGTAACTACCAGGTTACAAAGCACCTCCCCCCTCTCCAGAGTAAATCAAATCAATTTTCCTCTTGTTTCTTTTAATAATATTTTCTTGTGTTTTAGGTGAAAGTTTACACAGCAAATTAGGTTCCTCTTTAACAATTTTTATACAAATTGTTCCCTGACATTAGTTACAATTTTTACAACGTGTCAGTATTCTCGTTATTTCCATTCTGTTTGTTCTGTTTCCACTGACCAACTTCCCTCCCCCTCCTTGCCTTCTCACCTTTGCTTCTGGGTAAATGTCGACCTTTGGTCTCATATAGTTAACTGTTTAAGGAAGCATATTACTCACATGTGATGTTGTTCATTTTATAAGCCCATCTATAATTTGGCTGAAAGGTGACCTGCAGAAATAGCTTCAATTCCAAGTTCAAAGGGTATCTTACGGTGACAGTCTCGAGGGTTCCTCTAGTCTCTTACGGTCCACTAGGTCTGGCCTTATTTTAAGAATTTGAGTTTTGTTCTACATTTTTCTCCCATTCTATTTGGGACCTTTTATCGTGTCCCTGGTCAGAACAGTCAGTAGCAGTGGCTGTGATGCTTTGAATTGGGTCCCCCAAAAAATGTGTGTATCAATTTGTTTGGGCCGTGATTGCCCAAATTGTGTGATTTTCCCATGTGTGGTAAATCCTGCCTCTATGATGTTAATAAGGGGGGATGGGCGGCAGTTGTGTTAGTGAGGCAGGACTTCAACTACAAGATTGGATTGTGTTCTGAGGCAATCTCTTGAGATATAAAAGACAGGAGTGAGCAGTGAGACGGGGACCTCATACCATCAAGAAAGCAGTGCCAGGAGCAAAGCGCGTCCTTTGGACTGGGTGTCCCTGGGCAGAGAAGCTCCTAGTCCAGGGGAACACTGAAGAGAAGAAGGCCAACAGAGAGAAAAAGCCTTCCCCTGGAGCTGATGCCCTGAATTTGGACTTTTAGCCTACTTTGACTGTGAGGAAATAAACTTCTCTTC
>NW_004443966.1:8242813-8244473 GCF_000243295.1 Trichechus manatus latirostris | reverse complement strand
TAACCATCAAAGAACGGTGCTCTCTGTGTGTATATCTGTTCTTGGCTTTTTATAATAGTGGGACCATATAACATTTGTCTTTTTGTGATGGACTTATTTCACTCAGCATAACATCCTCCAGATTCATCCATGTTATGTTTCATGGACTCCTCGTTTTTCTTTATAGTTGAGTAGTATTCCATTGTATGTATGTACCACAATTTGTTTATCCATTCATCCACTGATGGGCATCTACGTTGTCTCCACCTTTTTGCTGTTGTGAATAACGCTGCAGTGAACACGGCTGTGCATATGTCTACTTGTGTCACTGCTCTTCTATCTCTAGGCTCTATTCCTCGGGCTGGGAATGCTGGATCATAAGGTATTTCTATTTCTAGCTTTTTGAGGAAGCGCCATACCATTTTCCATAGTGGCTGTACCATTTTACAGTCCCACCAGCAATGCATAAGAGTTCCAATCCCCCCACAGCCTCGCCAGCATCTGTTGTTTTTCTGTTTTTTTAATCATTGTCTTTTTTTTTGGGGGGGGGTGAGATGGTATCTCATTGTAGTTTTGTTCTTTAGATTTTTTAAAGCATTCCAATTGTTCTAGAAATTGTAACTATTTTTCAGAGTGACAGTCCTAGGTTTATCCATTCAAAAATGGCCTAAATACATCAAGTAGGCATGTTTCTTCCCACTTTGAAAGAGGTTGAAGGAGAAGACTGAACTTTGTAATTTACAGGTAAAACTAACCTCTTTTTGCCTCCTAGGAAGTGCATATTGAAATACAGAAATCAAACTAAAACCCCAAATCTAAGACGGAGGAGGAAGGATGATCTAAAGGGCCCCATGGATTGGGGAAAAGAATTTGCTTCCACAGGTACATACTCCTGAAGCAACCTTTCCACTCTACAATTTGGGAACAATTTATTCATCTGGCACAGCTGAGTTCTAATCTAACACTTTGCGCTCTGAGGTCCTGGACAAGTTATGTGACATCTAATTCAAAATACTGATGATAACAATACATTGCAGGTGCTCTCTCAGAATCAGGGCTAAGGGGGACAGGTCCTCACAGGTGCTCAACATCAAACAATAGTAAACACTAGTATTCTCAACCTCTCGCTTAAAGAATGGAGGTGGCATTCGAGCGGTGGAAAAAAGGCAAGGTTGGTGATCTGCAGAGAGTCTAGGAGAAGAGCTGTTGTGACAAAATGAGGTGGCTAAGACATTTTAGAAGACCCCCCCCCAACATCATGAAAAGGAAAGAGTGCCCTGATTAAATGTCTGAACTGGGCTCTTTAAGAAATCCCTAGAGTAAAGGAGACAATCAGTCAGGCTTGTACCTGATAGTGCTGCCCCTTAAAACCAGCCTTCCATCGCCATTTAGCCTCCTGGATGAACCTAACCGCTGAGCAAACAACCTTTCTAAGACTCTGAGCTAAGAGTAAGGACCAGCTGAGCGACTGAGCAAATAAATCAGTTCCTCCCTTAGGGCTCAGTTTCGTCATCCATATAACGGGGTTGTTCTAAACATCAAATGAGACACTCTTCTTTAAAGCACTTTAGAAACTTCACATAAAGCATGATACTACCGTGCTTTCCAGAAGCTGAGCCCCTGTGGGTAAACTGGTTCAGCTTCTGGACTAAGAACTGTCAGAAGATGAGACCCCAACCTG
>NW_004443966.1:8227561-8236024 GCF_000243295.1 Trichechus manatus latirostris | reverse complement strand
GCCTTAACTGCATTCAGCTGTAAGTCTCCATGCACTGCAGGTTAAAATAAAATCTGTCAGAGAGAAAGCCTTCCTGTCCTGCTGTAGGAATAAGACAGTAGGTGTGTCTGCAAGATTCCCAAGGCACATGTCTCTCACTGGGACTTATCTGCCACTATTTCCCTGAGAATATGGGGTAATTTTTGCCTGTTACAGGCATTTTGCTGCTACCAATGCACAAGCCCGGTGACCCTCCTGACCTGCTCAAACACCTCCATCCACCAGACAAGGTTTGCTTCAGACACAAACACTGGCCACTGGTGTCTCAATGCAGAAGTGCAGAGATGTAACCCCCAACCCCAACAGTACAAGGACAAAGGTCCTAGTTAACCAGGCAGCACACCCATGAGGGAAGCCACAGACACACAGTGTCACCTCCCTCTTACCATACATATACATGTGTCTCTGTGCAAAAAAGAAAAGATTTTCAGGAAATGCATTAAAATGATAACTGAGGTTATCTGCAAGTAAGGAATGTAGTCAAATGATTTTTCTTCTCCTTTATTTTATTTTTTGTATTTTAAATAGTCACAGAGAGAAAGACTAGGAGGAAATCTATCAAAATGACATCAGCCACCCCATCTTAGGTCATCGTCACCTAAAATGACCTCTGGGGAGTCTACAGAAAACTCCAGATTCTGGCACCCAACACCTGACAGTTTCACCAATTCTACCAGCTACAGTGTGCATGCCTACCTACAAGTCCAAAATCCAGCCCACCCTTCAGGACACAGGACCCACAAATCTCCCCTCAGCAGCCTTCCCCAGCATCGAAGGTCATCATTCAGTGTCTCCACACATGTTTGTGTAGACATGTATGCATGTATGTATACTTTAGATACATATACACATACATATGGACTCTAGTATAAACTCCATATAGACTGTGCATTGGTTTTTGGTGTTGGATGCCATCTAGTCGATTTTGACTCGTAGTGAGCCCACGTGACAGAGTAGAACTATCCCATAGGGTTTCCCGGGCTCTAATCTTTATAGTAGCAGACGGCCAGGTCTTTCTCCCACAGAGCCACTGGGTGAGTTCGAACTGCCAACTTTTCCATTAGCAGCTGAGTGCTTAACCATTGCACCACTAGGGCTCCTTGTGTATTGGTGTATCACCTCATATGCATGCAAAAGCTGGACAATGAATAAGGAAGACCAAAGAAGAACTGACACCTTTGAATTATGGTGCTGGTGAAGAATATTGAATATACCATGGTATGCCAGAAGAACCAAGAAATCTGCCTTAGCAGAAGTAGAGCCAGAATGCTCCTTAGAAGCAAGGATGGCGAGACTTTGTGTCGCGTACCTTGAACATGTTATCAGGAGGGACCAATCCCTGGAGAAGGAGATCATGCTTGGTAAGGGAGAGGGTCAGCGAAAAAGAGGAAGACCCTCACTGAGATGAAATGATACAGTGGCTGCAACAATGGGCTGAAGCATAACAATGATTATGAGGATGGTGCAGGACCAGGCAGCCTTCTCTTCTGTTGTACACAGGGTCGCTGTAAGTCGGGGCCGACTTGACGTCACCTAACAACAGCATGCACACACTACAGCACCCACACTCACACATACGTAAGTCCTGTGAACGTTCCACACCTGACTTTCAGGTATTCACAGTCTGTACAGACAGAAGACAAGCTCCCTCAGCACAGGAGTGGCCTCTATAACCCACAGGTTACCTTTCACACAGAGAAACAGAGAACACTTCCAAACTTTCAGACAGAAGAGGGGATCACACAGGGCAGATCTGGGAAGGTTTCCTTTTGGCATGGACAGAGATGCCCGTGCTAAGACAGCTAACATGGGATTTTCAAGTTTTGCTTCTGTTTAGAAGGGGAACACCTTTATATAGACTATTTTTAGGTTTCCAGAAAAATGGCACAGAAAGTACAAAGAGTTCCCATATACTCCGCTTCCCCCTCTGCACGTAACAACAACCCGTTGCTGTCGAGTCCATCCTGACTCATAGCGACCCTATGGGACGGAGCAGAACTGCCCCACAGCGTTTCCGACTTTCTGGTTAACAGCCACTCTTAACCACTGAGCTCCCCTCGTACACAGTCTTTTGTTACTAACATCTTGCACTCCTGCGGTACGCCTGTTACCTGATGAGCCAATACGGATACATCATTGTTAACTGACACCCACGGTTTACATCAGGACTCTCTCTCTGTGTAGTACATCCCTATCGGTTTTGACAAATGCACAATGTCATGTGTTCACCGTGACAGCGTCATGCAGAATAGTTTAGCGCTCTAAAAATACCTTGTGCTGGAGTGAAACGCCTTTAAGATCTCCCAGGGATCCTGACAGCAGAAGAGAATGCCTCTTAACCCACCGAGGGAAGGGGCCCTGAGACCACTGTGACCAGCCAGGCCACGCCAGACCAGGGGATGGGGTTGAGTGCTAGTATATGCCTCAGGAGGTCTCAGAGGGGACTGTGAGGAGATGCAGAAGCAAAGCCCAGATGATACACGTGTGTGCGTGTGTGTGTGCGTGTGTGTGTGTGTGTGTGTGTCCGTGTGGGTAATAATGAGTTGGAGTATATGAACAAGAGGCTGTATGTGTGTGTTTTTTTGTCTAAGGAAATGCACCACTGCTTTCAGAGTGACTGGATAGGAAATTAATAGTTTTTCTTTCATTAAATGTTTTGCTTATTGGGTTTGTTAATTGAGTGTTATCAGTTACATAAAAAAAAACCAAACCTATTGCCGTCGAGTCGATTCCAACTCACAGCGACCCTATCACTTACATAAGACAGAATAAAACCAACCAAACGTGTTGCTGTCGAGTCGATCCTGACTCATGGTGACCCCATCGGACAGAGTGGAACTGCCCTCTAGGGTTTCCAAGGAGCAGGTGGTGGATTTGAACTGTCGACCTTCTGGTTAGGAGCCGAGCTCTTAAGCACTGGGCCACCAGGGATCCAAGAGAAAATAATAAAAGTAAAAACAATCTACGTGATGGACCATATTGTTACCAAACCCCCTCTTCCACCATGAGGGCAGGATTAACCTTCCATTGATTCCTCTTTCAGCTTCCCCTGCAGCAGTTCCCATTGGCAACGGAACCAACATTCCACCACAAGAACGCTGACATAGATCACCGGAATTTGTCAGAGACGGACACTGACAAAGTGGCCTTGAACTGGGGGGTGAGCGTGTTGTGGAGTTGGGGGTTGGGGGCAGCATCTGGCTGGCCGCACCTCTTCTCCTAAGCAACAGCATAGGTGGGGTCATCACCCCTCTGGAACTTAGTTTCTTCATCCCTAAATCTACATAAACCCTAAAGGTCCTTTCAGATAGAACAACCCACAAGTCTAATCAAATGTCCTGTTTTCTGCAAAGCATTTGGCACTCTATTACTGAAAGGGTAATAAAAGGCAACAAAGTGGGAAAAGCCAAAATTGGCAAGAAAAAAGAAGACTGCAATAAATTTTCACCAGTTTCTGATACCTGAGGAAAAGATCAAGCAGGACTCTAACATGACCACGGGAGGAATTGTCCTGCCAACGGCCTAAGAACATACGGCCCAAGGTGGTGAGGGAGGGCCCGCAGAGGCTTAGTGACTCACCCCATTTCAGAAGTGAACACAGGATGTATTCAATAAATGCTGTGGAACTGAACTACATAAATCTGTACGTGGGAGTCAACCCCACGTCGGTCTTAAATCATCTCTAAGAGGTGAGTATACATTTCAGGGAGGTCTGAGAACACTGTCCACATCACCCTTGTTCTGTGGAAGAACACGCCTTGTCCAAGGTCGCGTGGCTGACTTTAGCAAATTAGTTGTGATGAGCAGATTAAACAGACCACAGAGGCAGTGTAGGGCTCCATTACAGAAGTGAGGTCTGGAGCCCGGCAGGACAGGGCTGCAGCCGCGGGGCCTTGGGCAGGTGCCTCACACTGCCTAAGCCTTGGTTCCCTTATGTGCCAACCTGGAATCGAAACAGAACTCTCACAAGGATGCTGTGAGATGAGTTAATTCCCCTACTGTCTCGTGATGACGGCTCTGAACATGAGCACTGAAACCAAACCAGGCCTGCCACCCGGCCCGCCACTGCCCAGCCCACCGCAAGGCCCGTCACCAAGCCCATCACCGCTGAGTCAGTTCCGACTCACAGCAACCCCACAGGACAGAGCAGAACTGCCCCATAGGGTTTCCAAGGAGCGGCTGGCAGATTCAAACTGCCGACCTTTTGGTTAGCAGCCAAGGTCTTAAGCACTGCACTACCAGGGCTCCACAGCTAGACTAGGGCACGAATAATGTCATTGTAGTCATCTATGGAAACCCTATGGGGCAGTTCTGCTCTGTCCTATAGGGTTGCTATGAGTCGGAATCAACTCAATGGCAACGAGTTAGTCTAGCTATAATGCTGGAAGCTATGCCACTGGTATTTCAAATACTAGCAAGGTCACCCATGGAGAACATTTCCACAGAGCTGCCAGACTAAGACAGACTAGGAAGAAAGGCCTGGCAATCTACTTCCAAAAATCAGCCAATGAAAACCCTATGGATCACAACAGAATACTGTCCAACATAGAGCTGGATGGTGAGTCCCCTAGGTTCAAGGGCACTCAAAATACAGTGGTTACAATGATGGGTTCAAGCATACCAATGGCTGTGAAGAAGGACTGAGCACATTTCATTCTGTTGTATACAGGGTCGTCAGGAGTCGGAGGACAGCAACCAACAACAACAAGGCCTAGCTAACTTCATGACTTGGGGTAAATCATTTGAATCCTGAGGACTTTCCCTCAAGTGTAAAACAAAGGGAAGAGGATCCTTTTCAACTTCAAAAGCTGTGACTCTAAGCTCCCCTCTCTTTAAGCACTTACGAGCTCATGGTGGATAGAGAAACCCAACTTGAACTTCCACATCCTTCCACAGCTCCTTGAACATTGGAAAAAATGAACAAAAGAGAGCACATAGTCCATGTATAAATGTAGCCCCACTGGGTCAAAACACTACATCTAGAAAGTTGTAGGTGACTATAATCTCAGTTGTCGTGGAGTCAATTCCGAGTCATAGCAACTCGATAGGATGGAGTAGAACTGCCCCATAGAGTTCCCAAGGAGTGCCTGGTGGATCTGAACTGCCGACCTTTTGGTTAGCAGGCGTAGCTCTTAACCATATGCCAGCAGGGTTTCCATAATCTCGATAGCTGACACTGTAAGCTAAACCCAGAGCTTATTCCTTATGAGTCTACTTCAAGGTGGGTGTTTGAAGTCCCGTCTGAAGCTCAGAGAAGAGGAGCAACTGCCTCTTGTCCCAGGAGTCACAGGTGTCCCTGGCTCCCAGCCTGGGGTTCTCCCTGTGCTTAGCTAGCTTATCACCATTATGAGAGTAAGTCCTGTCAGAACCTCCTTCTTCACACTCACATCTACCACTGTAACAAATGCCATCACGTTGCCCCTGACTCACGGCGACCCCGCGTGTGTCAGAGCAGAACTGTGCTCTGCAGGGTTTTTATGGCTGGTTTTTCAGAAGTAGACTACCAGGCCTTTCTTCCCAGATGCCTCTGCGTGGGCTCGAACCTCCAATGTTTCGGTTAGCAGTCGAGCGTGTTAACTGTTTGCACCACCCATGTCCTCCACCCACACACACACACACACACACACACACACAACACACACGCACGCACGCATGAGCAATTCCCTCTGAAAATGGGAATCATTACATTAAGAGAAAATTTTGGAGTATAAAATCCTGTAAATCCTGTATTTACAAAGCTCCTATTCACAGCTTTGTGAAAAGCCAACGATTTTAATTTATGTAGCAGCAAGACATTTTTATTCCCCAGCAATGAAAAGACTGTGTTATCAGGGCGCAGGAATGCTGGAATAACCCAGAATTCCCATAAACCAGGAGTCCCAGGTGGTTTTCTGGGTTCTTCCTCCTAAAAGAGTAGAAGGTAGGGATTTTCGTTTACAAAATGCCTAACTGGTATGCAGAGTGGTTCCCATGTCAAACAACCCCTCCCCTAAGGCCCCTTAAATGAAACAGGAGTTGCATCTAATCCCTAGTAACCCTCGGGTGGTCCAAAGTCGACTTTCTATAGGGCTCTGCTTCCAAGTGCTTTCCTGATGAGTCAGCCCCCCAAGACCGTGAGCACCTCCCAGCTGGGCTAGGTATGCTCAGTATGGGAAAGGCATTAAGGAATGTCTTGCATTTGTATAGCACTGTGCAATCTACTTAACTTTTTGTCTTTCATTTCTAATTTAATTGGTTTTGAATTTTTTTTAGTGGCCCATATGATGCACTGAATCTTCAAAATGCATTGAAGTTTGCACATGGTCAATTTCCATAAACGTTCCACGTGTGCTTAAAAACGTGTATTCTTCCGTTACGGAGCTGTGTTCTTGGCCTGTCCACTAGATCAAGCTGGTTATTTTTCTACATCTTCACTGTTTTGTTTTTTGCCTATTTATCAATTACTGAAAAAAGTGTGTTAAATTCTCCCACTACGCCAGTCAATTTTTACTCTCTCTCTCTATATACACATGTATTTATTAAAACTTATATCATTAGGGACAAGCAAGTTTAGAATTATTATATACTCTAGATTTACAACGTAGCCCTGTGGTTAAGGTCACAGGCAGCTTTGGAATCATACAGACTTGGGTATAAGTCCCAACTCCACTACCTGCTCATAAGCCTCAATTTTCTCATCTGTGGAGAGGAAATAGCAATACTTGCTACCTCAAAGGAATGTTCTGAGGATTAAATAAGAAACTGCATGTAATATACTTAGCATAGTGACCAGTCCTACAAATGCTAAAACCAAAAAAACCAAACCAGTTGCCATCAAGTCGATTCCAACTCATGGCGAGCCCATGTGTGTCAGGGCAGAACTGTGTTCCATAGAGTTTTCAAGGCTGTGACTTTTTGGAAGCAGACTGCCAGGTCTTTCTTCCGAGGAGCCTCTAGGGGGTTTGAACTGCTAACCTTGTGGTTGGTAGCTGAGTGCTTAACCATTTGCACCACCCAGGAACTCCCCAAACATGCTATAAATGCTAGCTGCTGATAAAGTAGTCCACAACTTGCCTAAGATTGTGCAGGTATTTACTAGGATGAATCTAGAACCTTCTTCTCTCCATTCTTGCAAATCAGGTAGCATGCCAGCATGGGCGAGGCGGCAGATTATCAAAGGCCTCTATTCTAGAGCTTTCCAGTTGGGGAAGCACAGGACAACACTACTATCCATATCTCATGGACAAGGTTAATTCATACGTCAGCTAAGCACTTCATCTTCCATAACTTAATTGCAACTGCCGGGTTTCACTTGTTCTCTCTCAGATTTATTTACCCCTGTTGCTGGCTTGAGGGCTCTGTTGGAACAGCTGCAAAGTGATGCACTTTATAAGCTTCTGCTTCTGAGGAACACGCAGCGTATCTGAAGCAGGCCAGAGTTATTATCTAAACTGCAGATAACTTCTGAGGGCTTATCCCAGCCTTGCGATTTACGGAATTGTGTATGGGTGAAAAAAAATATGTGTGTTAAAGTAAGTTCAGGACAGACCATCCATTTCATTAGCAGCTTCCAAATCCTCTACAATGTTCTCCCACATCCCAGCAGGGTCAGCGGATCTTTGTCAAAGTCAAAGTTAATTGCACATCAGAGGGAGAAGATGGGATTTTCTTCTCTGGCTTTTGAACTCTGACATTGACACTTGGGAGTCATTCTGTCCTCAAAATGTCAGCTGCAGGAAAAAAAAAAAAAAAAAAAACAACAAAAAAGGCAGAATAGACCAGCAACAAAACCTGCCAAACAGAAGAACATTCTTAGAAAGCCTCAGGGATTACAAGTCAAGAATCTGCCTTTAAAAAAAAAGGAAATACCACTCCTGCTGAAAGCAACTCTTCATCAGAAACAGGTAACTACAGAAAGCCCACGGGGCGCTTGGTCCAGCTGCCAGGATTTAGCACACACCCATCCACACGCTGGTTTTGTCGGTGTTGTCTTGGGAAGCTAACTCTGTATCTCATTAATAAGATTTTGACAAATGGACCACCATAGCCGAAAATCTTATTTGGAAAACAATCCCTCGATGAAGGGTAGAAACCAACCCACTATACAGTTTGTCAATCTCAGGAAAAAAATTTCTTACAGGATTTACTGACATAAATTCCCTCTTTTATTGCTTGATATCTTCCCACTGAAACGGAAGGGGAGATCATGTCAGCCGCTGACAGTTTCTGCTTTCTGTAATCCTTGTGAGTCCCATCAGCATTTGTTAAAGAGCCTAGTGTCAGCCATCGAGTCACGCAACCATAAATGTCCACGCTAACCCAACTCCAGGACCCTCACCCCAACCAATGCTTCCTAAGTCATTCTCTGCTTTCTTCAAAACTCCCTGCAGGAGGTACAGCCCAGACGTCAGAAACCAACCACACGAGAGAAATACAAGCGGAATG
>NW_004443966.1:8224515-8225241 GCF_000243295.1 Trichechus manatus latirostris | reverse complement strand
TCACCTGAATCTCGTCCCTATCAGGTGGATATCTCTACCCACTTTATAGATGAGGAGACAGGCTTGTTATTGGAGGTTGTTTACCAAAGTCCTCCCTCTTCCCCTACAGAAACAGCTAGATATACACGCTTTAAAAAAAAAAAAATTATTAACTGAATAATACTGACGCTCCTATCAAGCAAATTGATACTCCTTTTTCCGACTTAACTACATATATGGTCATCTTTCCATGTTCCTAGGATACCTTGGTGGCACAGTGGTTAAGAGCTACAGCTGCTAACTAAAAGGTCAGCAGTTCGAATCCACCAGGCGCTCCCTGGAAACCCTTTGGGGCAGTTCTACTCTGTTCTATATGGTCACTATGAGTCAGAATCGACTCGACGGCAATGGGTTTGGTTTGGTTTTTTCCATGTTCCTACTCTCTACCCGATAGTTTCAAAGAAGACAAAGGAAGGAAACTTCGATTTACTGTGCCGCTGCCCAGGGATGGGTAGAAGTAAGAGTACCTTTTTGCAATCTGCATCCCCAGGCATTAAAGATGGCACCTGTGAAGGCTACCTTTTTCAGCCAATGAAAGGAAGTTTGGGGGTCGGTGTACCTACGTGCACTCAAGCACTTGCAAACATTACTTGGCTCTTGTGCCTTCAACACACTTCAGGGGGAAATTCCAGCTTCTTCCAAGAAATGGGGACATGTCCGTGACAACACTTCCCTTCGGAAGGAACC
>NW_004443966.1:8217827-8223911 GCF_000243295.1 Trichechus manatus latirostris | reverse complement strand
GCCCAGGCCAACACTCCTTTGACTTGGTTTTCATTAATATTTATGAGATATTTACCAACGTAGGTGAGAAATAGTCAACTACTTCCCTCCAAGAGTGCTGGGCTGGCTAAGCCTGAGGCTGGGATGATGTCTACCTTTTACATAAAAAAGCAGTCAGGAGAGGGACAGGTATGCCTGGTTTAAGAGCCCCACCTCTGGGTCTAAGTTAAGTTTAACCGTGGATTATGGAGCCCACACACCGGGTTCACCCAGCTCTGCCACGTTAGCTCTATGACCTTGGCCAAGTTACATAACCAGCTGGTGCTTCCGTTTCTTCATCTGTAAATGAGATTAATAGTAGTAATCACCTCTTGGAATCGCTGTGAGGCATAAATAAGTTAATACTTCTAAGCATGCTTAGAACTCTGTGTGGCACATGTAAGTGCTCAACAAATCTACAATATTGTTATCAATCATTATTGATGATTTATTCTTTAAGTGTTACAGGGACATTCACTGGTGCCTTCCTGTGCACCATACATTTGCACGCATTATCCTATTTAGCCCTCAGAGCACTCTGATAAGTCAGACAGGAACCTGAGGCTCAGAGAAGTTTAAACTCTTACAAATAATCATATTGCTAGTGACTCAAAATTTGAACCCAGGTCTGTCTTCAAAACTTATGCTGCTTCTACCTCCCCAAGTCCTGTGCTCCTGCCTCAGACACAGAAGCTAAAAAGGAACAATGCTAGCCAACACTTAACGGGTGTTTACTATGTGCTAGGTCTGATGTAGGTGCTTTATATACAATCTCACTCTGTATAGCAACATTATGGATAGGTAAAATCACTACTCCCATTTGACAGATGAGAAAACCGAGGCTTAAATAGTTGAAATAATTTGTCCAGGGATGTGAAGTCCATAAGCAGCAGGAGTAGGACGGAGCTGTAGAGTCCCTCATAACTGTTGCATTAAAAGAAAGAGAAGGAGGAAGGCAGGGAGAGAGAAAAGGCAGGCAGGCAACTGCCCAACAGGTCCAGTAACTCTTTGGCCATCAAATCACTACTTTCCATACAACAGTCTGCATATCTATGTTTTTAAGAGTAGATAGTGTGTCAAGCCACAAAATTCTTAATTCTCTTTTAACAACATTAACAGCGTGTTTGACTTTGTAGTAGAGAAACAGAAAAAACCCAACTACTGTTCCAGAGTAAAACAGGTTTATTAAGGGTTTAAAGACAGTTCAAACTGGGAACAACTTGGTTCATGAAAATAAAACCACGAAGTCGAAGTTACAATAATCACAAAAACATTTTTATAGGATTTAGACAAAGAATGGGGCCTAAAAAATTCTGACTGGTTTACAGCAGTTGAGGTCAATCAAAGGCGGGACAAACCAAAGTGTGATTTTTAACATTATTGGATATATTAACACAGCTGGAATACATTGATGGGCTAAAGGACATAACTGTAAGGTATATGGTCATGGAGGGGGTCTCATGACCAGTCACAAAACAATGGCATGACAATGGCATGATGGATACTGTTGGGAACAGGTTGTTAAACATTACCTCACTCAGAGCATAAGATTTCCTGGGGAGATCTGAAACAAAGAGTTTCAATAAGGTTTGGTTACAGACCCCAGGATACACGTAGTATCCACATTCTTAGCCTGACCACAAATAAAATCATTTCCTTAATGATAGGGTTGGTTCCTAAGCAACAGGGTTTGAATCTGTATGAATAGTTACACTGAGCCTTAGCATTAGTTCAGCCATTTTACTTTAGGTCAGCTGTCTCTTTTACTTTTATAACCCATATCATTCCCTCCTTCTGATCAAGGATTTTGAAGAACATCCTTTGATCACAAGTATGGGCACACTCTGTTCTGTATGGGTTTGTCAATATGTTGCTCCCAGGTGGCGGCTCAAACTTTAGCCGTTTCAGTAAGTCCACCATGCTATGGTTGTGCAGCCGTCTTCAGTCATCTCAATATGGGAAACAGAAAGGATATGGCAAGATTGGAGGAACAATCTGACCTACTTTCAAATGGCTAATCTAAGTCATAAGGTTTTTTTAGTTTTGGGCTTCCAAATGCACTGCTGATATACATAATTATCTGAGCATGAGATGAAGTGGGGTTATCAGTTTCTACGGTAGATGCACATTTTATATCCCATATCAACTTTTAAAAAAAAAGAAGTAGAAGAATACAAATAGAATCCTCAAACAATCCTCAGGGCAAAGTTATTTTTGTTAAGAAACAAATAAATAGGCACAGAATTAAAATGTTGTAGGGAGAGTAATTACTCAGATTCATCATACAACAGCAATCGCCACCTCATTTTTCTCCACTCCCCAACAAAATGAGGTAGGAGGAGACAACCGCAGCCCTAAGCAAACTTAAAGACAAAAGCAGAAACAATTTTGCTTCGAATGTCTTTATGCTTGTTTTTATAAGGATTTATCTGTTATTTTTAAAACAAAAACAAGAAACCTCAAATATTCCAAACAGAACAAATGCTTCTACCTTTATTGCAATTTTCTATTAACAGCAGTTTGAGATACGAAGAAAAAGGAACAAACCTTCATCCAAAGTACTATATATATAAGAAAGAAAAAAAAAAAGGAACAGGATGAAGGGAGAGAGATGAGCCTGAGAGGAGTAAAGGTGGACAAGCAAATAAAGAATACATGAGGGGAAAGGCACAAGCACATCAAGGGGGATACTGTGAAGGCACAAAATAGGAGGAAGATCATGACAGCGAGGGGTTCAGTATACTCTGAATTAGTAGTATAACCTCTCACCGTCCTTGGCTTCAGGAACATCCACTCTCCCTGAAATTGTATTAGCTCATTCATCCATAGTCACTGATCTTCAATGAAACAGTAACAGTGAAGAGGTGCTGGCATGGTGAATGAGCATGGGGTGGTTGGGCAGTATCCTGCATTCTACAGCTTCAGTTAGAGCAGTACCATCACTTAATGGTCTAAATGAAAGTCGTACTTCCCTCCTCTCTGTCAACCTAAGCCTTTGCAGTGAAACACAGGGCCAAGTTTATCAAAACACAATTCTGCCTCTTCATCATGCAATTGCTTCCCTCACCTCCTACTTGAAATCTTACACAAACAGCTCAAAAAAAACCTCTCTGCTATGAAAATAATGAGAGGCACAGCTACTAGGCATGATTGCATAGCATCAGGCAAATGAGCAGTGATATGATTGATCACGTGCCTACCAGAGCTCCCATCCAATTAAGCAGGGTGTGTAGACACTGAAGGTATCTAAGGCAGAAGGACACCAGGCCTTGAGCCACAGGAAGAAAAGTAATGGGAGGAGGGGGTGACTCTCAAGGCTGTGGCAGCTGTCTAGAACCAAGCATGCCTCCAAAGTTGAAATCAAAGAACTTGAGCTAATCATAGGTCACTGCCAACACCATGCAGTAAATATGTTCCCTCGACTAACGGATAAATTTTGTCTTATTTGTAGTCAAAACAAATCTCGAGTGAAAATGAGACTTCTTCGGGCGAAGCTACAACACTCCTAACTAGATGTCGGCTTAATGTGATTAGGACCAAAATAAACCTACAACCCCCATAAAAATACTGAGAACATAAACCAACACGGGGAGGATGCTATGTGCCATTCGCAAAGAGGAGAGACCAGAAAAATCACATATTATCCTGTCTCTAATTTAAAACTCTCATTCCCAAAAACTAATAAAAAAAAATTCTGATCGTATCAAGCCCTCTTTCAGTTCGCCCTTCCCCTCAATCAATAAATAGTAATTTAAGACATGCTGCAATAGGGACAGCAGAAAAAGACGTGGGCAAGTCACCTTACCTCCCTAAATCCACGTCTCCATCTGTAAAAAGAGACGGTGGCATTGGACAATTCGCAAGTTAGAGTGCCTTTCTCACATTTCTTCCGGATAAGGAGTCACCTCCATGACACCTGATTGGCTCTCTGGGAGTCACACAGCCATGTCGTATTCCAGCTGCCCTTCCCACCAAGGATCTTGCTGAATAAGCAGTTTGCTGAGCTCCTAAGGGGCTGCAGCAGGGAGGCACACGTTTCAATGAGCCACTGTAGGGGACACATCAGCAATTGTAACTGGCATGCAGCAAGCCCAGCACCCGTAAAGAGAAGGCAGACGGTGCCTACAAGGGGAACGCCAAGCACGTCCTGCCAGATTTATTTACACTTTACAACCTGTCTGCCACCAAAAGAGTTCACGAGGCTCTGATACAAAAACACGTTCATGAGGCTCTGATACAAAAACACGTGCATGTGGGGTGGTTAAAATGAAGACAAAACAAAAAGGTGAAACCATAGGGGGGATTTTCTCTGTAAGACTGATCACTTGGTCATTGGGAACATGTCTACACAGATAAACTCAAGGATAAATTCTTTTATATGAGTAATGAGTAATGATGCCACAAACCTTCTAGTGTCCTTTCCTTAACAAAGAAACTTTGTCAGAAAGTTTACTAAAGTTGACAAATAATAGGACACTGGAGGAGTTATAACTCAAAGAAAAGGAGGAAAACAAAGCTTGATTTCCTGGATGCTGCTATCTCAAAAACAAGACCACAAGTTGCTGGCCTTCGTGAGTAGGCAAAATCTGGATACTACCTGTCTTAGTCATCTAGTACGACTATAACAGAAACACCACAAGCGGATGGCTCTGACAAAGAGAAATTTATTCTCTCACAGTTTAGGAGGCTAGAAGTCGAAATTCAGGGTGCCAGCTCTAGGGGAAGGCTTTTGTTCTCTCTCGGTTCTGGTGGGGAGGTCCTTGTCATCTATCTTCCCCTGGTCTAGGAGCTTCTCTGACCAGGAACCTCAGGTCCAAAGGACATGCTCTGCTCCCAGCACTGCTTTCTTGGTGGTATGAGGGCCCCCTGTCTCTCTGCTCACTTCTCTCTTTTGTATTTCAAAGAAGATTGACTCAAGATACAACCTAATCTTGTAGATTGAGTCCTGCCTCATTAATTTAACTGCCTCTAATCCTGCCTCATTAACATCACAGAAGCAGGATTTACAACACACAGGAAAATCACATCAGATGACAAAATGGTGGACAATCATACAATACTGGGAATCTGGCCTAACCAAGTTGATACGCATTTTTGGGGGACACAATTCAATCCATAACACGACCCAAATTTCCATGACAGTAAGATGGATACATAAATTGTAGTATATTCACACAATGATCAACATATAGCAGTAAGAATGAACCGGCAGTGAATCAAGCAATGGATGAATAAATCTCAGAGACACAATGTAGATTTAAATAGAAGATCATCAAAGTCATAAGAAATAGAAATGATAAAATCCAGCACCAGAATGGGCCTCAGATTTTCTCTTCCAGTCGGTTGGCCTGGTAGCTGTCTTCCAGATTTCTTGACACAGACGAGGTGAGCGCTTCCAGCATCACTTCCATTTGTTGAAACATCTCAATTGGTATTCCGTCAAGTCCCAAAGCCTTGTTTTTCACCAATGCTTTCAGTGCAATGTGGACTTCTTCCTTCATTACCATTTGTTCTTAATCATTTGCTACCTCCTGAAATAGGTGAACATCGACCAATTGTTTTTGGTACAATGACTCTGTATATTCCTTCCATCCTCTTTTGATGTTTCCTGCATTGTTCAATATTTTGCCCACAGAATCCTTCAATACTACAACTCAAGGCTTGAATTTTTTCTCCCGTTCTTCAAGTTTGAGAAATGCTGAGCATGTGTTTCTCTTTTGGCTTTCGAACTCCAGGTCTTTGCATGTTTCATTATAATACTTTGCCTTTTCGAGCTGCCCTTTGAAATCTTCTGTTCAGCTCTTTTACATAACCATTTATTCTGTTCACTTTACCTACTCCATGTTCAAGAGCAAGTTTCATAGTCTCTTCTAAGATCCATTCTGGTCTTTCCTTTCTTTCCTGTCTTTTTTAATGACCTTTTGCTTTCTTCATGTATGAGTCCTTGATATCATCCCACAACTCGTCTGGTCTTCGGTCACTAGTGTTCAATGCATCAAATCTGTTCTTGAGATGGTCTCTAAATTCAGGTGGGATATACTCAAGGTCATACTGTGGCTATTGTGG
>NW_004443966.1:8215311-8216820 GCF_000243295.1 Trichechus manatus latirostris | reverse complement strand
GCCCATATTGTACACTTTAAGAAACTGAACCTCAGGAGGTTAATGACTTGTCCAAAGCCACAAAGCTACTAAACAGCACCCGGTTCTGACGGACCCTAAAGCCCAGGGCCTCCCTCTGGTTCACTGCACCACAGGGCCAAGGGATCTGAATGACTCTCTCCAGCCCCAGAGGAAAACAGCCAGCCCTGACAGACGTCCAGCACCGACTCTGAGGGGCTGGCAGCACCTCACACGTGGGCAGGAACACTGAGAACTGGCCATGTGGAGCGTCGGGGCCACAGCTACTCCAAAGGTGCTTAACTAAGGCTACCTTGAAGAACATCAAAAAGAATGAGAAAATAGACTACTGGGAGGTTTCCAAACTTAAAACCTTTCCTATGTAATAACAATGAGCACTGGTGACTCAACGGTTAAGCGCTCAGCTACTAACAGAAAGGTTGGCTGTTGGAACCTACCCAGTGGCTCTGTGAGATAAAAGGCCTGGTGCTCTGTTTCCATACAGACCGCAGCCAAGAAAACTCTAGGGGGCAGTTCTACCCTGTCACACAGGGTCGCTGAGTTAGAATCGACTCGATGGCACCTGACGACAATACGATTTTTTTCCCACACAGTTTACAGAAATAAGATTTTTTAACACAGAATTAGTCTGAAACTAACATCCCTATCCAAGCTCTTGCCTATTTATTTTCTGATTGTGAAATTAACAGGGTGTGGAGACCGAATCAAAAGCCACCGGGTTGTCTCTTTCTCAAGCAAACCAGGTGGTAAGAGGTGGCGGGGAGGGAGGGAGTTCCAGGCCAGGAGGAGGGAGATGGCCCAGGCAAATCTGCCAGCCTCCCCTGGCTTCAGTGGTCCTGCCTGTAAGACAAGGCCATGGGCAGCAAGACCTGACATGCCCCCAAATCCCCTTTTCTCTATGGCACTATGTGATCACAGGGTGGAGCAATGCTCTCCCACGAAGCACACACGGTCCAGGCAAAAATGTGCCCCTTAAAGTTTACAACTCAACACTCCCGCTCTTGTGTTACAGGTAGACTCAATCATTCTTTTGAGTCCAGATTCTGTGAGAGGACACCTTGAAAGTCTGTTAAGTCGAACAGATTTGAGATGCCAGCTGGGTATGTTTTTATTTATTATTATTACAAGATAAAAACTTACACACAAAAAAATAAGGGAAATAGAATCCAATCAGTGGAATAACACGTAACAAATGCTGTTATTCAGGATTGGCTAAACAAACAGGCTTTACTGTTGAGCTGAGGTATTAAATATATAAGAATCATTCTTTTTCTAATGAAATTCTTAGAGAAAAGGAGCCAATTTATTTGCAGTAAGAAGCTATACGGAGATCCTGAACCACTCTAAAGCCATCCTTGTCAGCATGACTACTATATGCAGAGAGGAAGTATAGGGTAGGGGTTAAGTAAGATTACCCTGGAGCCAGCCCAGCTGGGTGCAAATCCTGGCTCTATCACTAAATAGCTATGGGATCCTAAGCAAGTTACTCTG
>NW_004443966.1:8211691-8213922 GCF_000243295.1 Trichechus manatus latirostris | reverse complement strand
GGAAAAAAATCTTAAGAGGAAAACATGAACCTAAAATAATTTTATACTAACTACAAATGCATGCTCAAAGTTTGGACCCATATATTCAAGGATAATTTTAAGACAGCAGCCTAAGCTATGAAAATGTTACTTTTTAGTCTTTTTTTTTTTTTTTAAAGAAATAAATTCTATTTCCCTAAATGTCTTTTCAATGTGGTATCAGTCAGGTCACTTTTAATTCAAATTACCCGCTTCTTTTTTTTTTTTTTTTAAAGACTCCTTGCTTCAGTGATTGTCTATAGGGTTTAAAAAGTCACCCATCTAGAAAAAAATCATATATTTAAATTTGCCAGCATGATTAGATGGTGTATTCATTCATCTCTACCAAATGCACTCAATTAAGGCTTAATTCTGAGAGCCACTGTGGAAAATTTATATGCAATCCTACTCTTAGAGATTCCCTCATTAAATAATATATATGGAAAAGCCAAAAAAATCTATAGCCCCCCCCCAAAAAAATTTATCAAGGATAACAAGCACATAATTTATATGCCTAAAATAAGGAATATTTCATATAAAATTATGAATCTGGTTTTCAGGTATGACATGTGGGACTGGGCTCACTACTTTAGGGTAATATCTCATATGTCTTCCTTGGAAGACAAAAGGGCAAAACTGTGCAAAGAACAGCTTGTTAAAGATATCTGTGCTTCTCCTATTAGTGCTACCTACATTCTTGGAAAGACGACTCAGTTGCTTACTAAGCATGCCACATTTTATTATGCTTCAATTACACAGCTCCTCTGATCAACCATGTTAGCACTTAATTACCACGCAATTAACTTGTGGCACTAATACAAGCTAATGGGCATTTCTGCTTTTGGCCTCGGAAATCATCAAACAGTTGACCCAAAGCCCACCCCTACATTTCCCATCCGCCTGTGCTCTGTCTCCCAGGCGTGGGCACGGGTCATGATTGTGGAGTTCCACAGACCTCCAACTCTTCTCCAGCCTCAGCCAAAGCTGCCCAAATAAGGGGTAGAGGGTGCCCAGTACAAATACCGCCACTTGATAGGGATATGGTGAGCGGAGCAGGGCACCTAAAACATCAAATGGAGTTTTCAGCTAGATGTGTGGTCACCAGACTTTGGTATTCTATAGCAGCAAATCCCCACTCCTTCTAAAACTGTGGTGACTGATAACTCTGTCCTCAATGTCCTTGCCTGAGAAAACAACCTCAAACCATCATTTCATAAAAACAACCATTTTAATGCCTAAAAAGTAGGGCAAACAGTTTTTTTTTAATAAAAGGCAATTCTTAACGGTGATAAAAAAACAAATTTGAAAATGGAAAGTGGTGATGGTTGTACAACATGTGGAATGTAATCAATGTCACTGAATTGTACATATGAAATTGGTTGAAATGGCAATTTTTTTATGTTTCACCACGATAAAAATAATTTTAAGGCAATTATTTAATACATTCATCTTAATTTAAAAAATACCATCCCTATTTTCTTTCTTCTGAATTTTAGACCAATTCATGGATTAGTTCTTTGGACAACACTGGATTAAATGGCTTTAAGGTCCTCTCCAAGCCCTAAATTACTTCAGCACAGTTAAAAATTTTGTTCTTAAGCTAAAAAGAAGCAGAGTCATTCAATCATTTGTCACTAGTAAATGCAAAAAATATTTAGTAGTTTACTCACTCCACACATGCTAAAATGACAAACACATACACAAGCCTCCCCCTACCCCCACTTAAAAAAAAAAAAAAAAGGTAAAAAGGAAGGAGGGCAAAGAGGAAGCATTCTGCTTTCCTGGTATAATTTCTAGAAAGATTAGTATCCTGGCTGAAGGTCACTCTGCTCACACATGATTTCAAAAAGATGTTTTTCTGCTCTACAATAGGAGTGGTATCGGCCGTTTTAATTCGGGGCCCTAGAGTCTAACTCTCCCGTGGTGTGGTTATTTATAACTGCAGCACAATGCCTGCTTCTGCCATATCAAAGTATGCAAGACCCCAGGGAATGGTCATGAGACAATGTAGCTTGTCTCAAACACACTGGCAATTTAAAACTGCTCCACCTCTAGGAATGCCACAGAAACACGTTAAAGGGTTTCCTACCAGGAGGGCTTTACATAAACTCCATGAAACTGGGTTCAGCTGAGTTCCTAGGAATTCCAAATGTGTTAGTCTGAAGAGCTGGATTGCAGTCCAGTGTTTGAAGTATGACCCATGTGATTCTCTC
>NW_004443966.1:8195745-8210772 GCF_000243295.1 Trichechus manatus latirostris | reverse complement strand
ATGTAGAGCATTGTCTTTATAAGCTGTGTCATGCCAATTGTGAACATTTCCTATTTTTAAGGCACCACCGGGGATTCGCCTTACTCTTCTCCCCCTGCCATACTCAAAAAAGGTATGACACGGTCCAGTTTTCCAGAGGGAAGCCTAGGCCCACACACAAGACAGAGCTGTAACAATTGCCCCACTACTGGGACTGGCAACACACATGATTTCAGAGGCAGAGGTCGCTTCTTCTTGGAGAGATCATGATTGGTTGGATCAGAGCTGGGCCTTTGGAGACACTTAGTAACAACAAGAGAGAAGCACTACGAAAGCTTATTCTCCGAGTGTAGACTCCAACAGGGCTGGGCGTTTACGGGCCTTGTTTAAAAGTGTTTTTCCCATGTCTAGAACAATGTCAGTCAAAAGTAAATGCTCAATAGATAATTGTTGGATAAAACAAAAAGAATGAAGGAAAGAATGATCCTAGATTTGTCATTGACTTAGTCATCCTGTAATTAGCTTCTAGGTACAATGATACTTGGTAAATATAAGGTCCAAGTTCAGGCTGCCCAAAGAAACAGATTTCCATACACACCCCCAACCACACCCAGAGGCAGATGAGGCCCCAAACTGCAGGTCACAGATTGAGTTTAGGGAGAACATCTCTCACCCTTTTCCACATATAAGTCATGAATTCCTTGACTTACTCCCTACAGACGTGAAAAATCAATTCTTTACCCAGCACGTGGAAGAGGGAGATTGTTACTTGAAGCTTCATCTGATATCTGATGTTTGCACAGAAAATGAGACAGAGCCACCACTGTAGTTTTGAGAAGTTCAGGGAACGCCCCAGCCTGGGGCCACCCAGTTAAATTACAGAGCTGAGCCAGTCAGCAAGGACCCGCCCACCAACTGTGCTCCCTCCGCTAGCCCCCCAATTACGAGCTGGTACGTCCCCAGGGAAGGAAACTCAGACACAGAACTGCCCTAAGAACACTGGCTAAGCAGAAGGCCTTCTTGCTTACTAACATGACTCCACAGGGCTGTTTAAATGTCAGGATTACCTAGGACATTTTAAATATGTTTAAATTAATGTAAACAAGATTTAAGACAACTTTTAGGGGGCACGGCCCATAAGCTAAAGGAAGATTTGCTTGCAAAATAAGAGGGGAAGAGGAATTTGGGGAAACGAAAAACTACCCTCTGAAGGTACCGCCAAGAAACGTTTTTGTTTTTTTTAAACAAATGAATCTTTCCTTCAGTCTTTTGATTTTATCAGTGAAAAAGAGGGCAGTAAGCTCTCAAAGAATTTTTACTTAGGTCTATGATTCATCTCGAGTTTTTTTAACATAAAGATCAAGGGTCACTTTGAATACCCAATTGTTCTAGCATCATTTGTTGAAAAGCCATTGAATTACTTTGGCCCCTTTGAGGAATATTTTTTGACCATATATGTGTGGGCATATACGTGTGGGTCTATTTCTAGACTCTCTAGTTGAAACCCTGGGGGTGCAGTGGTTAAGAGCTTGGCTCCTAACCAAAAGGTCAGCAGTTCGAATCCACCAACTGCTCCCGGGAAACCCGATGGGGCATCTGTCCTACAGGGTGGCTATGAGCCAGAATCGACTCAATGGCAGTGGGTTTGGGTTTTTCTAGTTGATTTCATGGGTCTAATATGTGTCTCCTTACACCAATACCACACTATCTTGATTTCTGTAGCATCCCTGGGTGGTACAAATGAAAGGTTGGAGGTTCAAGTCCATCTAGAGGCACCTGGAAAGAAAGACTTGGCGATCTACTTCCAAAAATCAGCTATTGAAAACCCTTGGAGCACAATTCTACTCTGACACACACGGGATTGCCATGAGTCAGGTTCTATTCAACGGCAAATGGTTTTGTAGTAAGCCTTGAAATCAGGTAGTGTAAGCCCTCTGACTATGGTCTTCTTTTCAAAATTGTTGTGGTTACTCTAGGTTCTTTGCATTTCCATATAAATTTCAAAATCAACTTGTCATTTTCCACCAAAAAACATCCTCCTGGAATATTGATTGGTTTTGCACTCCGTCTATAGATCAGTTTGGGGAGATGACGTTTTCATAATGTTAAGTCATCCAAATCAATAAGCCTGGCATATCTCTCCACTGATTTAGGGGACCTATCAGAGTTAAACAAAAACATCCAGAGCTACTTACTACACCTCACCTGTCAACAAGAGAAGAACACCTTGAATACAATAAACCTGCAAATAATGTACAACTTTACACAGTTCTTTCATGAGCTCTACATGCAAGTGGATTCAACCAACAGAAAAACAATGGTTTAAAAATGAACACAACAAGAAACGAGCAGGTGTGGAACTCAAACCCAGGTTCACTTTTCCCGACTTCAGATCCTGGGGTCTCTGAGACTGCACAGTTCACTGAAAACTAGGGATCAAAGACATGTTGGCAGAGGACAGGAGCACAACTGGGGAAGGAGGGTGAGTCCCCCCACAGGATGACCATCTGCTCCTAGAAGCTAAGTAAGGCTTCCAGGTTCTCGGACAAGCTCACACAACAGAATGAGGAGACGGAACCAATGAAAGGGGACAAAAATAAATTCAGCACAGAAAAAAAAAAAGCCTTCCAGAAAGGCCCCAGCTGGAGAGGATCCCAGAGAGGAAATGGGGGCAGGACACAATACGGAAGCTCCCGAGAGCACAGCCAAGTGTATACTCATGGCCACCAAGATGCCTGAGAATTCCAAGAAGGGAAAGGCGGAGGGTGGGCGTTGTAATTTCCTTTCCAGTTCACAGGACGAAAATCACTTGCCCTAGGGGTACAGCGCTTTAAAAGACTGTGACGGTGAGTGAATCCACTGATCACTTAGGAAGTCTTTCAATGTAAAAATCACACCTGGGTTCAGCAGAAAAGTCAGTGCAAAAGGTTGCAATAAGCGGAAGATTCAAGGTCAGAGTAGAACAATTACGAAGCACACTGCGAGAGGTGGATAAATCCTGTTGATCCCAGATGTCTGTGGACGGTTAGTTTCATCTGTCTGACCTTAGGGCTGCTAACACAAGGACTGAAGGCCAATTCCTACGAGGCTCAGTCAATCTGTTACCACGCTGAGTGGGTGATTTTTATTTTCTTCTCTATATTTTTCTACATCTTACAGATTATCTACAGTGGACACATATTTTGTAATTAAAAAAAACAATAAATACAGATTTTGTAATGGCTACAGAAGGAGCTTGTTACCTCTGTAGTAGCAGAACTCCAAAACGGGCCAATAAATCCAGACAATATGGATCTGCGTGGCCAGGTCATGTGATATGATGTATCTGACCTTGGGTGAGAGAGCAGCTAATAACCTAGTATTTGAAAACGCACCAAACAGAGCTATAAAGTGAAACCTTCCAAGTTTCACAAAACTGTTTTCCTCCAACCCATCTCTGGGCAATATGACAGCTAGAATGAAAGGGTTAGCCTCAGAGTTGTTACCAAATACACAAGAGCATGGAAGGAAGACAGAGGCACCATGAAAACAGAGAAGTCAAAGACCACTTATCACCCAGCTTTGCTATTTCACACCGACTTGCATTTTTGCAAGTGGCAGTTCTCACAGCCTTCCTCTATGTTCATGTTTCCAAATTCCATCTCCAAATTGGATCCAGAGCCCCAGCTGACGCCTCTCTCTCCTGTGCCCCAGGCCGGCCAGAAGCCAAGTGACAGATATACAACATAGAGTCTCTATGGATCCACAGCACTGTGATAACTGACTTCAGAATCAGAGTACAGTTGATTCCTTTCTGAAATTCATGGTTTAATGGGACCCCCCATAGTGCCAGGCCCAGAGCTTCTGGTGATGAACCCAATAACCAGAGCCACAGAGCGACTTGTCCCAGGTCGTAGCCAGTCAACGGCACAGGCTTGTTACTCTGGCTGGCTCCCCGCCCAGTGCTTTTCCCGTTAAACCATAAAGATGTCCTTCCTCCTTAAACCAGCTGTCATCAAGTCAACCGGCTCATGGCAACCCCATGCGTGTCAGAGTAGAACTGTGCTCCACAGGGTTTTCAATGGTTTGTTTTTCAGAAGTAGAACGCCAGGCCTTTCTTCTAAGGTGCCTCTAGGTGGACTCGAATCTCCAACCTTTCGGTTAGCAGCTGAGCAGGTTAACTGTTTGCACCACCCAAGGACTCCTCCTTCATCCTTAGAAACCTCAAAATCTGAAAGGGAATTCATATCCTTGCAAGAGGAAGCCAGCAGTTCAAGAATTTGTCTTTTGGCAACTCCCTGTTTTCAAGGCATTTGAGAAAAGCTGCTGCATATAGTAAATAAGGAAACCCTGGTGGCATAGTGGTTAAATGCTATAGCTGCTAACCAAAAAGGTTGGCAGTTCAAATCCACTAGGTGCTCCTTGGAAATTCTGTGCGGCGGTTCTACTCTGTCCTGTTAGGGTCACTATGAGTTGGAATTGACCCGACGGCAACGGGTATGTATAGTAAATAAAAGCTACAATGCCTTCTTCTTGGGGCGGGGGGGGGACATTGTTTATTTGGTTTTAAAAAGAAAATAAAAAGGAAGCAGGAGCCTTGTCAAGGGAAATAGCCCACAAAATTCTGTCCAGCTTCTTTCAGCTGAGGAAAGTTGTGGTGATGCTTCCCAATCCGTGTACCAGACTGGCATACTCTTAAAAGGCAGAGCCACCTGGGATCAAGACTTCTACTGAGCCCACCACAGGCACCAGGCAAACACAGCAAAGGATCACATACCACATGCCCTGCGCTGCCTCTATCCTGCCGGCCCTACCCTGTCCCCAAACTATACCTTAATCCGTTTTCAGCTGGTATCTTAGGCTTTGACCCTCCACAGAAATAGCTCCCACTTATTAGCTCCCTACCTTGGAAATAATCTTCTAAAAACTGGTCATAAGGCTAATGAGATGCTTTAAAATAAATCTTTAAAAATTAAATAAAAATATGAAAGAGTCCGTGAGCCTTCATTCATCACAGCATCAAATATTTAACCACCTTAAAACCTTGTTGGTATCACTGCTGTCCAGTTAAAGAAAAGGCAGCTTCCAAAGGTCCAGGAACATCAGTGTGGATGCAGCCCTCTGTCCTCTTCCTTTCCAAGTGACTGGTAGTCACCGAAACCAAGACGCCCTGCACTGCAGCAGGTGACCTTACCATTCAGGGGGTGACTGAAACGTGAAAAGCTGTAACCAAGGATTAAAGATTTCCCAAGGCAATGTAAATGCAAGCTTCGTTTTTTGGAAGAGTCATTCAGACAACTCGGGGTACCCAGCTAAGCTCATGGGAGGGTCACTCTCTCCATACAAACCTAGCCAGGATGGAATTGATGGGGTTCTCAAGTGCCAGTTAGGGTTGTCCGTCCCAGCTTTGGCCTCAGCTGGAGGCTTGTTTGACAAATCCTGGCAAAGAGAGACACATGGACCCGCCTACTCCATGCCAGGAGGAAAGGGAATAAAAGGGACTTGTATAGCCCTGAGTATGCCAATATAGATGGTCCAACACGCTTCTTTTGGCCAAGGGGAAGCAAGGAATAGAGACAGAAGTTTCTCCTTTTCTTACTTTTTTTGCAAGAGGAAAGACTGATACTATTTTTATTTTCTGTAGAAAGGGTTTTACAAAATAGTTGAAACATGAGGAGATCAAAGATCAGCCAAAAAATGTAGAAATAAAAATCTCACAGAAGTGAATCAAGAGTAATTAACAAAAAAAAAAAAAGTTAATTTTTAATGGATTTGTGATCTTTTTTAAAAAATCTTTTAAAAAAATTTTTTATTGTGCTTTGGGTGAAAGTTTACAGGGCAAATTAATTTTTCATTCAAAAATTTATACACAAATTGTTTTGCAACATTGGTTGCAATCCCTGCAATGCATCAGCATTCTCCCCCTTTCCCTTTCCACCCTGGGTTCTCTGTTTCCATTCGTCCAGTTTTCCTGTCACGTCCTGCATTTTCATCTTGCCTTTGGGCAGGGGTTGCCCATTTGGTCTTGCATACTCGACTGAACTAAGAAGAACATTCCTCACGTGTGTTACTGATTGTAAAGGCCTGTCTAATCTTTGGCTGAAAAGTGTAAGTTAGGAGTCTCCTTTTCTTAACAATCCACAGAGGGGGCTTACCTGTCCCATGCTGTCATAATGATTACATTCAGACTTTTGAGAAAGGTCACTTGTCTTCTGCACACTGATAGCCTATAACATGGCCCAAAGGAACTGTACATTTAAGCAGAGCGTTTTCTAAACGCCCCAACTTGTGCAAGATGTGTTTTCCAGGGGCACTAATAGTGAGGAATCAGGAGCCCTGGTGGCACAGTGGTTAAGAGCTACAGCAAGCTACAGCTGCTAACCAAAAGGCTGGCAGTTCAAATCCACCAGCCACTCCTTGGAAACTCTATGGAGCAGTTCTACTCTGTTCTATGGGGTCACTAAGAGTCAGAATCGACTCTACAGCAACGGGTATTGGTGAGGAGGAGCCCTGGTGGCGCAGTGGTTAAGAGCGCGGTTGCTAACCAAAATGTCAGCAGTTTGAATCCACCAGCTGCTCCCTGGGAACCTTGTGAGGCAGTTCTACTCTGTCCTACGGGGTCGCTATAAATCGGAATCGACTTGATGGCAATGGGTTTGGTTTTGGTTTTTACTGGTGAGGAACAAAAGCGCTCTGGGCAAGACGGCAAGCCTCCTCAGGTTCCAAAATCTGAACATACGAAATGGTGTTGACATATGGACGGTGGCAAGGCCTGCATGCTGGAAAAGATGGCCAAGAGCCACTTGAGGGAACTGTCTTTAAACAATGCTATCTTTCTTCTGCATCTTCAACTGCTTAAGAAGAGTATGCATATTAAATAGCAGGGAAAATTACTCAATTGAGGCAAAAATGTGTTTCCCAACAGAGCTCTCTCAAGAAGGAATTTTGCATCGTACCCAGCTCCAAGAGGGCACTGTTGTCGCTTCAGACTGCTCTGGCCGATACACAGGCTCTTTCTCAGCCATTTCTAACAGCATTTTATGGAACAAGCTGTTTCCTCCCTTGTCCTGCTCTAGGTTTGCCTACTATGAGCCTGGCTCTGTTTAGGCATCAGGGATCCAAAGGCAAGTCAGACACTATCCCTGCCCTTCTGGGACCCAGGTGAAGCATTTTAAACCTCAGCAAAGGTATTCTCTTGTTTTATGGGTTGGAGGCCTGCCAGAATGCCTCCCTCTAGACTGAGCACACTGAAAACAATGAACATTTGTTTCCCATGAATTAAGGTTCTGCGGCGCCATTTTGCCCAGGAAAGCCCTGCTGTTTTCATTTTAAACAGGACAAAACCACCAATGGCCACCATCCATTCTGGACATTCGCTCCTCCTCCCTCATCTGAATTGTGATGTTAAAGTGATTTTGAAGAAGGAATTTTTGAGGGTCGGCAAACAATAGCGACCTACACCCATAACTCCGTACATCTGTGCTGGTTCCTTTGTCTCTGTTGCAAATATCTTTGTTTAAAAGAAGCCTGGTTTTGAGCCATATCCAAGCCACTACTCTGTCCAATTTTTTGCGATAAATAAGAATAATGTTCCAGGGAGCAGAAAGAACAGGCTGGATATATAAATGTAGGCCTGGAGAAAAGAAATTCCAATTTCATCAAGTTTATTCCTAGATTCTTACATAAAATCAACATTGCGTGTCTGCAATTCTGTCTTAGTAAGTACTAGCGGCAAGGATCAAATCCTCTCCGTCTGTCACTGGTCATTTAATCAGCAATTATTTTAGACTCCACTACATTCCACCAGCAGATCTCCACTCTGCTTACAATAATCCTTACACTGTTCTCTTCGGGTATATAGCAATTCCTTTAATAGTTTTGCCAAATTTCTTTTAACAGTTTTTCACGCTCTCCACATACCTCACCCTCCTTCCTAAAATGGAATGGACTGGTAACATTATTATGTATCCATCAAAAGAACTGAACTTGATGAAGAACAAAACCCCCTAGTAAGCAACTTTTGTGGAAAACTCCTCCATTAGATGTTAGGGGGTCTCCTGACACCTGGATGTACCCCCTATTCCTATCACAGATACTCAGATATAGGACAGACTTGTGGCAATCCCAGGCCTCCAGAAGACAGCCACGAACCCAGAAACATTTTTTTAAATCTCTGGCAGATGCCCAGCAGCACTCTTTCCTATGAAAGTCAGCCCCTCTTGCCTGAAGGCAGGAATTTAATTATCATATATGCCTAATTCCAACAAACTTGTCAATTGTCCCTCCTGCCAGATTACAAGTAGCCATTAAGAAAGCAAAGAAGGGCAGGCAAGTTGAGAGGAGGGGAACTGGCCACTGAGCACAAAGAAGCTGTCAAAAAAGCTTAGAAAAACTCAAAGATTCTGCACTAAAACTGCACAAGAGGCTTGGGGCCATCCGGCGTAGGTTCTCAGCGTTCTACTCAATCACTTACTCAGAGCACCATGGTCACAAGGTAGCAAAAAATGATGATGATTCTAAATTACTAGGAAAAATATTGTCCCAACACCCACTTTGAAACAAAGAAACACACGGTTTATTTTAAACAGCTTTCCCAAGTGGTTTAAATGAAATTAGTCTAAGGGTTTTCAAGTGTTGAAGAATCTGTTAGGTTGAAAGTTCACCCATGTGAAATACCTCATTCTATAATGAAACTGGGTAAAAGAGGAATTTTTGAGAGGGCTTTGTGATTTCACCATAGAGTACTTATTTTTCATAGTAATTTTACTTGCCACCACCCAACTGTCAGTTTATCTGCATTTCTAATAGGCTCCCAGGTGATACAGATGCTGCTGGGTCCATGGATCACACTCTGAGGGCCAACAGTTCTCAGTCCTGACTGATGGTTCTAGCCACAGAAGGGGCTCTTTAACAACGCAAACTCCAATTCTCATCTGAAACCTATTAAAACAGAATCTCTAGGACTTGGGGTTCTCAATCATACTGAAACAGAATTTCTAGGACTGGGGGTTCCCTGTAATTTCTTTTTAAGCTATACAGGTGATTCTGAGGTGCAGCCAGGGTGCAAACCACAGTCAAGTAGGCCTTCTATCTGTTCAGGGCACACCTCACTCCAGGAAATGGGTCAGTTCTCTCTGGTAGACAGCTAGCTGGCAGCTTCCAGAGAGATCATGAGAAAAGTAAGTCAGGAAGAGTACTCCCAGCTAAGCTGGCCATACTGGTCAACTTAACCATAGTGATACCTGGGATCATAGCCTCCATAGGATAACATTCTGTTAGATACAGGGTTGCCAGGAGTCAGAACCAACTCGACAGCACCTAACAACAACAAGGGATACTATCAGTAGTAGAAACCATCTGACTCTGTCCATTCACCATATTGGCTTTCGGAAGAAAGTTCTTAGATCATTATCATAGTCTGGTTAGTTTCATAAAACACACAAACAGGAAATACAGATTTTTTTTTTTTTTGGCCTAGAAATTACAGATAAGGGGTCATCCACGATGAAAGATGGGGAAGAAGCCAAAATGCAAGCATGCAATTAACCAGCCAAATGCCTCCAGGCTCCAATCTTTAAAGAGCTCTCCAACCACACCCCACCTCACTACAAAGGACAATTTTGTTAATAAAAGGGATGAACTGGAATGTGGTCATTCAGGGCTTTTACACACAAAATTGCTTCTAGAAAAAGGAAGAGTAATAACAGTCTACCCTCTCCAGGTAGAATAGGTGATAGGCCTGGGCCCATTTAATAAATACCAGCATTTCAAATTTCCCAAATATCCACTTTCTATTTAACAAGGTACTTCAAATTCTGTCCCATGTATTCAGCCTCTTGGTACCAATTTCTACCCATCTCATTAAAGGCTGTATGCCCTGACCCCCTTCTTCCCTTGCTAGCAGAGGACAGGAAAATGTTTCAACAGTGAGGTCTCCCTTTACTACTAAACTTGGAAATGTCATTCCCATAAGAGGTTTTCTAAGACTGGTTTCAGAAGTGCGGCCTTCAGAGTCAACAGTAAGGGCCACTTTCTGCTTCTCTCAAGTGGAATGCTCTGGGAAGAAAGACCCGAAGCTTTGTCAGCTGTGTGTGGATGATTCAAAAAGAAAAAGGAGGACAAGGAGAGGATGGGAGGAGGAAGAGGAGGAGGAGAAGGGGAGGCCAAGAAGAAGGACATGAAATGGGGTGAAGGGGAGGCAGAGAAGGAGGACATGAAGTGGGGGAGAAGGGGAGGAAGAGGGGGAGGAAGAGGAGGAGGAAGAGAAGGAAGAGAAGCAGCAGCAGCAGTGCCACAATGTATCAAGTTCACCTCTCTATTCTTGGGTCCTAGGAGGGTAACTGTACAAAGAAAGGAATGATTGGATAAATGACTAGAAGTAACAGAATGAACAACACCTTGTCCTCCAGGAGTTCAGTTTTCTAGCTGGAAGACTGAGACAGCTCACGCAGTATAACTGCTAACGCAATGGAAGAAATTCAGGCTCAGAAGCTCAGAGTCGCACAGCTAATAAGAGGTAAAACCTGGATTTGGCTCTGGATCTTCAGATTCCACAGCAGTGTGCTCTCCTTTACACGGCCAACATCGCCATGTCAGCAATGGCGTGCACAGCGTTATGGAACAGAGAGAAAAGAGGGCTGAGATGGGGTGGGTGACTGAGAAAGGCTTCATGAGAGGGTAGCAACGAGCCAGGCTTGAAGGGGGAGCTGAGCTGGCTTGGCTATAAGACAGCAAGGTGAATTGTTCGGCTGTATTTGAGTAATCTGCTTAGAATTCCCTCACCACTTACCAGGGTGGAGGGGGGACAGGGCAATGTCTGTTCAAATGAATGTCTTTTTTCCTGTTCCTTTAAAAAAAAAAAAAAATCTTTATCCTTGTCTGCTAGGACTGGAAAGAAAGGGACAAACACCTAGGGTATGCAAGAAATATGGACAAAGATTCTATTTGCAACTAAAAAAGAAAGCAAGGGATGCAGAAGTCCGAAGTTACAGATAAATTTTATCACATACATGGAATCATGACTCTTAAAATGGAGAACCATCCAGGAAGCTCCCCCTGGGGCCTGAACCTCTGCCATGTAATGATTTTTCCTTCTTATGGGAATAAAGGATAACAAAGTGTAGCCATTTTCTAAATAAGGTCACACAGTCCTTCCCCAGTCAGATATCTGCTCTGAGGAGAATGAACAACCCGTACAAATGCCCTGCTTGAATGGACATCTCCCTAATCTGCTTCTGGAGAGGCTCGGCCTTTTGTTTACAACCCACAAGCCCCTGCCAGCTGAGGTCCAGCCATCAGCCGAGGCCATAATTAAATTTCTCCAAGGGCCCACGCCCACGGCCCTGGAGATAGAAGCCTTGAGTGGGAGGCTGGAGGGCCAAGGCACCCGCCCCTTTGGCTGTGCTTACCCAAACTCCGAGGGAACATACCGTCTGAAGGCTCAGGACACCGGACAGCTGAAGATACCAAAAGCACGGAGGATAGAAGTGCACGTGGAAACTACTGGCCAGACTCGTGCCCGCTGGCCTCGTAACGTTTGTCCTCTTTGGCATTAAAGGAATCAGAGCAACACCTAGACCAAGAGAGGCTGCATCCCTGACTCTGCCGGATCTAAAGGCAACCTTCCTCACCAGTATCCTCCCTTCTTTTAGACAGGTATGTCCAGCGTTATTTATATCAGACTGAGGCCACTCTGCGTTGGACTAGCTTATTAGGTAGGAATGTGAAGAAGCCACGGCTGTGTACCTATGGGGGAACTTCCTGTAAGGCAAGCTTAGAATACTTTAGCTCCTGACAATAACCTACTCAAACCCATCCTGTACTCATAAAAATAATAACAAGAGTAGGGGAGCAGTCATTTAGTGAGTGTTTATTAGGAGCCAGGCACGGTGCTGGGTGATTTACCTGCATTGTCTTGACTAACGCGCTTCTCACAACAATCCTACAAGGTGGCTGCGTGACCAGCATTTTACAGGTGAGGCTCAGGAGCTCTGTCACTGATCTGCAATCACACTGCCATTAAGTGGTGATGGCAGGATGTGAACCCAGGTCCCTGTGACTTCTGGCTGGGAGCACAGCTCAGTGGCTTCTCACACTATTTAAAATTCTCAGATGAGAGCTTACTGTCTGCGGAGTTAGCCATGCAGCAGCTGGCCGACAGCTGTTCAGGGACAGGGTTCGGATCATGATTTATGCCCTTTATCTGGCTCTCCAGTAAAACCACAAACATCCTACTCAGCACCCCGAAGGAGGCAAGTGGGGTGCACAAATCAAATGCAATTAGTTATTTCCAGATTTTCAATCCTTGCAGTGCTTGAACCCCCGACCAGGAGGGCCACACCAATACTCCAAGTTCTCAAGTATAACCAACAGTAGGAGCGTGGCCAGAACCTCATCCTGAGCCATTTACTGCACTCCTTCCAAAGCGCCATCTCGAATCAGCTTCCAAGTGTCATTAGGGACACGGGAATTTACAAAGTTCTCTGACTGCAGGAATTCCACGTAACAGAAGGCAGTTCCTTTCCTCACTTGTTTGGAATAGGTTACTGCAAAATAAAAAATCTTATTTGCATGTTTTCATTTATAAATTTTATAACTTTTGGAAATTTTGAAGCAGAATTCATTACTTTACTCTTTTACAAACTGAGGATATCTCCAGGTGGTTAGATTCACAGGGTAATTTTTATTTTCTTCTAGTGATGAGAATTTGTTCTCTCTAATAGCATATATTACTTATATAATAAATAAAACTCATAAAATGAATCTGAATAACAGACTGCTTATGAAATTGTGTTAGACATTTAATAAGTTATTAAAACACATACATACACACCAAAAAATCTGAGGGGAAAACAATTTCCCCACCAGTCCCATCCCCATCTCCCCTCAGTTCTCAGAGGCTGATCATTGGCTTATTTTATCGTGGGGAAGTGAAGCTTCATCTGCCTAAAAGTGCATTCCAGAAGACAGGAAAGAGCTCAAGCAGCACGTTCCACGGAAGGATGGAGACACCGCTTTTTGGCATAAAGAAGGGAGACAGGCACTGCTCAGACTGTTGTAAAGCCTCGTCAAAGCACCCCACACAGCTATTGTTAGAGTCAGATATGCTAATGGTCCCAAAAGCAATCTGACAAAAAGTATCTGGGAGACATACATACAGCAATGTCAACCCATCTGTTACAAGGTCACTAACCCTGAAGCAATCAGAAAGGGCTTCTGGGCAACAAACTAAAACAGCCACAGTTAACTCCATGTACTCCAAGTCACTTGAGAAGAGAGCAATCTCCCTGCGGCCAGAATCTATCAACCTGGTTACTGGGTGTGATGGTTAAGGTTGCATGTCAACCTGGTCGAGCCATGATCCTCAGTGGTTTGGCAGTTATGATGTAGTTTGGCAGCTTTTTAATGATGTAATCACCTCCATAGTAAGATCTGATGTAATGTGATCACCTCCATGATGAGACCTGTTGTGAGCCGCCAATCAGTTGAAAGGGAGTTTCCTTGGGGGTGTGGTCTGCATCCAATATAGGCGGACTTTCTGGCAAGACTCCCTGGGTTTTGCTCACTCTGGATCCTGTTCATCTGACCACCGGTTCTTGGGACTTGAGCTAGCAGCTTACCTGCCAACCTGGAGATTGTGAGCCAGGGGCCTGCTATCAGATCTTCCGAACTTGGATTCACCAGCACCTGTGGTTATGTGAGTCAGGAGAAGCCTCCATCCTGACCCACGGACTTGGGACTTCCCAGCCTCTATAAACTTGTGAGCCATTTCCTTTATATAAATCTATATATATATATATTTATTTATTTATACACTGCACTGGTTTTGCTTCTCTAGAAAACCCAGCCTAAGACATTTGGTCTATCCTGGCAACTTTCCAAAGCATGGTACTATGCAAACAGCACAGGTACGGGGGCTCCTGAGGCCAACTCAGTGTGATACGACATGGCAGAGAGACAGGAGCAACCCATCATGCTACCAGCCTGAAGAGTCAGCAGAGCACAGAATTCCGACTCAGGAGGAAAAGGTGAGATGATGATACTTACCTGCTACTTCTTAAAGCAGGAAACATATAATGCACTTCACACAGATTTACACCAAAAACTGAGAACAGTTTTGCCTGTAATTGGGGAAAACTTGAATTATTTAGAACACTCACTCATTCTCGATTACTTCTTCCCAGAAGACACCGAAGTAAATGAGACATCATCATATTTTCATCGTGTAACTTTTTATATTCTAATTCTTCTCAAAGCCTTATTCTTTGCATTTTCTAGCCATCTTCTCCATACTCCGTCGACCTCAGCTTCCCTCTGCACTCCCTCCACAAAGCTTACATCACACCACTAAGCGATCAGACCATGTTCATGTTGCATTTTTGGATCGGGCACAGAGGACTCACACGGAACAAAAGACCCTTCCTCATACAAAAGTTCCATATACAGAAAAGCAATGACATAAATCAGTGTCTTTAAAATAAGAACACAGACAACCCTGAGAAGCTTCTGCTGACACCAAGGCACAGGAGAAACCCACTAACACTGAGTCAATTCTAACACATAGCGACCCTGTAGGACAGAGAAGAACTACCCCACAGGGTTTCCAAGGCTGTAAATCTTTACAGAAGCAGGCTGCCACATCTTTCTCCCACAGAGGGCTGGTGGGTTCGAACCACTGACCTTTTGGTTAGCAGCTGAGCATTTTAACCACTGCGCCACCAGGGTTCGTAAGGAAGAAAATTATTAGCAGCCTTCTGGGGAGATGGAGCGTCTCCAAATCTAGTTTTCCAGAGGCTGCCTATCATTTTTATTCCAATTCAGGCACAGGCATAACCTCCAGGAATATATGCCCAGGCGTTTTTATTCTTTCACGCCAGCTGTCTCTGGGATGTGCTGAAGGTCTGCTGTAACTGCCGATGCCTCTGAGGACACGGATAAACACGTGTCCCAAGTCACATGGAGACAACCTTCACAAATGAGGTCAAGCATTAACAACTTCCCAGAACAAATCAAAAAAATATGTTGAGAAACAAATGAACCCACGAATCCATTTAATGTTAGCAACCAAAC
>NW_004443966.1:8184225-8191961 GCF_000243295.1 Trichechus manatus latirostris | reverse complement strand
AGGGGAGATGGTTGCACAGCATGATGCATATCATTAATGTCACTGGATTGGACACTTAAAAATGAGTAAAATGGCAAATTCTTTGTTATATATATTCTACCACTTTTATTATTTATTATTATCTCATAGATCCCATGAGTCAGGAATCTGAGAGTGGCTTAGCTGGCTCGTTTGAGCTCAGGGTCTCTGATGTCGCTGCATTCAGGCTGTCGGCAGGGGCTGCAGTCATCTGAAGGTTTGACTGAGGCTGGAGGAGGATCCACTTCCAAGATGGCACACTGACATGGTTGCAGGCAGGAGCCCTCAGTTCCTTGCCACGTGGGCTCTTCCACAGGCTGCCTGCGTGTATTCACAACGTGGCAGTTGACTTTCCCCAGAGCAAGTATACCGAGAGAGAGAGCAAAGAGAAAGCCAAACTGCCTTTTATGACTTAGTCTCTGAAGTCACTTACGGTTACTTTCACTTTGATGTATACATTAATGCTTCACTTCTAAGTCCAGCCCACACTCAACGGGAGGAGAATTAGGCTCTGTTTCTTAAAGAATTTATAAACATATATCAAAGCCACCACTGTTAGGTATTTGGTGTCTGAAGGGGACGAGGTGTTAAGAAATAAAGTCAGGATTCAGGAATTACAAGTTCTCCAGTTATTAATTAGCTAAATAAAAATTTCAAGGAATGCTTCTTAAGAGTGAATGGTTGCAAGGTACATATTTTGAGATTGGTCATTTTAAGGAGCCCTGTGACACAGTGGTTAAGAGCTCGGCTGCTAACCAAAAGGTTGGCAGTTCGAATGCACCAGCCGCTCCTTGGAAACTCAATGGGGCAGTAGTACTCTGTCCTATAGGGTTGCTATGAGTCGGAATACACTCGACTGCAATGGGTTTTTTTTAGGTCATTTTAAAAGTGCCTCTGAGGTGGTAAAATATTTAATCATTTCAGACAATATGCTCGTGTCATGTGTGACCTGAGTGGACTTTGGCAGTTTGGTTTTTCATAGATGATGAAAGATTAAGAATTCCAAAGTGAAAATACAGAAAGAGGGAAAAGAGGAACCGTATACACTTTTATGTCCTTCGAGGAGTTGGGTGACTTGTGTTTACATTGTTAATCAGCCAGTCTCGGAACATTCACACTCTTACTGTCTTCCTTTTGGGATAAGTCAGCAGCTCAGTACATAAACTAACACAGTGCTAAGCTCAATAAATACTTCGAGATCAATTAAGAGCTATTTAGCTCATCACCATATTCTGAAAATAATCACTCAAGCAATACTAGATTATAAAGACTTCCCATTTGTGTATTATCAGAAAGAATTTGAAAATTCTTGTAATGGCAACGCTGGATAGTCATTCAACGATTACTCAAACTACCCCCCAAAACACAAAATCTGGTGGTTTTGCAGGGATTCTCACAATCTAGTCCCACTGGATCCTGATGGGTAAGCATTTGCTACCAAACCATGAAGCTGTAACCCTTGCCTTTGTCTTACCAACAGTTCCCATTCCCACCCCACTCTCCAAGGCTCAGCTCAGACTCCCTTCTCGGTCAAGCCTTTCCTGCCTCTCCGGCCTAGATTTCCCCTTGCCTACTCCCACCACCATCTGTACATCTTCAGCAACTTTCTGTGTCAATCTTAGGTAATTCACCACATCACACCTGAGACATCGCTCTTATTTCTGGGCCCTGTCCCAAGCAGTCTGTAAATTCTTTGGGATCAAAGACTATGTTATACTCCTTTATATATTCCCTCAGTATTTTAACTAGGCAGGATAGTCAAGATATGTTTTTGTTCATAATGAGCATTTATTTTTTTGAGTGAACATTTGTTATATTTCATTTAAAAATACTACCAAACTTTCCCTATTAATCCTAAAGTGAACTGTGTGTGGTCACTGTGTTTGCTACTATAATGTAATGACAAGTGGGAACAACAGGTACAGGGGTCAGCAGGGTCAAATGCCCAATGTGAAACAGTTCAGAAACTGGAAGAAGTTTGAGAAGCATTGATCTAGGATAACATCGGCCATAATCGAACTGACTACTCCCTATCTGTCAGCCTGACATACTGTGGTGGCTTGCACGTTGCTATGATGTTGGAGGCTATGCCTAATTCAAATACCCGCATGGTCACCCATGGTGGACAGGTTTTAGTGGAGCTTCTAGACTAAGACAAACTATGAAGAAAACCCTATGGATCATAACAGAATATTGTCCAAAATACAGCTGGAAGATTTGTCCCCTTGACTGGAAGACCCTACACAATAGCCCCAACAATATGCTCAAACATACCAACGATCATGAAAGATGGCGCAGGACCAGGCAATGTTCTGTTCTGTTGTGCACGGGGTCGCCATGAGTCAGAGTTGACTCAGCAGCAACTAACAACAACAAACTGAAAATCTCCAAAGTTCTAAGGAGCCCCATGCTTTCCACATGGCAGCCTCCTGAGTCCCAAGAGTCACCTCTACGAGGCATCTCATAACCAGTGCAAGAACAACCACTGTGAGTCTTACCAGACCGATGTGTACACATCATGCGAGCTGACCGAAGAGAACTCAGCTCAAGGAGCCAAAGTGAGAAGAGAAGTGACCCACAAAGGAGAAAATGCAGCAGCATGATCTTGACTATTTATAGAATCACCAAATGTGTGCTAGGAAGAGGTGTGTCCGTGCCTGAACCTGTCTTTTCCACTCCCTGGAAATTCCAAGGCAGCTACGGTAGTCAGGCACATTCAAAGGGAGCTCACTGCTGTCACTGCATTTGTGCTTCCATCTCCAGGCTGGACCTCACTCTTGCCACAAGGGCAGAGATAAACCTGTTGCAGTCCAGTGGATTCCGACTCACAGCGACCCCACAGGACAGAGCAGAACTGCCCCACGGGGTTTCCAAGGAGCGGCTGGTGGATTCAAACTGCTGACCTTTTGGTTAGCAGCTGAACTCTTAACCACTGTGCCACCAGGGCTCCACAGCAGAGAGAAACCTCTGTTCAAATCTCACACAATTTATTCCTCACAATGAGCAATCTGTGGGCGGTAAATACCTATATTCAAGAGTACACCCTGCAGAGAACAAGGGTGTCCACTTTAGAACAATTCAGTATACAAAAAGCACTTTCAAACCAGACCCTTCCAAACACTTTAGAGGAGAAAAGTATCCTCTTTAAATGCCCTATTTAAATGTCCAACTCCTCTAGAACAGATAGATTAAATTATGCAAATTCAATACCACATTAACCATGGGATCAAAGCGAATACCACCAATAATGGGACAAAATGACATCCCGTCCTCCTGACGTGAGGTACTGCGAAGGACACAAAACATCTCTTCTACAGGCAGTCTCCAACTTACGACGCAATTCAAGTTTCCACAAACAGCACTTAGCACTTACGAGCATCTTTTTTTTTTTTTTTGTCCATCTTATTGTTAGTACTAGTACTACATACAATGCTGCAGCGTGTAATTTGCTGATGTTATCATTCTCAGATGTTCATTGTTACGATTTACTGTTCAAAACACTGCTGTACAGCAGGCTATGAAAACTGGGGGATGAAACAGAGGTATTCGACTTACATCAAAATCAACGTACAACGGACTCCTGGGAACGGAACCCCGTCACAAGTGGGGACTACCTGTATAGCATTCTACATCTTACCATGAGGAGGCTGATAACGAGGAAACATACAAACCCAAACTACAACAAAATAACTGGCCTGCGCACTTCAAAAAGGTCAATGTCACGGAAGACAAAGAAAAGCAGAGGAACTATTCCTGATGAAAAGAGACTGAAGAGGCCTGACAGCTAAAGACAGTGTGTGATCCCGGACGGAATCCTAGAGGAGGGTAAGAGCTGCTATAACGGACAGTACTGTGATAAAAGGGGAAATCTGCATAGGAACTGTATATAATGTAATAGTACCTACTGCCATATTTTTTCACAAATAACGCACCCACATAAATAACGTGCCCACACATCGAAAGCTTATGAAAATAAACTTCCTTTCAAATGGTTCAGAAAAAAACATATGATACAGAGATCGATAAAGCAGATGTTTATAACAGATGAATTTAGGTGAAGGCTACGCAGAAGTTATTTACATTCTTGCAACTTTTCTGTTAGTCTGAAATTGTTTCAAAATAAAAACTATTTTAAAATTACACAAATTCAAATTCAATTTGCAGGAAGTGTTTCCATGCCAGCATCTGTTGAATAACGTAAGGCTCTCACACTAAACTCATGTGCTACCATCTACCTCACCCTCAGACACAGGTGACTGTGTCCCTCGCCCACCTCCAGGAAAACTGGACAGCTGGTCCAAGCTCAGCTATTCAGATGCATCTCTTCAGAGTGGGAAATGACCACACACAGACTGAGCCGTGCAGCTGTGAGGAGCTGAGCGAAGCAGAGGAGAGTCTTAGGGGTGAGGTCTCCAAAGGAAATGTCTGAAAAGGAGTTGATCTAGTTTAGATAAGCAGGAGAGCCACTATACAGAAAGATCTGAGAACTGCTTCTCTCATAAAGCGGGGGAAAAGGGAGGAGAGAAAAGAGAACTGAAAACCTTGGTGGGTCCCAATGGGCTCTCTCGGGCACATAGTAGGTGCTCAGTAAAAGTTAGCTGCAATCAGCAGCTCCATTAAACAATCCCACCAGCCCCACCCACTTCATTTAAGCTAGTTGGCCTGGGTTTCTGTTCCTTGCACACAGAGAACCTTGACGAGGACAGCCCCTATCAATACGATGAGACTAACAGTCAACATAAACTATCACCCAGCAAGGCAGAGCTCACACGGCCCCCTCCTTGCTTCCGCCCCTTTCCCCACAGGAGGGAGTGGCTCCTCTGTTCTCCGTATGCCCAGTCTCATACCCAGAGACAAACTGGCTACAGTTTGGGGTAGAGCCTACGACAGAGAACACTCCGACAGGAGTCACGCAGTACGGGCAAATGACAGGAAGGAGGGAACTAAGGCCCTGACCAGTCAGCGGAGCTGGATCCGCTGACTTGTTTCTGCCTTTCACCTCCCTACCACCTGGCAAGCCGCTGCACTCATGTGACCCTGTACTAGGCAGAACAATGAGCAGATGTCCACATCCTAATCTCCGGAACCTGTGACTATGCTACGTTACGTGGCAAAAGGTGCTTTGAAGGTGTGAAGCTGAGGATCTTGAGATGGGGAGATGATCCTGGATTATCTGATGGGCCCAATGTAAGCACATGAGTCCTTCAAAGTGGAGATCCTTGCCCTGTGGTCAGAGGGAAATGTGACAACGAAAAGAAGGGTCAGATGGACAGGCAGCACTGCTGACTTTGAAGATGGAGAAATGGGGCATGAGCCAAGGAATGCAGGTGGCCTCTAGAGCTTGGAAAAGGCAAGGAAACGGATACTCCCCAGTCCCCTAGAACCTCCAGAAGGAATGTAGCCTGCCAACACCCTATTTTAGCCCTGCGAGAACTACACTGGACTCCTAACCTACAGAAACGTACAGTAATAAATCTGCTCTTTTAAGCCACCAAGTTTGTGGCAATTTGTTACAGTAGCAATCGAAAACTAATACAGGCCCCATTCCCTCATCTGAACATGAGTGGCTCTTCATACTCTTTTGAGAACTGAGATGCATGGAGCCTAGAGTCCCACCCGCACTGCCAGTCCCTGAGTCTCCGAAACCCCTGGGGCATCAATGGACAACCTCAGCCCCTAAGCCAGATGACCTCTAAACATAACTGACTCACAAAACTAACGACCTCCAAGCCAGACTGCATTTATGTGGGTGGTACCATCTGTCCGTGTTTCATACCATATTTTGCCACCAGAGCTCTAATCTTTCTTTCTTTAGTAATAAAAATAAAACGTGTCCTGAGTTACTAAGGAATTGTCAGAGCCAGTGGCACAGAGCACAAGAATCCAAGGTTCATCCACTTCATCAGGTAACTCTCCCCTGCAACCATACCCACCCCCGACTGGCCTTCTCCCTTCCTCCGATCCTGGGGTGAAATCAGCGGAGCATCTTCCAGGTGTCTAAGTCATCCTGCTCACTGCAGTCCCGAGCTGCAGCAGCAGCTGGGCTGTGAACTCAAGGCAGCACAGCCCAAGCCCAGCCCTGGGAATTCAGCTGCTGCACGGGGCTCCCCCACCCCGTCACTTTCCCTAACAACGTCTCCATGAAACTGCCCTTCTGTCTCCCGGGTGCCATGCAGCTGGCCCACGGACACTCTGCCAAATGTTACCCATGGGTGTCGTGACACGCTCCCGCCACGTAGCAGGAGCTACTTCACGGATTGTCTCTGCTCTCAGAAGGGCGCTGCCGTGTACTTTTATCAACGAAATGTTCCCGCTGAACAAACCATCTGGAAGAGACAGCTACCGCCCTGCCTACTATGCGTCCTCCTAACAAGGATCATTCCAGGCCTCGGGACTAGGTCAGGATGGCTTATGGAGTAGCAGAGCCCATCGGGAGCCCCGACACCTGCAGAGGGTGCGGCCTCCGCAAGAGCTCTGTCACCGAGGAGGACAGGCAGCCTCAGACAGACCCAGAAGGAAAGAGCTGCAGTTGCTTTGACAACTTCCTTTCCATCTAGTCAATAACTAAGGCTCACCAGACGGCTACCCAGGAGATCTGTCCAGAGGTAGGGACTATCATTCTAAAGGCAAAAACACCTGTGAACTGTAACACAGGACAACAGCAGCAGTTAAAGAAGTCCCCCCACCCCTTGTGTTCAAGAAAATGGCTTACTGCAAATAGCTACCCTCCACATGTCACTCAGCACATGTCCTTGTTTACCTAGGACAAGGCCAGACCCAGACCCTCCAAATTCCTGTTCCTGCTCTCATAAATGAGGAACTGAACTGCTTGTCTCCACTGATCAATCAGAAACAAAATGCTGGTTATCCCAACTTCGGTTAAGCTTCTCTCCTCCTCCAGTCCCTGAACTCTGGCCTGCCCTCAGCCTGAGCCAACATACTACCCTCTGTAAGGTTTCCTCCCAGTGACGGCGCCCTTTCTTCCCACCTCCCCACCTGGTTCTTCCTAGCCTTGTTGACTCACAGAAAACCAAAAAAACCAAACCCGCTGCCATCGAGCTGATTCTGACTCATAGTGACCCTACAGACCAGAGTAGAACTGCCCCACAGGGTTTCCAAGGCTGTCATCTTTGGGTTTGAACCACGAGCCTTTTGGTTAGCAGCTGAGTACCTTAACCACTGCGCCACCAGGGCTCCTTTTGTTTACTCCCAGTCTATAAAAGAACACTGTTTTCCCCTGATTCTCGAGGCACCTGCTGATCTGGAGGTCAATGTCCTCCCCTCTTCCTATTGCAGGAGCTCCTTTCCCTCTTTTCTTTCTGAATAAAGCTTCTTCTCATCTAAGCCTGTTTTTTATTTGACAAAACTGAAGACTTGCGCTGGAAACCATTCAGGCCCCAAACAGAGGTCTGCCCACATCACCTGCGAGAGAGACTCAGCCAGACAGGGCGCAGGCTGGACAGAGAAGGAAGGAGCCTGTCCGGGGTGGGCAGGTCAGCACAGCTCACCCCACAGGGAGTTTTATCAGCCCTTTATCAGCCTGTCACCATCCACTCCTGTAAAGTACAAGACCTGCTGCAGATGCCTGCCGGATGACAGAGCGGGCTGCAACTCTGCCTTGCAGAAGTGTGGTTCCAGCAAATGTCACAGAGGACTTCTGGCTGCCTGGGGGGCCCTGGCAGCAGACAGGCCAGCACAGCCACTGCTCGTGCACAAAG
>NW_004443966.1:8181698-8183458 GCF_000243295.1 Trichechus manatus latirostris | reverse complement strand
AGGACTCAACAGAGAACAGCCCCATCCACATACATCTCCTCGTCCACACACACTGGACAAGAAGTGTGGCTCCTGAGTACCTACTAACCCCTGCTGGGAACAAGCATGAACAGGAAGAACTCAGAAAAAGGAACAATCGAGGAGGGCTGGGGGAGTCCAGGGAAGCTCCGAGATTAGGCCTCAAAAGGGGAATCACGGAGCCAGGAAAGGCGTCCTGGCAGCCCCTGGTGTCTCCCGGAAAGACGACTTTGTTTGAAGCCCCAGGAATTCCCAAGTCTGGCATAGCTGTGTTTTTAAAAAGCCTTATTATATTTATTTAGCTTTCAAAATAGCAAAAATTGTAAGGATTAATAACCTTCTGGGCTAGTGAGGGTCCTCACACAGTTGTCAGGGATATAAATTGTATCATCTTTTAAAAGGGGAATTTATGAGGGGCAGGGCCAAGATAGAGTAGTAGTCAGATGCTTCCGGTGGACCCTCTTACAACAAAGACCCAAAAAACCTAGTGATTCGATTATATATGACAATCTGGGAGCCCTGAACATCAAAGGCAAAGTTGAAGAACCGGACTGAGTGCCAGGGGGAGGGAGAGACGGTTCGGAAGCAGCGAGGAGGTGCCAAACCTGACCGGCAAAAGCCTGAGCCCTGCAGGCCTGATCAGCTCAGGGGTGAGCGGTGTGGCAGGGACGCATCGGAACTTGGGAGGCATATTCTGCACAGGGAGAGACCCAGCCGCTCAGAGTCTACTCCGCCACGCAGAACCAGTGAGAAGCAGCCTTCCATTATCAAAAGATAAGTATTTGCGTCCGGCCTACCATGCGTGTCAAAAACACCTCCCTCAAGGGAAAACCTCTCTCTCATTTACCTCCCCACTCCCTGCTCTGCACTGGGTCCCAGACAGGCTTCAGCAATTGCCAAGTCCCCTGGGCCAGAAGGAGGATCCGTCACATGCCCTGAACCATTCTCCTGGCCTTGGAGAGTGAACAAATTTAACAAAGAGGGGAAGAAATAAACTGCCGGCTCCCCTGATCCAGGAACTCAGCATAGCCACAGCTCCTTTGCCTAGACACAGGCATAAGGGATCCACAGACTTTGACTGCCTTTCCCCCTGCATAGACTTGTGTGGGCCCATTTCAACAGCGTAGGTCCTCATTATCGCAGTACAACAGGGTATAATACCTAAACTCTAAATTCAACGGCTTCAGCTGTGAAGTGGCAGGTTCGTAACATTTGACTCTGCTCTGCCCATTAAGCAGGGTCTTCACCTACACACATCAGGGGCCTGAGGACTGGTGGCTCCACCCATGCCACTTAGCCACCTATGATAGGGGCCCAAGAATACGAGTTGCCCCCCCAGTCCTTACAGCCAACAACATTGGGTGCTTATAGTCGGGCTGCAAAACCGACCCACCTACGCGTTCTAGAGAACAAGGACACGCCTTACTCCTGGACACTCGGGTGGCCGCTGGCCCCCTGCCTTGCTAAGAGTGTGTCCCTCTGCTGCAGCCAGATGCTTGTGCCTACACGAATCATCCATGCCTGTCTAGGACTGTAGGTGAAAGCCTGCATGACACACTTGGTGGCCATCTACCTGGGCACCTGAGCTGAATCCATACAGGAGGAGTGGGCGGACTCCTCAGCTCACATACCTAGTAACAGATCTAACCATCCACTGAAATGACATTAGAGCTTCAAAGGTGCCAATAATCAAACTAACTCATATGAGCAAACTACTTGGGAATATCAAAAAAAAAAAAAAA